>NC_084462.1:5571432-5882138 GCF_027409185.1 Cynocephalus volans | reverse complement strand
CTCACGGAACATTGGAGAATTCATTCTTGAAAGCATCCTCATAAGGGCTATGAGTCTGGCAACTCCTTCATCCTGAGTTTAAGGATTAATTAACTGAGATTAAAGAGTCCATACTAAAGAGAAATCATATAACTGTAATTTATGTGGCAGTCTTCATCCACATTTCACAACTCACTAGACATCAAAATATACGTTTTTGATGAAACCACACATAGTGTGCATGCTGAGGCTGTTTACCCAGGGATCAAAATTGTGGACTATCAGAGGATTTACACAAGGGATAACTCAGTCTCTAGTTCTCCAACATTAACCTCTGATATTACATACTTCAGAACAATTACAAATCAAAATAAGTTAAAATTCATGATATGATACATATCAAAGGTACCAGGATATCTGGAAATGCCCTATTACCTTCAGGTTGTAAAATACTATTTTCAATTATTTGAGATTTCTTGAACATTTATGGCTTTTAACTGGAACTTTGAAATTTGTTGATATTAGGCATCTTTATAGGCCTTTTATGGTGGTCCCTGAGCAATAGTCAGTTGGCTGAAAGGCCCTATTTTATTAGGTGAACATCATTTCTGTTGAAGATCCTTGAAGGAGAAGAACTCTGCCTTTTAAGATTAAATACTGTCTGAATTAGAGAGCATGGAGGAGGCATAGAGAATATTGTAAAACTGTGGTGTAAGTCATCATGTACCTTTTCCTCACAGAAGGGCACTCACTATGGGTTAAAGGAAAGAAAAGCTCTACAAACTGAATGGGAAATAGAGCAGACCAAGACCTTAAGAGATGGATTCTTATGGGAAGAGACTAATATGTTATTAGGAACTGATTATGTGATAGAAATAATGCAGGGAAAATGGGGACCTCTTTCTCCATTGAATGGCAATAGCTGTTACACACTAAAGAGTGATGAAAAATTAGTTTTACTATTAAAATTAAAGACAGAACTTATCAGGGTGGAAAGTTTAATCAAAAGAACCAGAATAGTGTGTTCTTTTTTTTTTTTTTTTTTTTGTGACCGGTAAGGGGATTGTAACCCGTGTCTTGGTGTCGCCTGCACTGTGCTGGCCATCCCTATATAGGATCTGAACCTGCGGCCTCGGCGCTCCCAGCACCGCTGCGCTCCCAGCGCCGCACTCTCCCAAGTGAGCCACGGGTTTAGCCCATAGTGTGTTCTTGAATAGGATTCACATTTAACTGCTCTTGTTATATTTTGCTACTGTTTTATTTAGAATGTATTAATAGATGTCATGTTTTAATAATAAAATTTAATTATTTTTCAAAAGTATGAATGAATATGTTCTTTCTACCAACATAGTTTTATTCATCTTAGCAGGATGCTTGATACCAAACAATAACAGTGTGTCATTAGGGTCTTAAGGTTGAAGGGTCTAGAACAATTTTGTTCCTGATGGAATCAACACAATTTTTGGAACATATACTTTGCACTTGAGTTATTCTTTGCTCACTTCCCTAGGATACTTATGTGGGCATTATGAAAATCTAATAGCAGTGCAACTTCAGACTCTTACATTCTAAAACCTGCATCACTGTTGATGAATATGCACAATAATATAATATTATATTTCTACGTGCCTCTTTTTTGTGTGCCAAATAAAACCCATGGCACGTGTCTAGATTCATATAAAGGGAAAATACACATATAGTAACAAAGTAAAAAATGTAAAATTAAAGGAAATTTGGGGAATAAAAAAAAATAACATGTCTTTTTTTCTCCTTGGACTGCTCAGTGACATAATTCAAAAAGATTAGTGTTGATGAATTTCCTCTTGAGAATGAACATAGAGAATAGGAATTTTGATTTGTTTTGGTAGGTATACTTAGAAACATCATATATTCACCTGCATAACATTTTTGGTTATCTGAACTTGTGACCACTCCACAGGAACTGCACTGAACTCCAACTAAAGTTCAGTTTGGATATTGAGAATGATGATGTTATACACTGAAGAATTATGAGAACTTTTGTTGTATAATGAGGATTTCTGAGAAAAGCAGGGTACACTTCCAAACTGATCTATACATGGCTTGAGAAATCAGAATAGGTGACTGCTTGAGATGTTATGGTTGACGACTACTGGGACTTTGGGCTAGAGAATTAAAATGGTATTAACAGGATTATGTTAACTAGGGAATGCAAGGAGGAGATACAAGTGCCCTAGGACCGACTCCAGAATTGCATGAAGAGCTGCTGGATTCTATTGTAATTGGACAGTGCCCTATAAACAGCTTTCAACTGACTGACAAAGTGCAGCTTGGTTTATGGATGGCAGTTCAAGGTGAATCAACCACATCTATTTGGAAGTATGCCACTCTGATCAAAGAAGGTGAAAACAAGTCAGCTTGGTTAGCTGAATTGTGTTCTGTTTTTGTAACAGTTATGGAAGAATTGAACAGTGGTATGAGCCCCTATGTTTGGTGTTTTTCTGACTCGTGAGCAGTTTCCAAAGGCCTAGTGGTGCAGTCAGGCAGGAGGGCAATGGAAACATGGCCTGTTAAAGGATTGCTTGCACAGCCCTATGGAAGTTTAATGGGCACACTGAAGTAGAACATGTTGATGTCTCAGAAGAACTACCTTCCAGGTTCAAAAGATGATTGGAATTGACGAGTAGACACTCCCATGTGCTTGCTTAAGGTGGCCACCTGGGTCCATGAAATGAGTAGACATAGGAGCTCAGCAGCAACGCAGAGATGGGCTAAATCTATGTACCTCTTTCATCCTCTGAGGCACAAAATGCATGTCAGAACTGTTCTGTCTGCCAGCAAAAGAGACAGAGACTACACGTGGCTATGTGGCAGATTCCCTGGTGGGAAGGCCCAGAACAGGTGGCAAGTGAGACTGATGTTGGTAGTCATGGCAGGGGTTGGTCTACAAATGGGACTCAACAGGAATAGACACTAATTTCAGACTAGGCTTTGCTTATCAGGTGGTAATTGCGAATGCTCAGAGTGCTGTAGAAAAACCAGGACAGAAGGTATTGCACAGATTTGGAGGGCTGACCATTATTTCTTCAGACCAAGAAACACACTTTATGGTCCATAATGTCCAACAATAGGCAGGTATCCTCTGAGTAATAGTTTGATGGAGAATTGGAGTGGGCAAATAGAATATTAGCTGTCTAAAATGGGGAGATAAAAGCATGAAGGGTTGGCTTGCATGGTTTCATGAGTATGTGGTTACACTCAAGTTGAGTGGGACTAATAGAGTGTCCCCACAAGATTTTCCTCTGTTTTTCTGGTGGATCTTGGGAAGTGGTAGAGGAGGAGGATGCTGGTATGACTATGCAGTTCTTGCCATGGGAGCAGTATGCTGGTATATGGTGTATACTTTTTTTTCTCTTTGTTCCCTATATCACCTCAACTTTTTTTTTCCTCCTTCCTGATGCAGTGCTCCTAGGACCATGTCTTTTAACTACAAGCGCTGGAAGCAGGGATGATTCCCAAACACAAAACTGTAACTGTGTATTTAAACCCCATGTCAGAATTTCTGTGGGCCTGATGAGGGCGGGTCGTGCCTTCACTCTCAACCAGGAAAGTTGGGGTTAACAGTGAATACTGCGGTGGGAAAAATAGCCCACTATTTCTGCAGCTATGTAACCTTATCATATACAAATAGGAGTAGACCAAGGGAAAGGTTCTTTCTAGACTAGGATTGCTGCCTGCACAGTGGCAAATCCTAATGTCCCTTATAAAGGAGGAAAAGTTTGGAGTGTATGGAGAGAAAGGGAAATAGTAGGTGAGGGTAAAAAAATGAATACATGTGTTGAATAAGGGAAATTCAATATTGTACTAATACCTCAAGAGATGGCTTAGCACTCCGGTCAAGGGATTAGAAAGCAAACTTTTATAGGATGTTCATGGAAGCAAGACAAAGAAAATATATTTGATTGGTTAGTTAGAGGTTAGTTGGTAGTTTCTGATTTGTTAAGCCTAAGGTTCCTTTTACTGTTCTCATTGGGCTTGATTTGCTTATGTAGCAACCACGGAGCTGTCTCAGCCTAATGGTGTCACACTTAAAACTTTTAATACTTGGTGCTTTTTATATTACATGTTATTTTATATGTTATATAATGTATATTATTTCTTAATTTTTTTATAATGGTATGATACACATAACTTAAAACTTAACCATTATTACGTTTAATACATTCAAAATGTTGTGCAACCGTCACCCTTATCTAGTTACAGAACATTTTCATCAACCCAAAGTGAAAGTCTGTACTCCCTCTTTATTCCTCTCTTCCCTCAACTACTGGCAATCGCTAATCTGCTTTTTGTTTTTAAATTTTGAACATTTTGCATAAATGGTACTGTACAATGTGTGACCTTTTGTGTCTATATCATTTTTCATTCTATTTAAATTCATGCTCTTGTAAACTTCAGCCTCACCTTTCATTGTAAGTTGTAACTGATAATAGTTTGTAAACATGTTTGTAACTGTCAACTACCTGAACTTTCTTTTCTGTTTACAGTATTATTTGTTACACATTTCTATTTTTTTATCAGTGTTATCAGAAATTTAATGATAACATCTACAGTTATACATTTTCCCTTTTGCTTGGAATTAGTTTCTCACTGCTTGCTTTTCTTTGTTGCCTTGGCTATTCCCTTCAAGGTGATGTTGTATACAGAGATTTGAGACTTCTTAGAACCTTACTGGGTGTTTCTCTCGTGCTGCTCAAACTACAAGGGCTTTACCCTATACTTTTCATAAAGATACATCAATTCCTAATTTACTGTTTAAATGTAACATTAATCCCTGTCGAATTCTACCAATAGTGTTGTTTTGTACTTATGAATATGAATACCCTATTTTTCTCTTTATCTATATATCTAAGATGAATTGCATTAGTGGATTTCCTAATAATCGTACCTGCATTCCTTGTATGAATTTCATCTGTTCATCATGTATTATTTTTAATTAGCAATTGCAAACTTTGATATTATTTACATAAGATTTTCCTATGTATATGCAGACAGGAGGATTTTCTGAAACACTTTATCTGCAGTAATTTTTAGAAGACCATGGTATCAATAGTGTCTTCAAATACTAAAAGTTATTTTGAACTTTTTTTCTATTTTTTTAATGATCCTTAAATATTTTAAGTAGGATAGATTTAAATATATTTAAAAGATTATAAGAACTCTGCTAAAGAGTTTTACCATGTTTCATCTTATTGGTCTGTTTAGATCGTCTGCTTCTACTATTGTCAATATTGGCAGAGTAGGACTGTGTCAAGATGGCAGAATAGACGGTCCGCAGCGTCACTCTCCCATAAATCAACCAAATTTACAACTATAAAAATGTAACATCAGCCAAGCCGGGGCAGCTGGAGCTCAGGGGAAGAAGAGGAGAGACCTATGGAGTTCATGAAGGTGGGAGAAACTACGATGAGAGAAAGAAAAAGCTGCTCTGAGCATTTCGGGCTGTGGCTGCTTTAAACCTGGAGCTGATGAGCGCATGGAGCAGGAGCCGGCAGAAGCCGCAGCTGTGCCCTTCAGAGGGAGTTACTTGAAGGCAGCAGGAGAGAAGAGGGCCTTGGCGGCCCCCAGGACATCAAGACAGCTAATAGGGTTCCTGTGGACCCACGCAGGAGCGAGGAGCCAGAACAGCTGATAAAAGGGAGCCACTCAGAGGCCGGTGAGTCATCGCAGGGGACCAGGGCAGGGCCCATCCCATGGGAAATGTTTGGAGCACAGGTGGTGGGGGAGATGAGCTCACCGGAGAAACACTGGGACACAGCAAGGACAGATGATCTGCCTCCCAGTCAGCGCAGGACCACTCAGAGGAGACTGGTTGAGAATGCAGAATTGCGTGGGGTGCAGTTTGATGAAAAAACTCAGGCACAGATCAGAGATTCTACAGAACACAGATCCCCAGGTCTCTGGAGAGCCGGAAGTACCTATAAGGTCAGCCATTAAACTCTGAGCTGCACAAAAAGCCTTCCTTAGGGAAACAGCAGCAAAGTAGCAATTTAAACAACCACGCACTCACATACAGGTTCCCACAGGAAGTTCCCCCATGTTAGAAAGCAAAGGACAGAAAGTTAGTTCCGGCCCAGGCACACCACCAGCACCTTGGGGCCTGCCTGGGAACCGGAGGCTTGGATCTGGGGACCTGACCCCACTCCCACTTCCAGGCAAAATGCACCAGTGCCTAGGGGCCAGCCTGGGGACCTGAAGCATGAAGAAGGGGACTGGGCCCCCTTCCCACAACCAGGCATCCGACACCAGCATCTTGGGGCCTGCCCAGGAAACCGAGGCAAGGGGAAGGGGACTGGACCTCTCTCCCACAAGCAGGCACACCATACCAGTACCTTGGGCCCCACCCAGGGACCCAGGGCATGGAGAAGGGTACTGGACCTCTCTCCCACAACCAGGCACACTGACCCAGTGCCTTGGGGCCCACCGAGGGACCCGGGGTATGGAGAAGGGGACCAGACCACCTACCCACAACCAGGCACAACATGCCAGCATCTCAGAACCCACTCAGGGACCTGGGGCAAGGAGAAGGGGAACGGTCCTCTCTCCCACAATCAGGCACACTGCGCCAGACCTTCAGGGCCCACCCAGGGACCTGAGGCATGGAGAAGGGGATGGGACCTCCCTCCCACAACCAGGCACACCACTCCAGCACCTTGGAGCCTGCCCGGGGAGCTGAGGTGAGGAGAAGGGGATTGGACCTCTCTCCCACAACCAGGCATACCACACCAGCACCTTGAGGCCCACCCAGGGACCCAGGGCATGGAGAAGGGGGCCGGACCTCTCCCCCACAACCAGGCACACTGAGCCAGCACCTTGGGGCCCACCCAGGGACCCGGGGTATGGAGTCAGGGACCGGACCTCTCTCCCACAACCAGGCACACCACACCAGTGCCTCAGGCTATGCCTGGGGAACTGAGGCATGAAGAAGGGGACCAGACCACCCTCCCTCAAACAGGCACACTGCACCAGCACCTCGGGACCCACCCAGGGACCCAGAACATGGAGAAGGGGACTGGATCCCTCTCTCACAACTAGGCACATGGCACCAGTGCCTTGGGGCCTGCCGAGGGACCAGAGGCACGGAGGAGGGGACCAAACACACCCCACAACCAGGCATACCACCAGTGCCAAGCAGCATGCCAAAAACAGCACCCCCATGTGGGTGGCCCACCATAGCCACCACACAGATGGTCCAGCAACCACTGGAGTGCATTCACACAAGAAGAGTCATGAGCACAGACAAAGAAAAGAAGAGGATGTCTCTTTCCACAAAACCCATTTCAGAGTGACAGAAGAAGCATATGCTCTATGATAATATTGAGGGACCTGATCACATCTCTAAGCATTGTACAGATCATCTAGGTAACAAGTTGACAGAGTAACCATTATTCTTTCAGAAGGAGAGAAGAAATCTAGACATTTAGAGGGTGGAGGGGGAGGGAATGGGGGAAGGGGAGAGGTTGGACAAGGGGCATAAAGAATAATTATGATTTGTAACAATATATATGCTAGTAATGTTGATTTAATCAACATATCTCAATGTTCAACCCCTAAAATATGTATAATCGATTTTGATTCAATAAATAAAATAAATTTAAAAATATATATTGGCAGAGTAGATTTTCCTAGACAATTTCATTTGTGTTTGTAATCAATATAATTAACTTCTGCAAATTATTGTTTAGGTTTAAAAAACTAATAGTATGTTTAGAACTGTTTTATATTTATGGAAAAAAGACTTCAGAGACAGCACAGAGTTCCCATATACCCTGCACCCTCTTTCTTCTATCATTAATGGCTCATGTTGGTATGGTACATTTGTTCAACTAATGAACCACTATTTATAAATATTATTAACTAATTTATACTTTATTTCTATTTCCTTAGTTTGACCTAATATTAAAAAATATTGTCAACTCCCTAAGCATGCACTGCCAATGGGGCTACAGTTAAAGTGATACTTCCAATTTTGGGGGGGAAGTGAAGTCATAGACCTTCATCTCGGTGTCTGGTTATCTCTCTCTCACACATGTACTAATTATAGAAACCTTCACAGTGAGTTTACCATCCAGGCAGGAAGAAGTTCAGTTTGTATTTTCTTTTTTTGGTGGCTAGTTTGTAAGGGATTAAACCCTGGATCTTGGTGTTGTAAACACCACACTCTAACCAACTGAGCTAAGTGGCCAGCCTGGGGCAAGTATTTTCTATTTTCATTTGAGAGGCCATCTCTAAAGACATAAGTGTATCAGGAATCTGGAGAGGTGCTCAAGATGGAAAAAGGAGTCTTCTTCATAGAAATAGTCCAGTGCTAAGTCCCCCTGAAAGACAGGAATAATTCTCAAGGCGTGTGATGAGCTTGGGGAGAGACACCTGGGGGTCCTTGACACTACACCAGTCCCTGATCCCTCAGTGTCATTTAATGCAACCCATTCTTGGTGATGTTTGATGTTTTATCCTTGTGCTAAATTAACCTGATATTTAAGGTACTGTGCAACTATAATTTTGAAATTCATCCACCTTACAAGAATCACAAACATTGTTTTCAGGATATGAGAGGTGTTGGTATAAACCTTTTTATGTGATGGAGAACCAAATGTCTAACTAGAATTGCTGCAATATAAATGTTTTTTCTAGAGGCTGGCATATTATGTTTTTAATGGATACAGTATATCTCCACAAAAACAAAGGGGTGCTCTGCAGATTATGGTGAAATGCTTTTCCATCTTGACATCAAGTTAATGATTATTTGAGGAAAAGTTAACATAATCGTGGATTTAGACAAAAGAATAAATCTAGGACTCAGCAGGTTGAAGATTCAGATGTATCTAGTGATATTTCCCTGTTAAAAAAATGTTTTAAGGTCAGCCAAAGTTCATAATGAATAGACTGTTATTTCTTTTTCTTTTTGGGGGCCTCTTGCAGGTATGGAGAGCCAAACCCTTGACCTTGGTGTTATTGACACCACACTCTCCCAAGTGAGCCACCAACCAGCCCTATTATTTCAATTGATAACACTTGTCAATATGTGTAATCATCCCCATGTCGGGATGTTTAAGAAAATCATATTTCATAAATATTGCTGTGAAATTAAAATTACAGGTGGTAGAAATGAAGCTGTCTAAAATGTGATAATCTAGTTTTACTTTCTTCAGGGTTCATATGAAAGAGAATAACCTTCTCACTAAATAACCTTAGAAATATTGCAAAATTATTCTTTAGGTGAAAATAAATTCAGATGTCTTCTGAAGACTATAGCTTTGTTATCCATACCTGACAGACTATTCAGAAATAGAAAACAAAGACTTATGTTAGATGACTTTTTTAAATAAAAAATACTTTTTCTAAATACATTAATAGTATCCATAAATTGAATTTTAAATTACATTATATTTAGAAATACTTAAGCATATTATGATGCCCCAAAGTGTATTCCAAAGGCTTAAGAGGTTGATTTACTTCAAGTGTAGAACAATAAAAACGTAACAGTTGGTGACCTAACATCACAAGCGTTAGTCCTCCTTGCCCCCAACCCTGAGCACAGGGTTGATTCTGTCCTTCTAGGGCTAATGGAAAGTGTGTTCTTTGGGGCGTCAACATGCAGTTGCACAGACAGAGATTTGCATTTCACATTCTAGTCTGCATTCCCACTGACAGACAACTCTAGGGCAGTTAAATGTAGTTGCATAAGTTAATTTGCAGGAATTTCCCGGGATCCAATCGCCGCCCCAGATCGTCCGCTCCTAGAGCTGCCAAGTCCAGACCTCTGAGTGGCTTCAGCCTCACTAGCAGGACTTCCTCCAACCCGCAGGCAAAAAGAGCTGTTAAGGTTAACAGTTTTCAACTTGTTAAAAGGAAAACACCTTGGTTTCCTGTATAAGTGGCCCACAAAACCCTAAGCTTTTAAAACTATTTGAAACATTAACTTAAAATAGGCAGGAAACAACGCAGCTCCACACAAAGCGAAATTGACTCAAAAGATCCCAAACCCTGAAAACAACGACGCCTGCGGAGAGAGACAGAAACAGGCGCAGGCCCCGCCCCGCCCCGCCCACACTCCCGGAGGCCCCGCCCCGTCCTGGCCTCACGCCCCGCCCCCTGCCGTCGCGCTCCGCCTCGGCCCCGCCCCCAGGACGTCCGGCGTCTTTCCTTAGCGAGCGCGCAGTTTGGGGAAGCGACATCACGGCTGGGCGAATTGAGTCTCATTCTATCTAGAGTAAACCTGAGGGCCGCCCGTGGCCCACTCGGGAGAGCGTGGTGCTGACAACACCAAGTCAACGGTTAAGATCCCCTTGCCGCTCATCTTTTAAAATAAAGATAAAATAGAGTACACCTGCTTTCCTCAGTCTTCGGTTCTCCGTACACCGGGTTTGGAGGTCTCTATCGACCTCAGCATCCCAGCACCGTTCCCTCCACCCCGAGTCAATCCAGACGTCGCTGTGATACCTCGGGGGTCGCTTCTCTCTCGGTTAGTAACGCTCTGAGGCGGGTCTCTGCCTCCGGGTTTCTGTGTGCGGCCTATGTAGACACCTCCTTTCCTCTCGTTTTCCTGCTTAAACCCTTTACTGGCAGCTCCACCCGCCCCTGCCTTTTAAAGTCCTCACCAGAGAGGTGAAAATTCGTCCTTTGGGCCCTCCAAACTTCCCCCTTTCGGCCTCCGGAGAGCAGAGCCCGCCGCCCCAGTCCAACACAGGCTGCGTCCTTCCCCTGGTCCTGGAATTCTGCATAGGCCACCGCAGCCCTGCGACACCTTCTGCTTCTCAGGCGAGTTTCTTCCGCTCGCCAGGCCTCCCCTTCGCAGTCACCCCTTGGAGCTGGAGGAAGTGATCGGGGCCTGTCTTGTGACAGCTAGTGTTCTACACCCCAAACGCCACCCCACTGGAAAATGTGCACTTGTGGGATGCAGGAATTTTATTCTATCCCCCTCCCTTTGAATGTGTGGGTAAAGGAGATAAAAAAGAGAGCGACTAAAAGTAGAAAAACTGAGAGGGAGAAAAGAAGAATGGGGAAAAACCATAAACAGAGGGCAAAGTAGAGGACTTGCAACAGGACAGTAAGAAAGAGTAAGTTGAAATGGGGGCATGGGGAAAAAGAAATTAGAGAATTAAGGAAAAGCTGGATCTCCAGAGAAACGAATGGGGGAAGGGATGAAAAGCCTTGGAGCCATTGCAGACAGAGACAGAACTTGGTAGCAAAGGGTGACAAGGGGAGCAGAGGGAGAAACAGCAGAGAGGAAGCATAAGGAGCTTCCCCTTCACCTCTATTCGAATTCCAGCCTCACCCTCGCCCCACTTTTGGACGATATTGCTTGCCCTGCGGATTTTTCTATTCCTCCGCCTCCCGCTGTCTGGATATTATTGACAACAAGGCCCCAATAGGAGAGCAGAGCCAGAAGGTGGGAGGTGTGCTGGACTTGCCCTTCTGAGTGCTGCTTCATATTAGAATGCTGAGGCATTTTACAGATAGTCTTGTGTCCCCCTTACCAGGGATTCCCATTCACACTGTTAGGTTAGGGCCCAGCCTCAATAATATGTACAGCACTCCATGTGATTCTAATCTGTAGCCAGCATTGAGCCCCAAGGCTCTGTATCCTTTATTACTGAGTGCTGAGTTCAGCCTGTAATGCATGGAGACATGAGGCTGGCTGTGTGCTCTGCATGTGGTTTGGTCAGGGCGGGGTCTGTGCACTGCTGCAACTTATGTGCGACTTCACCAGAAGGGGAGTGAGTTCTGAAAAAAAGGTTAAAAAAACTCACCTCTTGGTCTTCACGTAAAGAGTTTATTGTCCCTGCATCTGCCCTGGTGCAGTGGGCAGTAGCATAGGTCTTTCTTCTTGGTATTCTTGGTAAGGTCTTTGTGTGTGTGTGTGTGTGTGTGTGTGTGTGTGTGTGTGTGTGTGTCAATCTGCCCTGGTGCAGTGGTAAGGTCTTTGTGTGTGTGTGTGTGTGTGTGTGTGTGTGTGTGTGTGTGTGTGTGTGTGTGTGTGTGTGTGTGTCAATCTGCCCTGGTGCAGTGGTAAGGTCTTTGTGTGTGTGTGTGTGTGTGTGTGTGTGTGTGTGTGTGTCAATCTGCCCTGGTGCAGTGGTAAGGTCTTTGTGTGTGTGTGTGTGTGTGTGTGTGTGTGTGTGTGTGTGTGTCAATCTGCCCTGGTGCAGTGGGCAGCAGCATAGGTCTTTCTTCTTGGTATTCTTGGTAAGGTCTTTGTGTGTGTGTGTGTGTGTGTGTGTGTCAATCTGCCCTGGTGCAGTGGGCAGCAGCATAGGTCTTTCTTCTTGGTAAGGTCTTTCTGTGCAGGTGTGTGTGTGTGTGTGTGTGTGTGTGTGTTTGTGTGTGTGTGTGTGTGTGTGTGTGTGTGATTCTATGCATTAAACAACATATTTTTGGAACTCAGGATTGACTTTAAAGACTCATATCACCCAAGGAAGAAGCCCAGAAGAGGAAGGAAAAGGAGTCAGGAATGGCTTCTCGAGTAAAGTGTGATGTTCTAGATTTATTGTTCTGTCTCCTTCATTTATGAAATGCTGAGCATTGAAGTTGCTGATCTTCTGTGGCTCTGAAGTTTCCTGCCTGACATGTTTGCTTGCACTCACCCATGCCTTCCATCAGTCCCTCTCATCTCCGCTGAAATGCTATTGCACTCTGACCCAGTGACATGGAACTTGTGAAGAGGTTCCATTGGCCTTGGTCCAATGTAGCGCTTCACTCCCAGACATAGATTGGAGATGGGGTGTGGGCCCCGTGGTGTGAGTGCTCTTGGGCCACAGAGATTGTTTAGGGGCCACATCTGGATGCACTGTCTGTCAGCTCTCTGTAGACCAAGGTTAGAGAAGCTGCTATTGGAAGTTATATATATGAATGTGCAGAAATACCTGCTAAATTTGGGAAAAGCAAACCAGTAAGGGCAAATCTTTTGTGCCTGATTTTGCAATGCACTTGAATTCAAACTAGTGAGTCATTGTTTCTGACTCTAAACTTTTAATGACTAGGAGTGGAATGGAAAGCTGAGACATTAATGATAGAGAATGTTGTATTCTATCATTGATTTAAAAATAGTTAATCGGTTTAAATATCTAATGACAGAAGATTCTTTAAACAATTCTAAGCACTTCCATTCCGTAGAGACTTTGGTGTTCCTGAAGGGACTCTTGTTCAGCAAGTGTTTTAGGTTAAAAATGGTTATAATTTTGCTCAGACATCAGAGTAAAACTTCTTTGTCATTAGACAGGATGAAGCCATATGCTTATTCCACCTATTGTTATTAAATGTTCTTTTTTTATTTTTGAACGTCACATGATGTATATATGTATTTGTTTTTTAGTAAAATTCCAAACAAACATGAAGCTTAGGCACCAGGATGTAAAGCATCTCCTCTCTCTGTCATGTGGTCCACCCTCCCTCACATCTCAGTGAGGAACCTCTGCTGTCAGTTGTGCGGCAAAGGTCAGCACACAACTTGTACAAATGTATTTATATATCATTATGAGATTTTTAAAAAAATTAGTGACAAAAAAACAAAAAATAAAGAAAAACAAAAACAAACAAACAAACAAAAAAACGAGACAAAACACAAAAGAAAAAAGGAGAAAAGAAGAAAAGTTAGTGAATATTTTGTTGTGATATTTTATCTTGCAAGTTTTGAAAATTTACACGTTTTCACGTTCGGAAACAAGAATAGCTTCTTCTTTTACATCATTGTTGGAACATTCTCAGAAGGAAGACACATGGGTCTTTTACAGTTTTTCACAGTTATTAAGAATGCCACAGTGGCTGCCTCTGAGCATGTAGACTTGACAACAGATACCTGAGGGTTCCTCCAGGTTGGGCAGTTGAAAGAGTGTTTCCGGGGCTGACCTGTGGCTCACTCAGGAGAGTGCGGTGCTGATAACACCAAGGCCACAGGTTCGGATCCTATATACGGATGGCCGGTTCGCTCACTGGCTGAGCGTGGTGCTGACAACACCAAGTCAAGGGTTAAGATCCCCTTACCGGTCATCTTTAAAAAAAAAGAAAGAAAGAAAGAGTGTTTCTTCTTATAGGATGGTGCATTTCCTGTTTTACTAGATCTGACAAGATTCTGTCTCTACCCCAGCTTCAATGGTATCCTCTCCTATGAACATCATGTGAGATTTCCCGCTCATTTAAATAATACTTGCTACTATGTTTTTATATTTTGAAAATCTGGGGAAAATGACAAACCTTTACATTTCCATTTTTCATTTCCTTGGGAAGTGAGTAGGATTCGTTACTTTGTGGACCTTTATATGTAAAATGCATTTTCTTTCTCTGTTCAATTTTCTTCTCATGTATTTTAGTAGCTGTTTTATATTCTTTATATATGCCCTGTTGTCTTTTTTAGGTCATACTTTTTTTTAGTGTGAAGCAAATCTTTTTTTCGTTGTAACCTGTGTTTCTTGATTGTTTTATCTTGCTTTGGAAAGTCTCAATGCATAATTACAAAATGCTATGTTTCATTTAGATCTAATATTTTATTGTTTATTTTATCTTTTTTTTTACATCTCGCTTTAACTTCATATATATATCTTGTTATGTTGTGAGGTTGTCACCCAGGAAAGGAACCAAACAATTAAGAATTTTAATGGAGTTTTTATTAGCCGGCTGGTGACTGCTTCCTCTAGATATTTTGGAAGAGCAGCCCTGAACCTGAGTTTAAGGGGGTTATAAAGGCAAAAACCACATCCCTATTGGCACATAGGCTGTTGTGCAAGGCCTGAAGCAAGCTGGTTACAGAAGCCAAAATAAGCAAATTAATCAGCCAAAAACAGCACAGGCAGAAAATTTATATATCCCCACATCCTGGTGTAGGGTGTCTGTTCAGGGGCATCCCACGGGGTGGGGGGGAATGGATTGCCACTCAAAGGTGAAGGGCCAGCCCATGGCTCACTCGGGAGAGTGTGGTACTGATAACGCCAAGGCCACGGGTTCGGATCCTATACAGGGATGGCTGGTTGGCTCACTGGCTGAGCGTGGTGCTGACAACACCAAGTCAAGGGTTAAGATCCCCTTACTGGTCATCTTTAAAAAAAAAAAAAAAAAAAGATGAAGGCCAAGGGCAAAATGGAGTAGATTAAGCTAAATTCCCTGTCACAGTTATAGGTATTTTATTTGATTCATTTTAAGTTTCAGATAATACTTGTATATATTCATATCATAAGAGGTTCATATGTAATTTGTCAGACCCCTCTGTTAGCTTTTTCTTTTCAAAATTGTGTTGGTTCTCCTTTGACAGGGCACAGTCAGTCTTGTTCACTCTTTTGATTGCTTCCTTTGACTAAGAGGTTTTTAAATTGTATATAGTCTCATTTGTCTGTTCTTGTTTCTCTTGCTTGTGCTATTGGTGTTGTTATATTCAAGTAATCATTGCCAAATCCAGTGTCCTGAAGTTTCCTTCTAGTTTGTTGAGTGTTTTTATCCTGACCAGCTATAAATCAGGGCTCCCACAACCCTTCCAGGGGGTTGATTAATTTGCTAGAGCAGTTCACACAACTCAGGGAAACAATGTTTATCGGCTTATTATACAGGGTATTACAAAGGATACAGATGAAGAGATGCACAGAGTGAGGTGTGGGGGAAGGGGTGTATCACCCTCCAGGAACCTCCATGTGTTCAGCTATCCAGAGGCTCCCTGAACCCTGTGCTTTGGAGTTTTTATGGGCGCTTTATTAGGTAAGCATAATTGATGCCTGAACAACCATGTAGAAATGTGATTTGACACAAAGGATATAATCTAATACTAACACACTGAGTGAGGAAACGTAGCAAGTCCTGTTCAGATTCTTTTCAGCATTTTGGTGCAGCATTCCTTGCTTCCAGGTATGGGGCCAGATCCCTTCTGAAATGGGGTCTTATGTCCTAAATCAGACAAGGTAGGTCAGAGAATTTCTCTATGACCAGCTCTAAGACAGAAAGGCAGGGAAAGGTTAGAGTAGTTTCTTTAGCCTGCCTTGGGGAGAAAAAGGAGCAGGTGAAAGGAAGGCAGGAGAAGGTCAGAGAGAAAAAGACTGTGTTTTCTGAGGCTTAAATTGCCATGCTTATTGTTTTATTATTTTTTTATTAATATTATTTTTTTACATTGTTGTCATACCCCACCACCCATGCTTATTGTTGTAATCACTTAGGAAATAACAAGAGCTGTGAGAGTTATGAGCCAGGAATCGTGGACAAACACCAAAATAAGATATCACAGTATTGCTGGTACTGAAATGTGTCAAATGCTTTTTCTGCATCAATTGAAATAATCATATGGTTTTTGCCCTTCATTAGGTTAAAGTTTTGTATTACATTGACACTTTGACTTTCTTCTGTTGAACCAATTTGCCTTCCAGGTGTGAATCCCACTTGTCATGGTATGTAATCCTTTCAACGTGCTGTAAAATTTGCTTTGCTATTATTTTGTTGAGGATTTTTTCAACAATATTTATCAGGGATATGGGTCTAAATTTTTTTTCTTCTCCTATGTTTGTATGGGTTTGTTATCAGAGGAATGGTGGTCTAATAGAATGATTTTTTTTAGTGTTCCTTCTTCAACTTATTGGAAAAACTTGAGAAGGATTGGTGTCAATTGATCTTTAAATGTTGGGCAGAATTAGGGCCGAGCCCGTGGCGCACTCGGGAGAGTGCGGTGCTGGGAGCACAGCGACGCTCCCGCCATGGGTTCGGATCCTATATAGGAATGGCCGGTGCACTCACTGGCTGAGTGCCGGTCACGAAAAAGACAAAAAAAAAAAAAAAAAAAAAAATGTTGGGTAGAATTATGGAGTGAAGACATCTGGTCCTGGTCTTGATGTTGGGAGGTTTTTGATTACTGCTTGTATCTTATTTTTTTTTTTTTAAAAAAAAGATGACTGGTAAGTGGATCTTAACCCTGGACTTCCAAGTGAGTGAACCGGCCATCCCTATATAGGGAACCGAACCCGTGGCCTTGGTGTTATGAGCACTACACTCTCCCAAGTGAGCCACGGGCCAGCCCACTGCTTGTATTTTCTTACTAATTATAGCTCTCTTCAGATGTTTTATTTTTACCTGATTTAGTCATGGTAGTTTGTATATTTCTGGGGATTTATCCATTTCTTCTAGGTTATCTAATTGGAGGGCTTAAAATTGATCATGGTTGTCTGTTTTACTCCTTTTCCTTTTTGTGTCATCAATTGTAATTTCCCTGCTTTCCCCCCCCCCCCGATTTTATGTCTTTAAGTTTTCTTTTTTTTTCTACATTATCCTAGCTAAACATTTGTGAGATATTGTGAAAATGTATATTTGGGCTTCATCCCTGTCTCCTGACATAAAATTAAAAACCTTAGAATCTCCAAAGTGATGAGTTTTTTCATATGTTGATTGCTGGCAGCCCCTTGGTAGCTTCAGGAAGGGGGCTGGTCACAGGAAAGGTCAACCTCCAGGGAGGGGAGAGGAAATGAAGGTCATGTTGATCACCGGTGGCCAATGATTTAATCAGTCATGCCTGTGTAAAGAAGCTTTCATAAAAACCCAGGAGCACAGGGTTTGGGGAACTTCTGGATAGCTGAACACGTGGAGGTTCCTGGAGGGTGGCACACCTGGGAAGGGCATGGAAGCTCCACACCCCTTCCCCCCTTACCTCACCCTATATATCTCTTCATCTGTAGCCTTTGTAATATCCTTTATAATAAACCAGTAAAAGTTAAGTACGTATTTCCCTGAGTTCTGTGGGCTGCTCAGGCAAATTAATCAAACACAAGGAAGGGGTTGTAGAAACCGTCATTTATAGCCGATTGGGCAGAAGTTCAAGAGGCCTGAGCTTGCAACTGAAATGTGAAGTGGGGGATGAAAGAAAGTGAGCCAAGATGCCAGGTACCGTTCAAGCTTTATTAAAGGAAAAGAATCTACCGGGCTGCGACCAAAGTGTGGAGCAGCCCAGGGCTGCCCTGAAAATGGTGGACAGCACCAGGTGTGGGGGTGGTAGAGCTTACATAGTGTGCCAAGGGCTGGCTGATACCATCAAGGAGGGTCATTATGCTAATGTGGATCGGGGTGGGGAACTGCCTCTTTGCAGAAGAAAAAGAGAGGCTTCTCGTAAAGGGAAGAGGGGAGGGGTGGGGAGGAGGTGGGCAGCACCATTTTTTACTTGGGCTTATCTAAAGTGGCTGGGGCTGGCCCGTGGCTCACTCGGGAGAGTGTGGTGCTGACAACACCAAGTCAAGGGTTAAGATCCCCTTGCTGGTCATCTTTTATAAAAAAAATAAAAATAAAAACAAAGTGGCTGGCACTGGTTATGTTGCAGATCTATTAGGGGACTATCTAGGGGACCAAGTCCTCAACCTGTGGCATCTGATGCTATCTCCAGGTAAATAGTGTCAGAATTGAATTGAATTAGAGAGTACCCAGCTGGTGTTCTCTGGGGAATTGCTGGCTTGTTTGCTAGTGGGGGAAAATCCCCAGACATTTGGTCACAGAAGTCAAAAGTCTGTCTTCTATGCTGATGATTGTTGTTGAGTAAGAACATAGAAGGAAAAATACTACAGTTTGTGTTTTTCCCATACCAGTACAGATCAGTGTCAGAAACTGTGTTTGCTAGAATGGCCCTGGCTCACAGAAACATGTGGTTTGGGAAGGGAATGGATGAAAGGGTGGGATATGAGAAACCTTTGATTTCTGAGTGGTTACCTAGTCAGCCATTGTATGAAACTATGGCTGAGTTTTGATCAGTTACTAAAGGTAAAAGTTACCAATGGAATTTAGAGATAGTTGTTGAAAGGACGAGTTGACACCAGTTGACAATCCACCGGAGAGAGCTCGTTTATTAGGTGGCACACACACATATATATAGGGCTTTTAGGGAAGGCTGATTGGCTTAAAATACAATCCCTACTTAGCATACTGCATGGGGCTTGGGGTGAGCTGATTGGTGTGCGATTCACGCCGGTGGGAAGCAGAGTAGAAGGGCAACCAGCGCCATGATGGGGTGTGGCCAAGAAGGACTTATGTGATCAGGGTGTGATCCCTTGGGGCATTTGGGTTCTTACAGTAGTAGACCCAGCTCTTGAATAATTGGCTTATTGGATAAGCAAGGAAATGTGAAATAAGAAGCATGCTAAACATACAATTCTTTGGTTATTGTTATCTGTAATGCCTAAAATGAAAGTAAAAGAGAGCACTGGGTAAGGCCTTGAGGCTGAACCAAGCTCAGATGCCAGTCAGTCTGAGCTCAGGCCCCTAGTCTCAAAGTTACCCACGAAGGGGAAAATTGTGCAGGGACAACAGAAAGAACCTCTAAGACTTTAGGTCACCAAAAAGGTAGTCAGTGTGGAGGAAGGGCAACGCCAAGAAACTATTGAAAGTAGATGGTATAGTGTGAAGCAATTGTCACATTTTGTGGAACGGTATCATCAGGTCCCTGAGGAAGCTTTTTTTTTTTTTTTTGGTCGTTTTTTCATGACCGGCACTCAGCCAGTGAGTGCACCGGTCAGTCCTATATAGGATCCGAACCCGCGGCGGGAGCGTCGCCGCGCTCCCAGCGCAGCACTCTACCAAGTGCGCCACGGGCTCGGCCCTGAGGAAGCTTTACTAAAATGGATTGTGAGAATAACTAATTTAGGAGCAATATCTTTCATTTTAAATGCTGCAGAGTAGAAGAATATGTTCATGTTAATGCATGACCCACAGTTAAGTACTGAACAATCAGAGATGTCTGTACATGATCCCAGACACACAGGAGGTTATTCCTCAGGGAACAGCCAGCCTGCCTGACTGGATGAAAGCCACTGTAAAATGTGTTTATCCTGAAAAGGCAGACGGCCCAGCTCCCCCTATAAATGCTAAGTGGAGCACCCCAGATGAAGCAGCTGATGTGTTTCATATGCATGCCATGTGGGACTGGCTTTATGATGACCGGGATAGTCACCCACTGAATACACCCATTACCAAGGTTATCGTAAATGCTGTGATTAAGGGGGCCCATTCTATGTGGGTGCTCCATGTGACATTACTTCTGCAAAATCGAGCAACAGTTTGAGAAGCCTTGCTGATTTGCTTTCTCAGCTTCCCCTTTGTGGGTCTCACTCTTATCAAGGACATTAAAGTGATTAAAAGGACAAAGTGCTTACAAAGGGAAAAGTCAAGGAACTCATTCCAGCAGGGTAGTGATCTTTAGAAGGTTATTGAAAAATGGTATGGGGCCGGCCTGTGGCTCACTCGGGAGAGTACGATGGTGATAACACCAAGGCCCGGGTTTGGATCCCTATATACGGATGGCTGGTTCGCTCACTGGCTGAGCATGGTGCTGACAACACCAAGCCAAGGGTTAAGATCCCCTTACCAGTCATCTTTTTTAAAAAAAAAAGAAAAAAGAAAAGAAAAATGGTATGAATATGAATATGGTAGAAACTGATGGTGCTGAAACAAGGGTGTTGATGCAACACTATTGAAGGTTGGGTGGACCAGCAGATGCCCCCACTGGCCTTCCAACCTTAAAAGGCCCCAAGCAAGTCTGCCCATTTATCCTAGTTTAGAGGAATTCAGAAAACCAGAAGGCAAAGATTATGAGAAATCCCACCTGAAACTACCTGGGGCAGTGGTTAGACTGATTAATCAAGATGACAATTGACAGAGAGGCCAATGTCTCCTGGCCCACCCCCTGGCTGGGGACATATGCACATGTGTGGGTAAAATGGCCATGTGTGGAAGTGAAAGTCTTTTCTGGGCTTGTTGACACAGGGGCCCAATGCACAGCTTTGATTCCAAAGCCTATTAGCAAAATCTTAACAGAGGGTAAGGTTAGGTTGGAAGGATATGATGCAATGGCTGAGGGGATTAAGGTGAAAGTTTGGATGGAAATTGGCATTTCTGAGGTGGTCCCATCTCCTTTACCTGAATGTATTATTGGGATGGATATTATGTCTGAATGAGTGTTGCTTGCCCTACCTATTATTGTAAAACAGAAGGGATGTAAGTCTGCCCTCCAGCCAGTCTTAATTGAACGTGCTAAATAGGAGCCACTAGACTGCCTGAACCCTCACAGATGGTTAATTTAAAGCAATACAAAATACCTAGTGGGCAGAAAGAGATTTCCACTCTAGCTAAGGACATACTAGAAGCCAGAGTGCAGGTACCAACCAACTCTGTACAAAAGCCCTGTGTGGCCTGTGAAAAAGCTGGATGGCTCTCATGGAGACTGTTGGTATTTTATAAGAGCTTAAATAAAGTGACCTGTCCAGGGCCAAAGAGCCCGGTTATAGCCTGCCCAGGGTCATGAAGCCCTGCCAATAGCCCTCTGACACTAGAGATATAAATGCTGTGACCTTTCCGCCCTTTTCTCCTTCTTACTGCTTGCACAGCCCTAGGCGTAGATCACCTGCTGCTTTGCTTTAGATAGCTGAGAAATGTTCCATTTCCTGGGACGATTTGCCCTGTGGTTTTTCCCAGAAAACATCTTCATACTTCCTTATCTGCTGATTCCCTCCTGCTGGCTTTATAAGCTGTGACCTTCTGGCTAATAAACAAGACTTGATCAGAATACTGTCTTGTCTCCATTTCTCTTGTCTCTTGTCCCATCCAATTCCCACTCTCCCCTCCAGGGTCTGCGTTGAATATCCCGCGGGTCAGGACATTTCTGGCACCCAAACGTGGGGCACTGGATACGGGGGATGCCGTGAGGAAGACGGCGCATCGGAGGGTCGACCACTGAAAATGAAAGAGTAAAACCTTCGTCCGCTGCGGGAACCTGCCATGTCAGGATAAGGTGAGTAAGTGTGCCCGATAATGGGACAAGAATTAAGTTGTCGTGACATCTACATAAGACAGTTACAAAAAGCTTTTTTTTTTTTTTTTTGTCCTTTTTGTGACCGGCACTCAGCCAGTGAGTGCACCGGCCATTCCTATATAGGATCCGAACCTGCAGCGGGAGTGTTGCTACGCTCCCAGCGCTGCACTCTTCCGAGTGCGCCATGGGATTGGCCTCAAAAAGCTTTAAAGATGTGAGGAGTAAAGGTTAAGTCAAGTGATTTGCTTAAAATTCTTTGATTTTTTGAAGGACCTTTGTCCCTGGTTTCCGGAGGAAGAAACTATTAATTATAAAAAATGGGTTAGAGTAGGTGATGCCTTGCAAGATTATTTTGAAACTTTTGGGCCAGAAAAAGTCCCTGTAACTGCCTTTTCTTTTTGGAATTTAATTAAAAATATGATCCAAGATAAAGATAAATTCCCCGAAGTTTCTGAAACTATGGTCCACAATGAACAAATATTAAAGGCAGGTTCCAAAACAGATGTCCGAGTTTCCTCTTCATCTCCTGACAAAAACATAGATCTCATATCTCTGGAGGACGATTTGGAACAGGCCGCGACACCTGCTGTTAAACCCAAAATGCCCCAAAAATATCCGGTATAGAAACTTCAAAATAAAGAGAAACCTCTAAATTCTGATCCCTCCGAGGTGGATTGGGGCAATCTGGACACAGAGGCGCGTCAGATGATGCATTCTTGGCTCAGCCCTTGTCGCACCCTCCCCCTTACAATTTGCCCTCCACTCCAGCGGTGGTGACGGTATCAGGTCCTTTAAAAAATTTCGAGTCAAAAGTTCAACAATTAGAAAAACGTATTCTCTTAGAGGAAAAACTCCAGGTATAAACGACCAAACTGCAAGAATTACAAACAAAACGTAACAATACAACATGTCAAACTAAAATGACTGGCTATTGCCCTCCGTTAAACAACAAGTTAGCCCCCCAACAGAAAGAGCTCCCATTCATGTAGATCAAAGTCTTTTTGACCAACTTGAGGCCTTCCCAGTATCCAAATCTGTGGATAATGTGGGACGAATTACCCGCAAACATGGACCCATATTGGGAAATGGTGCCTTTTAGCTCTTTGATAACATTAAATCCCAGCCTGTCATGTTTGCGGGTAATTCGTCCCACATTATCCACAGATTTGGATACTGGGAAGGCCTCAAGTTGGTCAAAAAGACTTTGATCTACATGAATGGGAGCTCTTTCTGGGGGGGGCTAACTTGTTGTTTAATGGAGGGCAATACCCAGTCGCTTTAGTTTGACATGTTGTATTCTTACGTTTTGTTTGTAATTCTTGTAGTTTGGTCGTTAAGACCTGGAGCTTTTCCTCTAAGAGAATTTGTTTTTCTAATTGTTGAACTTTTGACTCTAATTTTTTTTTTAAGGATCTGATACCGTCACCACCGCAGGAGCGGAGGGCAAATTGTAAGGGGGAGGGTGCGACAAGCGCTGAGCCAAGAATGCATCATCTGACGCGCCTCTGTGTCCAGATCGCCCCAAACCACCTCGGAGGGATCAGAATTTAGAGGTTTCTCTTTATTTTGAAATCTTAATACCGGATGTTTTTTGGGTGTTATGGGTTTAACAGCAGGTGTCGCAGCCTGTTCCTAATCGTCCTCTAGAGATATGAAATCTATGTTTTCCTCAGGAGCTGGGGAGGAAACTCGGACATCTGTTTTGGAACCTGCCTTTAATATTTGTTCATTGTGGACCATAGTTTCAGAAACTTGACCGGCTCCGGTGACTATTCTAGTATTGAGGAACAAAAAAACTATGACCCAGGTCTATTTTCCCAAATTCAAACAGCCACTTTAAAGGCTTGGAGAAGGCTCCCAGCTAAGGGGGATTCAAGTGCTTCCCTTACAGGAGTAAAACAAGGGCCTGAAGAGCCTTTTTCGGATTTTGTTAACCAGCTAATGACAGCAGCAGATAGGTTGTTAGGCAATGCGGATGCCAATCTTGATTATATAAAACAATTGGCTTTTCAAAATGCTAATCCTGCATGCCAGGTGGCCATTAGGCCCCGCAAAAATAAAACTGACCTCCAAGGATATATTCATCTTTGCTTGGACATTGGCTCCTCTTATCAACAAGGTCTAGCCATGGCCACAGCCCTCAGTGGACAAACAGTAAAGGATTTTTTAGCTAATAAAGGCCAAAATAATAAAGGTTGCTTTAAATGTGGCAAGCCTGGTCATTTTGCTAAAAGCTGTCAGGAATACCAGACAAAAGCCGTAATCACCAAGCCTCCTGGACTTTGCCCACGATGTAAAAGAGGAAAACATTGCACAAATGAATATAGATCCAAAATTGATGCTCAGGGAGATCCCTTACCGCCCCCTCAGGGAAACAGGAAAAGGGGCCAACCCCAGGCCCCAAACCAAAGTGGGGCTATCAAGTTTGTCCCAGCCAACAACAATCCGTTTCAAACCTCACTAGAGCAACCCCAGGGAGCACAGGACTGGACTCTGTTCCACCTCCCACACAGTATTAACTTCTGAAATGGGACCTCAAATTTTAAATACAGGGGTCTTTGGTCCATTGCCCCCTGGCACTTTTGGACTTGTCCTTGGTCACAGCTGTTCAATATTCAAAGGGCTACAAATTTTTCCTGGAGTAATTGATAATGATTTTACTGGAGAAATTAAGCTTCTGGCCAAAGCAACTACTGACATTGTCACGATTCCACAAGGAGAAAGAGTAGCCCAGCTTATCCTACTTCCCCTAGTTAAAACAAATAATAAAGCCCACAATATTGTGAGAGGTGCAGACAATTTTGGATCCTCAGATGCTTACTGGGTCCAACAGATTTCCCATCAAAAACCCTCTCTTACCTTATGGTTGGATGGTAAACAATTCACTGGCCTAATAGATACTGGGGCTGATGTTACTATCATTAGACAAGAGGACTGGCCCACCACTTGGCCCCTTTGTGATACCTTAACCAATCTAAAGGGAATTGGACAAAGCCACAATCCTAAACAGTTCTAAATTTCTTACATGGACAGATAAGGAAAATAATTCAGGTCTTATTCAACCGAATGTCATCCCTTACTTGCCTGTCAATCTTTGGGGCAGGGATCTGCTCTCCCAAATGAAAATAATAATGTGCAGTCCTAATGAAATAGTTACAGCACAGATGCTGGCTCAAGGATTTAGTCCAGGCAAAGGTTTAGGAAAACAGGAACAAGGTATTTTACAACCCATTCAGGGAACAGGCCAACTTAATAAACAGGGCTTTGGAAATTTTTGATTTCAGCCATTGACAAGCCTGTACCCCAAAGGCATGCCAACCCCATAACTTGGAAGTCAAGCGAGCCCATTTGGGTTGATCAGTGGCCATTAACCTTGGAAAAATTATGTGTCGCCCAACAGTTAGTACAGGAACAGTTACTGGCAGGACACATTGTTGAGAGTAACTCCCCCTGGAATACTCCTATATTTGTTATTAGGAAAAAATCTGGAAAATGGACACTGCTTCAGGACCTAAGAGCTGTTAATGCCACAATGGTGGTTATGGGTGCTTTACAACCTGGCTTGCCATCCTCAGTGGCAATTCCTTCAGGCTCTTTTAAAACTGTTATAGATCTCAAAGATTGCTTTTTCACAATTCCCCTACATGCTAGTGACCAAAAACGTTTTGCTTTTAGTCTCCCCTCCATAAATTTTAAGGAACCCATGAAATGATACCAATGGTGGGTCCTGCCCCAGGGAGTGGCCAATAGTCCTACCTTATGCCAAAAATTTGTGGCTGCAGTCATCCAACCAATCAGAGATCTGTGGAAAGATATGTACATTATACACTATATGGATGACATTTTACTTGCCGGCGATTCAAAAGACAGGGTTTTACAATGTTTTATCCAGCTTGAAAAGCAGTTAGCTTTATCAGGTTTACAAATAGCTCTAGAAAAGATACAGTTCCATGATCCCTATACCTTTTTGGGTTTCATATGATGGGACACAAAATTACTAACCAGAAGGCTTCCATCCGCACAGATCAATTACAAACTCTTAATGATTTTCAAAAACTTTTAGGCAATATAAATTGGCTCCATCCATATTTAAAACTTACTACTGGAGACCTAAAGCCCTTATTTGATATTTTAAAAGGAAATCCTGACCCTAAATCTTCCAGATCTCTCTCTCCAGAAGCACTGACTACATTACAAAAGGTAGAAGATGCTATTGCAGCTCAGTTTGTCTCTTACTTGGATTATACCCAACCCTTAACATTTATTATATTCAATACGGCTCTTGTCCCTACTGGGCTATTTTGGCAGAACAACCCTATTATGTGGGTTCATTTACCCTCATCACCAAAAAAACACTTGCTTCCTTACTTTGATGCTGTTGCAGATTTAATTATATTAGGTCAAGAAAATAGTAGAAAATACTTTGGGCTTAAACCACACACATTAATCCAGCCCTACACCCAACAACAGGTCCACTGGCTTTTACAAAATTCTGATACTTGGGTAGTGGCTTGTGCCTCTTATGAAGGCACAATAGACAATCATTATCCATCCAATAAACTTATTCAGTTTTGTAACTTACACACTTTTGTTTTTCCCCAAGTTACTCGTAACTCGCCGGTAACTAATGCGCTTTTGGTTTTTACTGATGGTTCATCCACAGGGACTGCAGCTTATACCATTAATAATCACACAGTCCGCTTTACTACTTGTTATACTTCTGCCCAACTTGTGGAGTTACAAGCTGTTATTCAGGTTTTTTTAACCTTCCCAAATCAGGCCCTCAGTCTTTATACTGATAGTGTCTATTTAGCCAATTCTATCCCCCTTTTAGAAATAGTTCCCCAAATCAAACATACCTCCACTGCCACTGAGCTTTTTTTGCAATGCCAAAAACTGATTCAAAAAAGACGTTTGCCCTTTTCTATAGGTCATGTTAGAGCACATTCCAACCTCCCAGGCCCTCTCACCATGGGAAACAAATTGGCTGATGTGGCCACTAAAACAGTGGCCACCATTACCACTGATCCTGTTACACAGGCACAAACTACTCACTCCCTTCATCATATTAATGCTCACACACTTAGGTTAATGTTTCAGATCACTAGAGAACAAGCTAGACAGATAGTTAAACAGTGTCCTTCCTGTGTTACACTCTTGCCTGTTCCCCATTTGGGAGTTAATCCTCGAGGACTCGTCCCAAATATGCTTTGGCAAATGGATGTTACTCATTTATCAGAATTTGGTAATTTAAAATATGTTCACGTGTCCAGAGACACCTACAGTGGGTTTTTGCTCACCACTTTACAGACAGGAGAAGCAACCAAACATGTTATTGCTCATTTCCTACATTGTTTTTCAATCCCGGGAATCCCAAAACAGATTAAAACGGACAATGGCCCTGGCTATACCTCCAAGGCTTTCCAAGATTTTTGTGCTAGATTACAAATTCAACATATTACAGGCATTCCCTATAACCCTCAAGGCCAAGGAATTGTCAAAAGAGCCCACTTATCTCTAAAAACTTGCCTTGAAAAAATAAAAAAGGAGGAATGGTACCCCATAAGAGGCTCCCCCAGGAGTTTACTAAGTCATGCCCTTTTCATCCTTAATTTTTTAAATCTTGATGTCAACGGCAAATCAGCAGCTGACCGTTTTTGGCATTCCGAGTCCCAATCACAATTTGCCATGGTCAAATGGAAGAACCCCCTAGATAACTCCTGGAATGGCCCAGATCCAGTTTTGATCTGGGGTAGAGGTTCAGTGTGTTTTTTCTCGCACTCATAACTCAGCCAGATGGCTGCCAGAACGGCTGGTTAAACAAGTTGATCATAACCTCTCAGCCAGGGATTTGGTAGATCCCTGAGAATGCCTTTTTCTTTTCTTTTCCACAGGGGTCATGGCAACCAGCATTTTCTTCCTGATTGTTGGTTTGTCTGGTCAGCTGCCCAAGGTCCAGTCCGGCTTTGGAGATCCTGGACTCACTCGCTAATTGGTGAACAAACAGTATGGAAAACCATGTGATTGCAAGGGTGGGACCGTTTCTAGTCCTCCTACATTATACATATCTGTTGTAGATTGTGACACCCGTTCAGCTTATTTGTCCTCATCATCTCCCTCTTATAGTTGTGTTGAAAAACCTAAGTTCATAGCCAGCAGTGGTGGGAGCCTTAAGCCATGTCCTTACAGCACGTTTGCATAGCACTTGTTATTCTTCATACCAATTGTGCACTTCTGGAAACCAAACATACTTCACAGCCACCCTGATTAAAAACTATGCGGGGACTTTTGGAGGGGATCTTGCAGGTCCTCCTTCTGCTGTTGGGCTTGCCTCTAATAAGTATGCCCAAGCCTCTTGTACAGGTTCAGTAGGTCAACCTGTTTGTTGGTCCACCACTTCCCTCATTCACATATCTGATGGAGGAGGCCCTCAAGACCAAACTAGAATTCTTAAAGTGGAAACAAAAATTCAAGAAATGCATGACATTTTGTTTCCTCAACTTACCTATTACCCCCTGGCCCTGCCCAAGAACAGGGGTGATTTATGAGACTGATGCGCTACCTACAGCGCTAACGAGGCACCTGAACAGGGGTGATTTAGAGCTTGATCCTCAGACCTCCAACCTTCTTTATGCAACTCATAAGTTGCTTAATGCCACCAATCCTGATCTTGCTCAAAATTGTTGGCTCTGTCAGATAGTAGGACAGCCTGTCCCTGTTGCTTTTCCCGCTTTGTCTTTTAATTATTCTGATGGTCATCAGTGTTCATTAACTTTCCCTTTGCAGGTACAACCTTTACAGTTTTATAATGCTACTTGTTTCATTTCCCCTTCAGTAAATAATAGTTTTGAGGTCGATGTTGGGTTTGCTACATTTGCAAATTGTCAGTCATTTATCAACATTTCTACTTCCTTATGTTCCCATAACAGTTCAGTTTTTGTCTGCGGTAGCAATAAAGCTTATACCCATTTGCCCACTAACTGGACAGGGTTATGTGTTTTGGCTCTCCTTCTGCCCGATGTAGATGTTATATCTGGGAGCAAACCCGTCCCTGTCCCTACTTTTGAGCATAAAGCTGGAAGATCTAAAAGGGCTGTATAGCTTATTCCTTTACTTGCTGGTTTGGGAGTTTCTGCAGCAGTTGCTACTGGAACTGCCGGTCTCACCCATTCTCTATCTCAATATACAAAACTGTCTACCCAGCTGATTTCGGATGTATAAGCCCTTTCCCAAACTATACAGGACCTCCAAGACCAATTAGATTCCCTGGCAGAAGTAGTCTTACAAAACAGAAGGGGGTCTCGATTTACTAACTGCAGAACAAGGAGGTGTTTGTTTAGCCCTAAAGGAAAGATGCTGCTTCTATGCCAACAAATCTGGGATAGTTCGAGACCGTATCAAACAACTACAAGACGACTTAGAAAAGAGAAGAAAACAACTTGCAGAAAGCCCCCTTTGGACTAGACTTAATGGATTCCTGCCTTATCTCTTACCCTTTTTAGGGCCGTTTGTGGGCTTGCTTCTTTTGCTTTCTTTGGGGCCCTTTTTACTTAATAAAGTCACAGCCTTTGTGAAACAACAAATTGAGGCCATTCAGGCAAGGCCTATACAGGTCCATTATCAATGCCTTGAGATGCAAGAACAAAGTGGTGCCTATATACCACCACATTCACCTCAACAAATGCTGCCTCTGTGAGCTGAACTGGATAGCCAAAAATGGGTAAGAGGGTAAGTCCCCCGCACCACCCTAAACAAAAGGCTGCCATTAATGGCAACCCGTTTCTATGACGGGTAACATGCTCGGGATAGGTTACCCCAACCTAAGACAGGCACAGTTCCCGAGAGGTTCTCTTGGCTTGAAAAAATAAAAAAGGGGGACCTGTCCGGGGCCAAAGAGCCGGGTCATAGCCTGCCCAGGGTCATGAAGCTCTGCCAATAGCCCTCTGGCACTAAAGATATAAATGCTGTGACCTTTCTGCCCTTTTCTCCTTCTTATTGCTTGCACAGCCCTAGGCATAGATAATGTGGCTGTATTGCTTTAGATAGCTGAGAAATGTTCCGTTTCCCGGAACGACTTGCCCTGTGGTTTTTCCCGGAAAACATCTGCATACTTCCTTATCTGCTGATTCCCTCCTGCTGGCTATATAATCTATGACCTTCTGGCTAATAAATGAGACTTGATCAGAATACTGTCTTGTCTCCATTTCTCGTGGCTCTTGTCCCATCCAATTCCCACTCTCCCCTCCAGGGTCTGTGTTGAATATCCCGCGGGTCGGGACAATGTACAAATAAGATGCAGGTAAGATTTAATGCAGGTAAGATTTCATATTAGGAAATCCACTAACATAGTTCATCCTAGGTATAGAGATAATAAGAAAAATAGGGTGCTCACATTCATAACTCCAAAAATAGATTGGCAGTATTCACAGGAATTCTGGTTATATTAAAATCAGTGAATAAAAGTGTTGTTTTTCTCTGCTACCTTTGTGGAGAGGGTTTCTGGGTTGGGAGAAGATTTTGTTTTCATTTGTTAATTACAGTGTATAGTCACAGCAGTTGTGATGTGATATAAAGTGTGTTTCTTGGATAATTTCTTGGGTAATTAAGTTCAGTTTGTGTTTACTAGTTTAGATACACTAAATCCTCAATAGGTCCCTGTGGGGATTACAGGAAGAGCTTTCGGCAAGTTTGCAGACAGAGAGGTTTAAAGTAACTATCTAGTTCATCTATATCTGTACTTACTCTGTACATTCAATCTGAATGAGAATTCACCTACAGCTTTCCTTCCCAAGTCACAGAAAACAGACTTCTTCACACTAATAAAAGTTTATTTTCATCAGTTTATTTCTCTTACAGAGAGCGAACTCCTATTGTTACCGGACTCAGGCCCGGCTGCCCACCCCCTTGAGAAGGAAAGAAAAAAACCTCAGAAGTCAAATGGTTGGTGTTAGAAAAGCAGCTGTATTCAGCTGAAGGAGGTGGTAGGCTACCCCATCTCAAAGATTTACATTTACTGAGGGGTTTTTAAAGGAGGGGTTGAGGGAATGGATTGTGGGAGGTGAAAAGCAGGAGAGCAGGAGATGTGAGTTACGAGGGGTTCATTTCTATGAGTTGGGTACAAGGCCTTGCCCAGGCCTTATCTGGTTTCTGTTCTCATCTCTGCTGTTATCTCAGGACCCTGCAAGGTTTTGATTTGTATTGGTCTACTTGGCTGGTGCCCAAGGTCAGCTTCAGTCACTTGGCCTTGATCATTTCTCAAAACTCTGCAAGTCTCAAAGAAAGAACTGTTAGCTCTGCAAAGTACTAATTAGCTTCTCGGCCTTGTTTTCCTACTTAGTGAGCAAGATAAGAAAGTCAGGGGATGGGAAAAAAGAGTGGGAGAGAAAAAAACTGTCCATTTTAAAATCTACCCACACCCCCACCCTGTAGCTCAGGTAGTTTTAGGTCCCAACATGGCTTCAGTCTTGCTCACTCAAACACTATCCCTTGTCTTCATCAGGGCTCAGCTGATCCAAGAGGGGATATCAGGATAATGATACTAATTTTTGAGTGTTACATGGACCTTACATTTCAATTATTGCTTGTAATGTGTGATCGTGATGTTGTGGAATGATCACAGCAAGAAAGCTCCAGACACTCAGGGAGTCCGAGAAAGTTTATTACACGCAGGACTCAGGTGGACTTACATTCTGAAAGCCTGAGACCCTGAACATGAGTTTAACAGGGTACTTATAGGGCATAAACTTAGGTTTAATCTTGTATCTTAGACAAACAGCTGTTGAGTTTTGTTTTTCCTTACTCGTGTGACTTAGGTGAACAGGCAAAATTAGAAATGCAAGAGGCCAAATTAGAAAGATTGCAAAGGCAGAAATGCCTGCTAGCAGTTGATTATTAACTAGGCAGAATTCTGGGGGCCCTAGGAGATAAGCACATTTAGTTATAAAGGCATTTTACAAGTCAATTAAAATTTTAATTTTTGAATTTTCTCATTAGTGACTGCAACATTCACGATGGTGTCTGCAAATTTTTTTCCATGATCATCAGAAAAATGTAAAAGGGAAAAGTGTAGTGATAAAAATGTAGGCTTTTGCTCAGTAAAACAGTTACACAGACTGCTGACTTTGGTGATTTAAAGCCACACCTTACAATACTTAATAGTGATGTCTCTTGTATGAGACAGGAATAGACACAACACAGCTGCAATGAACACAGGGCCCTTCAATGCTCTTCATAGGTCAAGGTATTGGGGCTAGTTTATGGTTCTTATTATAAGTAGTTTAAAGGTTCTAATATCCTATTTTTCAAATATAATATGTTTGTTATATTTGTGAATATCGTTTGGTGTTATAACATGTGGTGACATGTAGGGTTGACTCTAACCCTATAATTCTGGGAAAGAGTAAAGGTTGAAGAACCTACCACACCCCCGCTCTTCCTTTTCCTGGAAAAAGTTTACTGCAAAGAAGCACACGTCATCATAGGACTTCATTGTCTAATGATAGCCACCTTATTTACATAAGAAAAAGCCAAATACAACCTCCAAATTCCCATTGTTTGTCTAAAAAAGGATTACTGAATTGTTCATCACCACCAATTAGAGGGACCAATGCTTGTTAACTTGACTTAATCTAACTTTAGTTTCACTTCCCTCTTTCTCCTAGGCCCCTGATCTTTGGACCACCCTTGGCCATTGCAATTCAGAACAACCTTTCCTCCTTTAACATCTCCTCCACAGTGTAGGCTGACCTTCGGATAAAATATTCCCTGAATAACTATGGGGCATGCCAGGTGCTCGTCCACTGCCCCATACCCAGGGCTTTCTAGCTTTGTTTACTTTTTCATATAAAAGAAAAGCTCTTTTCTGTGAGTCTATTGGATATTTGCATATCTTGTAGTTGTAGCTAATCTTTTTTTTTTTTTTTTTTTCTTTTTCGTGACCGGCACTCAGCCAGGGAGTGTACCGGCCATTCCTATATAGGATCCGAACCCGCGGCCGCTGGGAGCATCGCTGCGCTCCCGGCGCAGCACCCTCCCAAGTGTGCCACAGGCTCGGCCCTGTAGCTAATCTTTCTAAATAAAATCTCTCCTAACCTAAATCCAAATTTGTTGGACAGGGGTAAATATTTTCACTCCTTTTTTTTTTTTTTTTTTTTTTTGGTGGCACAGGCTATCATATGTACTCAATAGATGAAAGCAGTTCCTAGTTTTAAAAACTTTTTTTGAATAATTTGTGTTTTTTAATGACATTATAAAAAGGCATATGTCAAAATATGTCAAAATCTTTCTATAATTGAGGAGATTTTTAAAAATTTCTTCTGAATATGTCTGTGGACCAAAATCAAGGCTCTTGTTGAGGGTTGACCCAGGAAACACATGCCGACAGAGTTGGAAAGTGCTCTAAATTCTGTTACAAACAGAGGCATTTTATAAGGGAGTTTCCAAAGAGAGGGGAAAAGCTCCAGGTACAGTTGTCCTATCTCATGGAACACCAAAAATCATAATCACTGGTTAGTGATTACATCATGGTGTTGGAGTGAGCAGGACTGAAGCCATGTTGAGACCTAAAACCACATGGGCTCTAAAAGATTTTAAAAAGACAGTTTTTCTTCTTGGCATGCATTTAACTGAGTTCTCTCTTTTCACATGGTTATTTAATATTTTGAACCTTGGTTATGGGGCAAGATGAGATTATTTATGTAAATGTAAAGTTGTTTTTCAGCCTGCCTGAGGCTGCAGCAGGACCCTGAGACAAGTACTGAGCAGAAACCAGATGAGTCTGGGTGAGACTTTGTACCGGAGACCTTGCATGAAGCCTTCATGGCTCACATCCCCATCCCTCCTGCTCTTCATTTCCCATGTTCCATTCCCTCAACCCCCTCTTTAAAAACCTCTCAGTAAATCTTAGTCTCTGGAGTGGCTTTAGTCTGGCCATTCTCCTTCAGGTTTATGGGAGAGATGGGTTAACATCTCTCCTCAGGTCACCTGTATTCCCAAATTAAAGCTGACTCCCATTTTCACCAGCATTGGATTTTTGAGTTGTTTCTTTTTGAAAGGGTGCAGGCAGCTGGACCTGTGTGCCCAGTATCACTGGGAGCCAAAAACATCTACATGCAACCTGAAGTAGAAGCTTCAGGCTTCAGCTATTCTTAGCAATATCTAAATAACTTGTTCAGAACAAGCATGTCATGCATTAATTAATAGATCAGCAGTGCTAGCCACATAATATTGTTTATCTTTAGAACAAGATGTTGACACTGAGTTCGTGAAATTTATCCCAAGGCAGTGAGTTCTGGAAAACCTGCTTCATTTCAGTTATTTCCCTCATCATGTCCATATTGTTCCCTTGAAAATTTTAGAAGCAACAAAACTCCCCATTTACAAAATGGATTCATAACTTTCAGCTCTAATCAGCTTCTTGGCTACTGTTTGAATTGAACAAAAAACTGCATGATCAATTCATCTCTTTGTTTGGGATCATGGAAGTCCACACCATAAATCCTTTCTTGGTGACATAGCTACTTAGCAGTGTTGCATAATACAGAATAATCTGCCTTGTAAACATCCCAAAATCTATCTGAGACACTGTATCTTTTAAAACTGTGCTGATATATCTTATATTCATCTATGTACCACACCAGGACATTTGGCTCATTTTACAAGGAAAATATTTTAAATATGCTAACTCTTCTATTTAAACATTATCATATTTCAATTGATTACCACTTCTCCATGGATGAAACCTTCCACATGTAGGGACGTGAGAGAAAAACATACTTTATAGTAGATAATTCACAGAGATAGCCATAAAATTGTTGCCAATAGAAATGACAGTAAAATTTGATAATCTAGGTTTACTTTCTTCAGGGTTCATATGAAAGTGAATTAACCTCCCTACGAACTACCCTTAGAAATATTGCAAACTTTGTTATTCTTTAGGTGAAAATAAGTCCAAATGTCTCCTAAAGATTTTTTATAATTATTATTTTTTAGATGGCTGGCCGTTAACAGGGATGGAACCGCGTACCTTGGTTGGTGTTATCAACAGCACGCTCACAGTGCTAACCGACCAGCCCTTCCAAAGACTATTTTACAGGCCTTGTCATCCACACCTGACAGGACATTCAGAAAGAGAAAACAAAGAAAAGACATAAAATAGATTACAGTTTTTAAATAAAAAGTAGTTTTCTAATTACTTTCAAAATGTAAAGTGTATTTGAAAATACATTCTATTTAGCAATTATTGATGCAAACATGTCAACAAAGTTTTTCTCAAAGGTATTTGAGGTTAACTCGTCTCAAAAACAAAAAACAAAACAAAATGAACGATGTAATTTATATCTATTTTTTTTAAGTTATTCCTTTTTCTTTAATTTTTCTTGCTATGGGGCTGGCCGGCTTGGGGAGCCGACCATTGATTTGGTGTTACTACACCGGGCTCTAACCAACTGTGATGATCGGCCAGCCCTATAAATTCTGGTTGTTGTTGTTCTTTAAAGATGACCGGTAAGGGGATCTTAACCCTTGACTTGGTGTTGTCAGCACCACGATCAGCCACTGAGTAAATCGGCCATCCCTATATGGGATCCGAACCCGTGGCCTTGGTGTTATCAGCACCACACTCTCCCGAGTGAACCACGGGCCGGCCCATAAATTGTGGTTTTTTAATGAAGCGGTTGGGGGCCAGCTCGTGGCACACTCGGGAGAGTGTGGTGCTGATAACACCAAGGCCATGGGTTCGGATCCTGTATAGGGATGGCCGGTTGGCTCACTGGCTGAGCGTGGTGTTGACAACAGCAAGCCGAGGGCTGAGGTCCCCTTACCGGTCATCTTTAAAAAATAAATAAATAAATAAATAAAAATAAAAATAAAAAAATAAAGAAGCAGTTGGTTACCGAACTTAACAGAGGCCTTAGCCGTTCACGCCCTACCTCCCAATCTTGTCTCTAGGAAAGTCTCAGGACCCGATCACAGGGTTGATTGACACTCTCTCCGGAGTGTATAGGGAATAGAAATAGGAAGTATGTTCTGCTGGGCGTCAGCATGAAATTGCATCTTCTGCCCAGGCAGTTTTTGCATTTCACATTCTACTTTGCACTCGCTTCACAGATAATTCCAGGGCTTGTTTAATTAAAATGCTTAAATTACTTTTAATGCTAGGAACTTTCCTGTATCCAAACGCCACTCCAAGTAACCCCACCACCGACCTCAGAGAAGCTCCCTCATCACTGGTAGGTCTTGCCTCCAAATACCTGAAGACACAGACGCTCCAGGAGCAAGGCGGGGGGAATCGCAGGCCCCGCCCCGGCCACGCCCACTCCCTCGGGTCCTTGCCCCGCCCCCGTGCCGTCGCGCCCCGCCCACGCCCCGCCCCCTGTCCGTCCTCCGGCTCGCGGGCCCTACGCAGGCCTGGCCGCTCCGCGCCCCCGCGGTTTTCTGCAGACCCGGAAGCGGATCGCTCGGAGAGACGGTCACACCGCGGCGAGTGAGTGTCCCTCTGTCTCGGTTAAACGTACGCTTCGCAGTCCCCCAGCGCTTTCTTACCCGGGATCTGGGCGTTTCTACAGACCTTAAAATCCCTGCACCGCCAATCCAGACGTCGCCGTGAGACTGGGGGGGTCGCTTCCCTTTCGTTATAATGGCTCTGAGGCTGGCCCTCCCCCGGTGTTTGTGCGTTCAGGCCAGGTAGACTCCTCCTTACGCACCATCTTGCTATTTAAAATTGTTCACTGAATCTCCGCCCGCCCCGCGCCGTGTGAAGTCCTCACCCTTAGGGGGGATTCACACCCTTCCTGTCCCCCAACCGTCGCCCCTTCTCGGCAACTGGAGGGCAGCGCCGGCCGTCCCAATTCTGGAGAGGCCGCGTCCTCTCCCCGGAGCTGGGATGCTGCCGACCCCACCGCTCTCCTAATCCACCCCCAGCCCTTGTCCTCCTTGGGCCGGGCCCTTCTGCTCCCCAGGCCTCTTCGCAGTCACCGCTTCCCCGACCCCGCCTTGTGGGAGGTGACTTGGGCCTGTCTTGCGACATGCACGGTTGTTCCATCCCAAATTCCACCCCGCTGGAAAATGTGCTCTTCCGAGAGACGGGCGTCTTATTCCATATCCCTCCCTCTAAATGTGTGGGGAGGGGATCAGGAGGAAGCGAGACAGAGCAACTGAGAGGAAATCGAAAAACTAAGAAAAAGCAATGAAGGGAAACCATGAACAGATGTCAAAGTAGGGGAGGGGTGAGGCATTTGCAGAGACAGTAAGAGTGGAAAAGAAGCCGAGAAAGTAGCAGGGAGAGAAAATCAACTAGAGAAATTTAGAGAAAAGCTCGATCTCCAGAGAGATAAAGGACAGCAAAATAGGGAGAGGGGCAGCAAGGGGGTGGGGGGCACTTTAGACAGAGAATGGGAGGAGAGGATAAAGATTTGGAGCCATGGCAGACAGAGCAAGGAGGTGCTGGGACAACATGAGGGGCAACTGGTGACAACGAGAGCAGGTGGAAACAGGATCTGGGGCTGCCAGAGAGTGGAGGCAAGCGGGTGTAACAGGGAAGAGGGAATTTAACATGGGGAGCAGAGTGGGAGCAGAGATGGGGAAAGGAAGAGGCAGAAGTATGAAATTGGGGGCAGTCAAAAGACGGGGAAGAGGGCTAGCTGTTAGCTCAGATGGTTAGAATGTGGTTCTGGTGACACCAAAGTCAAGGGTTCAGATCCCAGTACTGGCCAGCCACACACTCACGTACAAAAAAAAGATTGGGGAGAAAGAACAAAAGACCATACAAATCAAAAGAATGTAGCAGAGCAGGTGTAAGACAAACAATAGACCGAAGGAGGGGAGAAACAGCAGGAGAGGCAAGGGGCACAAGAAAGAAGAGAAACCAAGGGAAAACACAGGAAAGTGGGAAAAAAAACTAGAGAGAGAAAGCAGAAATGAGTCATACTCATTTTTGAGATGGGTGAATCGGGGTCTAGATGAGTGGTGAGTTGATTGGAATGGATGGCTATGCTGTGATATCTTGATTACTGTCTTTATAATCTAACATATAAAATTTGTTTAAATTTTGCAGATGAGAATGAGAATTGCAAAACTGTCTATAAAGCATCTGCGTTTTATAGTTCTTGGCATCAGAGGCTAGCTTCCATTTGCAATCCTTATTCATCCAGAGGGCAGTGACTCCACACATTCATCTGTGGGTCACCCTCTTCCTTTTTCCTGGGATGAGGTAGGGTGTAGGATAGGGTGTGAGGGGTTACACTCACTACAGCACAGAGTCCTTCAACTCTGGCCACCAAAATGTGGGGGATTTCTTTCTTTCCACTAACAGGCAACTCCATATCGGATAGGAACTGGGTGTCCTATAATTTAACTCAATTCTGACACTGTCTTCCTGAAGGTAACACCAGATCCCACAGGTTGAGGGCTCAGTTACATGAGACTCTTCCTACTTTGGATTCCTCATGTCCTAGGTTGGGAACTGAACGTGTGACAAACTTGCTATAGATCAGGGACCCCATGACCACCTCCTCAGATTCTATTAATTTTCTAGACAGACTCACAGAACTCAGGGAAACACTCTACTTATGTTTACCCATTTGTTGTAAAGGATATTACAGGTGAACAGCCAGATGGAAGAGGCATCCTAGCAAATTAATCTAACCCGAGGAGGGTGTTATGGGAGCCAGGATATTTATCCAGCCAGTCAGAAGCATATGTGGCAAGTACTACTTGGGTGTGGCATCTGAAGTGAGGGGCAGTCTCATGGGACTGAGCCTTTAGCCAGTGAAATGTGATGCTACCTTGTAGTCTACCTTGATAGTGTCAGAACTGAGTTAAACTGTAGGACACATAGCTGGGAGATCTCTGGAGAATTGGTCAGTGTGGAAAAACCACACACATTTTGGTGACTAGAGGTGAAGTATACTGTTTAGTGAGAGTAGTAAAAAATAGTTTGTTTTTTCCCCTATTTCAAACAGTAAGAGGTTGTGATCTTTTTCAACTGGCCTACGCACCTGCCTCGAGGCCTGTGTTCTCTACTCGGTATTGACTGGGAATGGTCTGTCCCTGTTCCTGGCTGTTGCTGATCCTGCAATTGTGCACCACTTGCCACCCCACTCACAGTCCCAGGACAGTATGGCATCCACTCTGTCATCAATTTTTACTTCAAGGGAATTATTTTGGTCAGTGTGCTCAGATGGTGATATCATCCGCTAAAGCACACACAGAATAAAGCCTTTTCTTTTTCTTGCTATTCCATCTTTAAAACAAAAAATACTTTCTTTCATTTCTCTTTGTAGTAAGCACCCCTCTTCTATGTTCCATTGAATAGCACAATGCATTAAAAACTTATTTTTACTCTGTCTTTGGTTCTTGCCTCCCATTCTCCCATGAAACCTTCCAATCAAGTTTTCACATCCAGCATTCCACTGATCCTTTCGTCTTCAGAATTACCAGTGACTTCCCCATTTCTAAATCCAGTATTTGATTTCCTTTCCTCATCTTTCCTTTTCTATCAGCATCATGTTGCATAATTGATCACTCCTTTTTTCTTGGCTTTGGGGATATACCACTAGCCTTAAAAATATATTTGTTTTACTTTTCTTGTCACCCCCCTAATCACTTTGCACTTTCCTATTCTAGTGTTTCTTAAACTCCTCGTTCTTTTAACGTGGGAGAATTTCGTGGCTTAGTTCTTAAACCTCTTCTCTCCAACTACACCCACTGCCTTTCCTTATCATCTCATCTCATGCCTTTAAACACCACCTACCTGTCTGCATTTCCCCTAGAAGCCTCTCCTCTGACTTCTAGAATCCTGTGTCGAGACTCCTCTACTATCTGCTGGGACATCTAACAGACATCTCCTGCATATGCACAGAAGTGACTTCTGAGCTCCACCAAAGGCATTCCCCCTGCAGTCCTCTACATCTCAGGTAAGGGCGGCCCTGGATTTCTTGGGGCTTACTTGAACATTACCAGGTATATTTAAAATATAGAAGATATTATATTATTTGTAAGTGTTTTAGTTTATAGAATAAAGAAAAAATTACATGTTTACTTAAAATGGGTGAGGAAATACGTTGTTTCCAAAATTCTTTTCAGGTAGGGGAGAGAAAGGTTTGGAGACCTCAGCCCTGGCTGACCTGCTTCCCCCAGGACCTGTGACCTCATCTCCTGCTTGTGTCCTCGCTCACTCTGCTCCAGCCACACAGGCCTCTGCCCTTTTCCTGGGGCCAAAGTTGCTCCCGCTTCAGGGCCTACACTGGAGCTGTCCCTCGGCCTAGAACTCTGGCCCCTCAGCTGCAGGTGGCAAACACCCTTCCTTCCCTGGGTCTTTACTGTGATATCACCTTCTCAGTGGAGACTTCTATGAAACCCCCAATCTCTCCAACTAACATCCCAGCCATACCCTCACTCTCACCTCTGGTCTATATTGTCTGCTCTCCATGTTTGTTTTTGTTCCTTCCACTGTCTGGATACTGGTGACAGCAAGGCCCCAAAGGGAGAGTAGAGCCAGAAGGTGGCAGGTGTGCTAGCCTTGCCCCTCTGAGTATTGCTCAAACCTGGCTTCACATTAGAGTGCTGAGATATTTTGCAAAACATCTCTTGTGCCCCTTTACCAGAGATTCCTATTCCCACTGTCAAGTTGGGACCAGTCTTAAAAATATTTAAAGTTGATCCTAATCTGTATCCAGCATTGAGCACCAAAGCTCTGTGACCTTTGTTTCGGAAGGCTGAGATCACCCTGTGATCCATGGAGGAGTGAGGAGAACTGTGTTTTACACGGGGTTTGGTCAGGGCTGGGTCTGAGCTTGGTCAGGGTTTGGTCAGAGTGTTCCTGAAAGGGAGCTCTGTCCAGCCCAGCTCCCCACTGCTGCAGCACGTGTGTGGGCTTCACCAGGAGGGGAGCAGGTTCTGAAGAAAGAGGTTGAAACTCACATATTGGCCTTCCTGTAGGAACTTATCATCCATGCATTCCCCCCGGTACAGTGGGCAGCAGAGGATGGTCTTTCCACATGATAACGTGTTCCCTGGGTGTGTGGTTGTGGCACAGGAAGGGGGTGTGTTGAATCTAAGCACTGAACAACGTATTTTTGACATTCAGTATCAACTTCTAAAGACTGTTTTACATTATCCAAGGGAAGAAGAGAAGAAGAGAAGGAAGAGGAAAGAAAAGGAGCCAGGAATGGCGCCTATTCAGGTAAAGTGATCTTCTCAGTGGATTGTTCTGTGTCCTTCCTTTGTGACGTGTGGGCATTGGAGTTGATGATCTTCTGTGACTCTGAAGTTTCCTGGCTGACCTGTTTGCTCGCACTTACCCATGCCTTCCCTCAGTCCCTCTCATCTCCACTTAGATTTAATCTCATAGTGACCCAGTGACATGAACTTGTAAAGAGGTTCCACTGGGCGTGGTCCTGGGAAGGGCTTCACTCCCAGGCATAGATTGGAGCTGGAGAGTAGGCCCCATGGGGTCAGTGCTGTTGGGCAGCAGGGATTGTTTAGAGGCCACATCAGGATGCATTGTTAGCCTTCTGTTGACCAGGATTAGAGGATCTGCATGTGGAAGTCACATATTATTTTGTTTTTTATTTTTTGGCAGCTGGACCTTGGTGTTACAACACTGTGCTCTAACCACCTGAGCTAATCTGCCCATCAGAAGTCACATATTAATGTTACTGGCCAGTTAGCTCACTTGGAAGAGCATGGTGCTGATAACACCAAGGTCAAGGGTTTGGATTCCTGGATAGGCCAGCCGCCACAGAAACAAAAATACAAACAAGCAAAAATGAAGAAGTAACTGCTAAATTTTGGAAAAGGAGACTAGTAAGGGGACATTTTTTGTGCCTGATTTTGTATGCATTCAAAGCTGAACTAGCGAGTCAGTTTGTCTCTGACTCCAAACTCTTAATGAATGGGAATGGAATGAAAAATTTACACACAGACATCAGTGATAGAGGCTGTTGTATTTCATCATCAATTTTTTTGATATTATATCAACCTAAAGCTCTAACAGGAGGAGATTAATTAAACCATTCTTAGCATATCCATACCATGGAGACTGGTGTTCCTGCAGGGACTCTTGTGCAGCGGGTGTTTTAGGTCAAAGTGGTTATAATGTTGCTCAGAATAAGCAGAATTTCCTTGCTATTAAATAGGATGAAACCATATTCTTCTACCTATTATTATTAAATATTCTGTTTATTTTATTTTACACATCACAATATGTATAGATTTATTTTATAGTAAAGGTCCAGTTTTTTTTGGTGGCTAGCCACTGCAGGGATCTTAACCCTTGACCTTGGTGTTAGAAGGTTGCACTCTGGGCCGGCCCGTGGCTCACTAGGAAGAGTGTGGTGCTGATAACACCAAGGCCACGGGTTCGGATCCTATGTGGGGATGGCCGGTTCGCTCACTGGCTGAGCGTGGTGCTGACAACACCAAGCCAAGGGTTGAGATCCCCTTACCGGTCATCTTTTTTTTTAAAAAAAAAAAAAAAGAAGTTTGCACTCTAACCAGGCACTAAGATGTAAAGTGTCCTCATCCTTGTCATGTCCTCCACCCTCCCCACATCTCAGTGCAGAGTCAGTGTTGGCATTTGTGTGGCCAAACACATCACAAGTTCTGTACAGATGTATTTATATATAGTTATGATGTTTTTTAAAAACTTGTTCAGTGAATGTTTTGTTGTGATTATTTTATCCTGAAAGTTTTGAAAATGTGCATTTTTTTATGTTAGGAAACATGGATACCTTCCTATTTTACATCCTCATTGGAGCATTTTCTGAATGAAGATTCATGGGTCTTTTTACAATTTTTCCTTATATAGAATGTCAAGGTAGCTGCCTCTGAGCTTGCTATCTTGTTTTGGTTTTTTGTCTTAATTTATTTTTTTATTGAATCAAAATTGGTTATACATATTTTGGGGGTTCAAGATAGAGATATGTTGATCAAATCAATATTGCTAGCATATATATTGTTACAAATCGTAATTATTCTTTTTTTAAAAAATCGTAATTATTCTTTATGCCCCTTGTCCAATCTCTCCCCATCCCCCTTCTAATTACCCTAGATTTTTTCTCTCCTTCTGAAAGAATAATGGTTAATCTGTTGATTTATTGCCTAGATGATATGTCCAATGCTGAGAGGTGTGATCAGGTCCCCCAATATTATCATAGAGCAGATGCTTCTTCTGTCAGTCTGAAATGGGCTTTGTGGAGAGAAACATCCTCTTTTCTTTATCTCTGCCAGTGACTCTCCTTGTGTCAATGCACTCCAGTGGTTGGAGGACCATCTGCGTGGTGGTGGTGGTATCTAGCTGCTTTTGCAGCAGCCATGGTTATTGTGGTGGCTGTGGTGGGCCACCCACATGGAGGCGATGTGTTTGGCAAGCTCCTTGGCACTGGCAGTGTGCCTGGTTGTGGGAGGGGGGTCTGGTCCCCTTCTCCATGCCCTGGAATCCCTGGTCGGGCCCCAAGGCCACTGGTGGTGTGCCTGTGCTGGAACTAATTTTTTGTCCTTTGTTTACTTCTAAAATGGGGGAACTTCCTGTGGGAATCAGTACTTGAGCTGTGTGGTTAAGTTAAATTGCTGCTTTGCTTCTGTTTTCCTAGAGAAGGCTTTTTGTGCAGCTCAGGGTTTAATGGTTGACCTTATAGGTACTTCTGGTTCTCCAGAGACCCGGTGGATCTGTGTTGTGTAGAAGCTCAGGTTTGGGCCTGAGGTTTTTCATCAAACTGCACCCCATGCAATTCTGCATTCCTGACCAGTCTCCTCTGAGTGCTCCTGCGCTGATTGGGGGGCAGATCAGCTGTCCTTGCTGTGTCCCAGTGTTCTCCTGGTGGGCACGTCTCCCTCACCACCCACGCTCCAAACACTTCTCATGAGATGGGCCCTGCGCTGGTCCCTCGTGATGATTCACCAGCATCTGAATGGCTCCCCCTTTTCAGCTGTTCTGGCTCCTTGATCGTGTGTGGGTCCACGGAAAACCTAGCAGTCATCTTGCTGTCCTGGGGGCCGCCAAGGTCCTCTTCTCCCCTGCCGCTTCCAAGTAACTCCATCTGAAGGGCACAGCTGCGGCTTCTGCTGGCTCCTGCTCCATGGGCTCAGCAGTTTGAGCCTTAATGCGGCCGTGGCCCAAAACTCTCAGAGCAATTTTTTCTTTCTCTCATCATGGTTTCTCCCACCTTCATGAACTCCGTAGGTCTCTCCTCCTCTTCCCCTGAGCTCCAGCAGCCCCAGCTTAGCTGAAGTTACATTTTTATACTTGTAAATTGGTTGATTTGTGGGAGAGAGTGATGCTGGAGCCATCTATTCCGCCATCTTCACCAGAACTCTGAGCTTGCTATCTTCAGTACACATGTTTGAGGGGTTCCTCCCGATTGAGAAACTGAAAGGTTGGTTGATTCTTCTACGAAGGCGCATTTTCTATTTTAAGAGAGTTGACAAGACTTTGTGCTTACCTACATCCGCAAAGGAACCCACTCCCAGCGATAACATATGAGATTTATCCCTGATTCAAACAAAACTTGCTTCTTTGTTGTTTTTATATTTTGAAAATCTAAGGAAAATGACAACCCTTTGTATTTCCATTTTCTCATTTCTTGTAAGGTTTAGTAGGTTTATTTACTTCGTTGGATGTGTTTATATAAAATGTATTTTCATACTTTGCTCAATTTTCTTTTTATTTTAGTAGATATTTTATGTTCTGCACTTTAATTATATATATATATATGCCCTGTTGTCATCCTTTAAGGCTATACATTTTCTTAGTGTGGGATGTAAATCTTTTTTTTAATGCCCCTGCCTTTTATTTTGTGTTTATTTGTTTGTTATATCTTGCTTTGGAAGTCCTCCCTTCAGGCACGGTTACAATATGGTCTGTTTTATTTACATCTAATGTTTTACACTTTAAAATAGTTTTTTATAGTTTACAAGTTTAACATTTTTTAGCAAAATTATGTATTAAATAACTTTCATGTCCTTACATTTGTTCTATACTATCGTGTTAATCTCATTGATGGTGAGAATAGTGATATATTGTGGACATCCAGGAGCGTGTGCATATGTAGTGTCCTTTTATGCAGTTCCATTTTGTTATCCTTGAACTTGTTTCAACTTTTCTCAGTTAGATAATGTACCGTCAATTTATATTTGATGCTGTATCTCTTACTTAACTGTCTGTTTCTTTAGGTTCCATTTTCATTTCCGAGCATCTGTGACACAGTTGTTTCTTAAGTAAGATGGGAACAGATTTTTGTTTCAAGGGCTGCTGTGTTATACGAATTACCACTTGGGAAGCATATAGAATAATGCCTGCCTCATGGGAAGTGTTCAGAATGCTGTAGCTGTCATCATCACAGTTTTTAGATTCTGACCTCTCTTTCTTTAAAGCCACCGTGGACTTTGTCATCTCTGAAGACACCCCTCATGCTCTAGCTCATCTAGATACTGAATGTCACTTGGTGTGTCTGACATTATATCTAACACTTGTATTGAAATAACCCTGTGCTATTTTTTTATTTGTATCTTTCTTATATTCACAGAACCAAAAAATCCACATTAATTTAGAGGATAGTATAACGTCTTAGGAGAAGTATAATAAAACAGAAATAGGGAGATATAACTTGCTCAACAATATCTTAACATGTGTGCAAATATAGGAAAAATAAGCTCAGTCTCTCCTACTATACTCTCATAACATGGAATGCTTCTGTGATCCCTATGAGTGTGATTTTTTTTTTTTTTTTTTTTTTTGAGCACCAAGGAAACAATACTTAAGTGGACACCAGCTGGGTATCTTGTAATTCAATTAAACTCTGAAAGTATCTACCTGCAGATAGGCTCAGAATATACATGTTGAGGTCTCAGTCCCTCAAGAATTCCCCCCCATGTCAGATACATAGGTTCATTCATAAGCATAGTTTATGTCCTGCACTCACTTACCTGCTATAAATTTGGATTCCCAAGTCCTCATCTTCATATTGGATTACTTTGCTACGGCAGCTCACAGCACTCAGAGAAATAAGGATATAGATGAACAACCAGATGGAAGCAAAGCGTTGGGTGAAGTATGGGAGAAGGGGCAAAGAGCTTCACTGTCATCCGTGGCCACACTGTTATCCAGACACCTCCATCTACGTGTTCAGCTATCTGTAATCTTTTGCAAACCCTGTCCTTCTGGTTTTTATGGAGGGCTTCATTATGTAGGCATGATTGATGACATCACATCATCAACCCATTTCCCCTCCCAAGAGGATGGGGTGAATGTCCCAACCCTCTAATTTTGCCTCAGTCTTTGCAGTGACCAGGTCCTATCTTGAGGTTGTCCTCCAGCTACCAGTTATCTCATTACCATAAAAAAAAGATAACCAGGGTTGGCTGGTTAGCTCAGTTGGTTGGAGTGGGGTGTTATAACACCAAGGTCAAGGATTCGGACCCCTGCACCAGCCAGCCGCGTGCGCGTGCGTGCACACACACACACACACACACACACACACACACACACACACACACACACACACACGATACTTATTCAAAGTATCTTATCCAAGATACTTATTCTCTTACTCCAGAGATTCCAAGTGAGTTGTATTTCAGGAAAGGGGGATGAAGACCAAATGTATATTTCACAGTATCACAATGTGAATCTGTCATCATGCTCACTTAAATCAAATCTCTCTTTATAGCTCTCTCCTCATTTTATGTGAAGATTTTAACTCTCCCCTTAGCCACTTGGTAAAATGTGTTTTTTGTTTTAGGGACGGTTGTCATTCAAGGATGTGGCCATAGAATTCTCTCAGGAGGAGTGGAAATGCCTGGACCCTTCTCAGAGGGCTTTGTACAGGGACGTGATGTTGGAGAACTACAGGAACCTGGTCTCCCTGGGTGAGGATAACGTCCCTCCAGAAATCAGTATCTGTTCATGTGTATCTTTACATTTTTCCTAGTTAGTCTCTTGGGAACCCATGCATTGCTTAAGTGAGATTGAAGCCCTATTGAATGAGAAATGAAAAGCTTCATAGTATAGCATCTACACTTTAACCATCTCCTTTCTTCAGATGTTCAGTCCCCTTCATGATGCATCATTGGGTGGTTTCAGAGCTTGTGTATGCATCAAACCTTATGGCAGACTTAAAATATCCAACTCCCTCTTTTCTACTTCTGTGCTTGGACTCAGTAGTTCTTGCAAGGTATCTACATATTGCAGTGTTTCTTAAGCATTTAAAAGAAGGCAATCGGGTGAGTTTGTGAAGTATTTTTCTGTATCCATCTTACAATTTTGAAGGCTGGGAAGTCCAAAGTCCAGGGAACACATCTGCTGAGGGCCTTTTCCTTGGTGGTGACTCTCCACAGCAGTGCAGGTTGTCACATGGGGAGAATGGGCTGAGCAAGTGAGAAGTGATCCTCTCATTTGTTCTTGTAATAACGGCATCATAACCATGCCCACGACCACCCCTTAAACCATCCATGGATTAATCCATTCACTGTCTTCACAGCCGCATCGCCTCTTAAAGACCCCACCTTTCAATTACCATAATTGGATTTCTCACCCTCTTAACACTGTTACAGTAGAGATTAAGTTTCTAATATATAAGTTTTTGAGGGACACGTTTAACCCATAGCAGGAAGCCCCACCATTAAATAGTTTGAGAAGCTCTGCAAGTAGGAGAGAGGTTTGTGGGGAAAGAAGTTTATATTCTAAATGGAGCTCTAAGTGGAAATTAGTTGCCCTCACTTACCACTGTTCTTTAGATGTGTAGAAAGTTTATCCTCCCACCCTTCAGTGGTGCTGCAGCTCAGAGACAAATGCGGAGTCTTTATTATGATCCGCAACTCTGCAGATCGGGCCTCTGTGAACTCCTTGGTTCCTCGACTGAGTGGCATGGGGAGGGCCATTTCAAAGGGCCTTTTCCTCCCTTGGTCTCTCCTTCAGTATTTGATTCCATGTTATGCTCAGTTCTTAGTCCATGCTGGTGAGAGGTGAGGCCTCTGTAGTTCTGACACCTAGAGCTTTTCATGTTTCCATTTTATTTGTTGTTCTTGGAAGACCTAGCTATTCTTTCTTTGCATCTGGGGCCCCAGAAATTTCATGGATCTGTCTCCCATCTTCCCTGCCTGCTGAGTTGTCTCAGCATTCTTCTGATCTGCTTTTGTCATACTTCACAGGTGTGTGTGATACTTCACAGGTGTGTGTGATACTTCACAGGTGTGTGTGATGGGAGGGGATTGGATCCTCTGGGATTGTTACTCAGTAGAACTGTAAAGTTAGTTGACAGAAATATCAGCTCTTTGGTTCCCAGTTTTAGATGGGGAGCATATCTCAGTCTTTCCATCTGCTAGCATGGAATCTTTGTGTGGAGCGCAGAGTCCCAAGTCAAGATCCCAGAAAATCTGACCCCTGTATGCTGTATCTTTCTCTTCTTTCACCACCATTACTACTTTGTGAATATAGAAAACCTTGGCTCTTTCTGATTTTGTATTATCTTCCATTTATGTGATTTTGCCTCAGAAACTTGTTTTTGATTTACATGACCGTAGGGTCTGACATGTCATCTTTTCTGTTGTGATAACCTACATTTACACTGTGTACGATGTATTGTGCTCTGTCCTATGGAATGAGTTTAATGGGTGAGAGAAAATTCATGAAGGAGAGGGCCGGCCCGTGGCTCACTCGGGAGAGTGTGGTGCTGATAACACCAAGGCCCCGGGTTCAGATCCCATATACGGATGGCCGCTTGGCTCACTGGCTGAGTGTGGTGCTGACAACACCAAGTCAAGGGTTAAGATCCCCTTACTGGTCATCTTTAAAAAAAAAAAAAAAAAATTCCTGAAGGAGAACACTTTGTTTGGATATCACTCTGCTACATACAGATATGCCCCTTGAAGCCACTAAGTAGGATTGTCAACATGTCCCAGGATACTGATATAAAAAGTGTCAGTGAACTGTCTGATAAGTGTTTTCAGTTATCTTTGTAGTTTTTGAGAGGTATCAGAAGTGTCTGTCAAGGGCACTGTGACAATATTGATCACATGTACTAATGATTATCTTATTTGAGCCAGCAGTCAACGGTGTAGGAATTTCTCCTGGGGAGAACAGTAAGTTCACAGGCTCATGTGCATGCGGTGCTTGACTATTTTTCTTGCCACATTTTTCATCCTGTGTGTGTGGCCCATTTTTCATTTTTTACAAGAAAACCTTTATTCAAATCTTTAACAAGAAACCTGAGTTTAAGCCTTTATTCAATTTATTGTACATTCAGAGCTATAACAATTATGGTTCTGACGTGTCTTATAGAGGGTGCTTATAAAGTTAAATGATGCCTCTCTATTTTAATTCTATGTCATTTGTTTAATCCACTGCTGTTTTCATGTTGCATGTTTTTATGTATTGTAAATGAACTTGTTTTTTATTTGTTTATTCAGCAATTCCATATTTTTGATGACACTTATTGTTCTTTGTTGTATATCTGCTATATACAGGACTGTTGTATCAGGAAATATCTATTAATTTATATATTTTGGAAGGTTTCCTTCCATACAGAGGGTTTTTCTAAAATCTAAACAAGCTTCAGAACCTTGTGAACAGATTGTCTTAATTATTCCTTTTACTTATGTTTTACCTGACTTAGTACCTCCTATTTTGGGGAGAGCTGGTTGGCCAGTATGGGGATCCAAACCCTTGACCTGGGTATTATCAGCACTATGCTCTACTGGGTGAGCTCACCAGCCAGCCCCAGTACTTACCATTAATATATACATTCTTCAATTACATTTATTACAGTCCAATATGGGAATTTTGATATCTTGAAGATATACTTTTTTGTTTTATTCAAATACTATCTGTATCCTAGAAATATCATTGAATTGGCTTGCCTTCGTTTGTTTTGTAAGGCCCATTTCTTTTTCTATAGTATGTTTTCAGTTTTGTAAACTTAAGTTACTGGGTTTTGTTTAAATTTCACTGAGTTTTTATGTCTTGGAAGATACGCTATATTCTCATAATTAATCTCCCTGTTTACTTTCATCATGTCCATCTTGGTATACTAAATTAATTTATCTCATTGTGTTTTATAAGAAACTTAGTTTATTTCTTGCATTTCATGCACTCTTTCTGCAATGTTTTTGATAATATACATTTATTGTATAATGTCTGAAATTCTGGAAATTTTATTCAAGAGTTAACACATGAGGACTTTTTTTCCTGTCTTTCTGTGCATCTTAATTTCCTTTAATGTTCACCTGGTCCTTGTGAACCCATCTCCTGGTGCTGTCCAGTTGTTCTCTGGCTCTATTTCCTGCTTATGTTGCTGACGACCTCCTCCGTGGGTCTCCACACCATTGCCAGGAAATGTGTCTGCACTTTGCTGCCATACACAACGCCTTTCAGTACAAGTCATTCCTCATTGTGGGTCATTTACTTATTTTCTCCATAAGGTGACTTATGTTCTCTTGGTGATATTTATGCAGTCAAATTGATTAATTTTGGATAGTGCACAATAATTTTCATTCATCCATACTAACAACTATATATGTACTTAAACATATTGTACAGTAGCATTAGCTTTGACCTCAAGTCTTTTTATACTGTTTTGTCAAATAACATTTTGGTGTAATGTCATGTTATTCATTGCAAAATATTTGTTAACATACTGTAATTAACAGGAAACCTATGGTTTTTATGTCCTGTAGATATTTCTTCTAAATGTGTAACCAAGGAATTACCACCAAAAGGGAACAGAAATAGAGGAGAAGTATTTCACACAGTGATGGTGGAAAGATATGAAAGCTGTGACACTGAAGATTTTTGCTTCAGGGAAGAACAGAAAAATATACATGACTTTTTGTGTGAGTGGAGAGATGATGAAAGAAATTATAAAGGAATGCCTGTGATCCAGAATGAAAAATTCACTGGTACAAGAGTTCGACATGATAGAATGGATGCAGAAAATAGGCTTAATAAAAGTTGGCTTGGATTTGGCTTTCAGGCACAGCTCCCAAAACTGCAGCTGTTTCAGTCTGAAGGGGAAATTTATGAATGTAATGAAGTTGAGAAGTCTGTCAACAATGATTCCTCACTTTCACCACTTCAGCAAATTTCTTCTAATGTGAAAACTCACATTTCTAAAAAATATGGTAATAATTTTATCTATTCTTTATTACTCACACAAAGACAAAAAGCAAACAGTTGTGACAAATTTTATAAATGCAATGAATGTGGCAAGGTCTTTGGTCAACCTTCAAGACTTGCAAGTCATCAGAGAATTCATTCTGGAAAGAAACCTTACAGGTGTAATGAGTGTGGCAAAGTTTTTAGTGTGCATTCAAACTTAACTGCCCATAAGGTAATCCATACTGGAGAAAAACCTTACAAATGCAGTGAATGTGGCAAAGACTTCACTCAGAATTCACACCTTACAACTCATCGGAGAATTCATACTGGAGAGAAACCTTACAAGTGTTATGAGTGTGGCAAAGCCTTTAGTATTCGTTCAAACCTAACTACTCATCAGGTAATTCATACTGGAGAAAAACCTTACAAATGTAATGAGTGTGGCAAGGTCTTCAGTCACCCTTCAAGCCTTGCAAGTCATCGGAGAATTCACACTGGAGAGAAACCTTACAAGTGTAATGAATGTGGCAAAGTCTTCAATCAAAATTCACACCTTGCAAGGCATCGGAGAATTCACAGTGGAGAGAAACCTTACAAGTGCAATGAGTGTGGCAAAGCCTTTAGTCTTCGTTCAACACTAACTACCCATCAGGTAATTCATACTGGAGAAAAACCTTACAAATGTAATGAGTGTGGCAAGGTCTTCACTAAAAAATCATACCTTGTAAGTCATCAGAGAGTTCATACTGGAGAGAAACCTTACAAGTGCAACGAATGTGGCAAAGTCTTCAGTCAAAATTCACATCTTGCAAGTCATCGGAGAATTCATACTGGAGAGAAACCTTACAAGTGCAATGAGTGTGGCAAAGCCTTTAGTCTTCGTTCAACACTAACTACCCATCGGATAATCCATACAGGAGAAAAGCCTTACAAATGTAATGAATGTGGAAAGGTCTTCAGTCATCCCTCAAACCTTGCGAGTCATCGGAGAATTCACACTGGAGAGAAACCTTACAAGTGTAATGAGTGTGGCAAAGCCTTTAGTATTCGTTCAACACTAACTGCTCATCAGATAATCCACACAGGAGAAAAACCTTACAAATGTAATGAATGTGGAAAGGTCTTCTCTCTAAATTCACATCTTGCAAATCATCGTAGAATTCATACTGGTGAGAAACCTTATAAATGTAATGAGTGTGGCAAAGCCTTTAGTGTGCTTTCAAGCCTATCTACACATCAGTTAATCCATACTGGGAAAAAGCCTTATAAATGTAATGAATGTGGCAAGGTCTTCACTCAAAATTCACATCTTGCAAATCATCGAAGAATTCATACTGGAGAGAAACCTTTCAAGTGTAATGAGTGTGGCAAAGCCTTTAGTGTGCATGCAAGGCTTATTACCCATCAGGCAGTCCATGCTGGAGCAAAACCTTATAAATGTAGTTAGTGTAGCAAGGTATTCAGTCAAACTTTAGCCTCAGAAGTCATTACAAAATTCGTAATGGATAGTAACCTTTGACATGAATGTTCAGTCAAAATTTACTCCTTGCACAACATCAGAGAATTTATTCTTGGAGAATCTGTACAATTGCAGTGACTATGGTAAACCCCTCATGAATTCAAGCATTAATTCACATCAGAGAGCCCATACTAAAGAGAAATATAAATGTAATATACATGGCAGAGACTTTATTCAGGCCTCACAACTCAGTAAACATCAAAATATATATCTTTCATGAAACCACACAAGTGTAATGTGCATGTTGAGGTTACCACTGAAGGACCATAATATGTAGATGAGTATTCATATGAGGAATAATTCAGTCTCTTGTTCTCCAAGATTAACCTTTGATAATACGTACTGCAGACTAACTGTAAATCAAAATATATTAAAACTCATGACGATGTATATCACACATGCAAGGATATTTGGAAATGGCCAATTATCTTCAGATTATAAAATGTTCAGTTATTTGAGGTTTCTTGAAAGGGCTACTTTCCTATTCTGACTTTCAAATTGAACTTTGAAAACTGCTAATATTATGCCTTCCTTACAGGCCTCGTTTGGTGTTCTCTGTGAAATAATCAATAAGAATCAATAGAATGAAAGGACCTGAAAAGGAGGACAATCTTTTAAAATCAGATATCATTTGAATTAGCTTGTGGAAGGGGCAGAGAATAATGTAAAACTGTGAAGTCAGTCATCAAGTTCATTGTGTTCTGAGTGCACTTCTTTTAACAGATGGACACTGTGGATTATAAGAAAGAAATGCTGTACTGATGCACCAGGAAGTACAGTAGGCCAAGAGCTTTGGCAACTGTGACTTTTATGGGAGGAAAGGAATATATTACTAGGGAATGATGATGTGGTCAAAATAATGCAGGGGAAATGTTGGCCATGTTTATTGAATGGCAGTAGCTTTTATATGGTAAAGATTGATGAAAATTATTCTTTTTGAAATTGAAAAGAACAGTAATTGGGGAGAGAGTATAATCAAAAGAACCAGACTACCATGTTCCTAAGTAGGATTCACATTTAACTGGTGGCATTGGGTGGGGGGGGGGGGTATTTTGACTTACTTTTAATTTTTTTCCTTAGTGTGGTCAGACAGGGATCTGAACCCTTGACCTTGGTGTTATACCATGCTCTAGCCAACTGAGTTATTGCATTACATTTTGCTACCGTTTTATTCAGTGTGTATCATAAATCTAGTGTTTCAACTAATAAAATTTAATTTTTCGTAAATATGAATCAGTCACATTCTACCAACATAGCTTTATACCACTTTAATGGGATACATAATAAGAGACAAGAAAGATGCATTAGGCTCTTAAGGTTGAAGGATCTAGAACAGTGTGTGTGTGTGCACGCGTGTGCGCACGTACTGGGAAAATGGAACAATTTGGTCAGGCTCCCCTTGCCTCAGAGCCAGTTCAGAGTCATTCCGTAAACATTGTATGTGTGTGGGTGGAGTAAATGTGCCTGCACAGTGGCGCCACTTTGGCTCATGTTTTACTGCCTCGGGTGCCCGCCCTGCATGGCCATGTTTTTCCAGACCTGCAGCTTCCAAGACCCGTGTAGCTGGTTACCAGCTTATAGACCTGCATGAAGGGGTCTGGTGACCCAGCCTGGCATGTGAAGGGTTTGTGACCCAGCCTGTGAATGGGCTTGAGGAGTCTGGGAGTTCCAGACCCAGCCCTAGCTCAACCATTGGCCCAGTCGGTGGAGGATTACTGGCAGGTAAAAGAGCTGTAACAACTAGCGTGGTTGCCTAGCTTTACAATTGGCATCATGAACAGGATTAAGAGCTAGACAATTGGTGCTGTGAGCAGGATACATGACATCAGCCTTAGCCTTGCAGTCACCCTTGTCGTAGCCAGACAGTGTGGTATCAAAGTGTAGTTTTGATTTGCATTTCCCAGATGCTGAGTGATGTGGAGCATTTTTTCATGTCTGTTGGCCATTTGTATATCTTCCTTAGAGAAATGCCTACTTAGCTCTTTTGCCCATTTTTTAATTGGGTTGCTTGTTTTCTTCTTGTAAAGTTGTTTGAGTTCCTTGTATATTCTGGATATTACTCCTTTGTCAGATGTATATTTTGCAGATATTTTCTCCCACTCTGTTGGTTGTCTTTTCACTCTGTTAATTGTTTCTTTTTCTGTGCAGAAACTCTTTAGTTTCATATAATCCCATTTGTTTATTTTTCCTTTGGTTGCCCGTGCTTTTGGGTTTGTACTCATGAAGTCTGTGCCCAGTCCCACTTCCTGAACTGTTTCTCCTAGGTTTTCTTTAAGAACTTTTCTTGTTTCAGGGTGTATATTTAATTCTTTAATCCATTTTGAGTTGACTTTAGTGTATGGTGAAAGGTATGGGTCTAGTTTCATTTTCCTGCATATTGATATGCAGTCCTCCCAGCACCATTTACTGAAGAGGCAGTCTCTTCCCCAGTGTATAGGCTTGGTGCCTTTGTCAAAGATCAGATGGCTATAGGTGTGTGGGTTGATTTCTGGATTCTCTATTCTATTCCATTGATCAGTGTGTCTGTTTTTATGCCAGTACCATACTGTTTTGGTTATTATAGCTTTGTAGTATAGTTTAAAGTCAGGTAGTGTTATACCTCCAGCTTTTTGGGTTTTTTTTGCTCAGCGTTGCTTTCGCTATGCGTGGTTTTTTGTTATTCCATATAAATATCTGGATAGTTCTTTCCAATTCTGAGAAAAATGTCATTGGAATTTTGATGGGAATTCCATTGAATTTGTACATCGCTTTGGGTGGTATGGACATTTTCTTTCTTTTTTTTTTTTTTTTTTAAAAGATGACCGGTAAGGGGATCTCAACCCTTGGCTTGGTGTTGTCAGCACCACGCTCAGCCAGTGAGCAAACCGGCCATCCCTATATAGGATCCGAACCCATGGCCTTGGTGTTATCAGCACCACACTCTACCAAGTGAGCCACGGGCCGGCCTAGTATGGACATTTTCACTATGTTGATTCTTCCAATCCAGGAGCATGGGATATCTTTCCATCTTCTTGTATCTTCTCTAATTTCTCTCAGCAGTGGTTTGTAGTTCTAATTATAGAGATTTTCACCTCCTTGGTTAACTCAATTTCTAAGTATTTTATTTTTTTGGTGGCTCTTGTAAATGGGCAGGCTTCTTGATATTTCTTTCTGCATGTTCACTATGGGAGAACAGAAATGCTACTGATTTGTTGTGTTGATTTTGTATCCTGCTACTGTGCTGATATCATTTATCAACTCCAAGAGTTTTTTTGTACAGGCTTTAGGCTGTTCGATATATATGACCATGTCATCTGCAAAGAGGGACAGTTTGACTTCATCTTTTCCATTCTGGATGCCGTTTATTTCCTTCTCTTCTCTGATTGCTCTGGCTAGTACTTCCAACACTATGTTGAATAGGAGTGGTGAGAATGGGCATTCTTGTCTAGTTCCTGTTCTTAAAGGAAAAGCTTTCAGCTTTTCCCCATTCAGCATGATATTGGCAGTGGGTTTATCATATATGGCTTTAATTATGTTGAGATACTTTCCATCTATACCTAACTTATAGAGGGTCTTTGTCATGAATGAGTGTTGAATTTTATCAAATGCTTGTTCAGCATCTATAGAGATGATCTTATGGTCCATGTGTTTGATTTTATTAATATGGTGTATCACATTTATTGATTTGCATATGTTGAACCAACCTTCCATCCCTGGGATGAATCCCACTTGATCGTGGTGAATAATTTTACATATGTGTTGCTGTATTCTGTTTGCTAGTATTTTAGTGAGGATTTTTGCATCTATATTCATCAAGGATATCGGCCTGTAGTTTTCTTTTTTGGTTATATCTTTACCTAGTTTTGGTATCAGGATGATGTTTGCTTCATAGAATGAGTTTGGGAGATTTGCATCCATTTTAGTCTTTTGGAATAGTTTGTAAAGAATTGGTGTCAATTCCTCTTTGAATGTTTGGTAAAATTCTGCTGTGAATCCATCTGGTCCTGGGCTTTTCTTTGTTGGGAGCCTTCTGATAACAGCTTCAATCTCATTGATTGTTATTGGTCTGTTCAGATTTTTTACGTCTTCATTGCTCAGTTTTGGGAGCTTATGTGTGTCCAGAAATTTATCCATTTCCTCCAGATTTTCAAATTTGTTGGTGTATAGTTGTTTATAGTAGTCTCGAATAATTCCTTGTATTCCTGATGAATCAGTTGTAATATCACCTTTTTCATTTCTAATTTTTGTTATTTGAATCTTCTCTCTTCTTTTTTTTTTTTTTTGTTAGCCATGCTAATGGTTTGTCAATTTTATTTATCTTTTCAAAAAACCAACTTTTTGATTTATTGATCTTTTGTATTGTTTTTTAGGTTTCAATTTCATTAAGTTCTGCTCTGATCTTAATGATTTCTTTCCATCTGCTAAATTTAGGTTTGGATTGTTCTTGTTTTTCTAGATCTTTAAGGTGAAGTGTAGGTTGTTTACTTGCCATCTTTCCATTCTTCTGAGGTGAGCGTTTAATGCAATAAATTTCCCCCTTAATACTGCTTTTGCAGTATCACACAGGTTTTGGTATGATGTACCATTTTTTTCATTAGTTTCAATAAATTTTTTGATTTCCTGCTTGATTTCTTCTTGGACCCATATGTCATTAAGTAGAATGCAGTTTAATTTCCATGTGTTTGTATAGTTTCCAGAATTTCATTTGTTATTGATTTCTAATTTTAATCCATTGTGGTCTGAGAAAATATATGGGATAATTTCAATATTTTTGATTTTCTTGAGACTTGATTTGTGACCTAATATGTGATCTATCCTGGAGAATGATCCATGTGCTGATGAGAAGAATGAATATTCTGAGGTTGTTGGATGGAATGTTCTGTAGATATTTGCCAATTCCAATTGGTCTAGAGTATTGTTTAGATCTTGTGTTTCTCTGCTGATTCTTTGCCTGGGTGATCTGTCCAATATTGACAGTGGGGTGTTCAGGTCCCCTGCTATTATGGCATTAGTGTCTATTTCCTTCTTTAGGTCTAATAGAGTTTGTTTTATAAATTGGGTGCTTACATATTTATGATTGTTATGTCTTCTTGATGGATCAATCCTTTCGTCATTACGTACTGTCCCTCATTGTCTCTTTTTATGATTTTTAGTTTAAAGTGTATTTTGTCAGATATAAGAATAGCTATTCCAGCTCGTTTTTCTTTTCTGTTTGCATGGTAAATCTTTTTCCATCCTTTCATTCTTAGTCTATGTGAGTCTTTATGGGTGGGTTGGGTCTCTTGAAGGCAGCATATAGTTGGGTCTTCCTTTTTAATCCAGTCAGCCAGTCTGTGTCTTTTGATTGGGGAATTTAAGCCTTTTATTATTTTTTTTTTAAATTTTATTTTGTCGATATGCATTGTGGCTGATTATTGCTCCCCATCACCAAAACCTCCCTCCCTCCTCCCCCCCAACAATGTCCTTTCTGTTTGCTTGTTGTATCAACTTCAAGTAATTGTGATTGTTATATCTTCCTCCACCCCCCCGTTTTTTTTTTTGTGTGTGTGTGTGTGTGTGAATTTATATATTAATTTTTAGCTCCCACCAATAAGTGAGGACATGTGCTATTTCTCTTTCTGTGCCTGACTTGTTTCACTTAATATAATTCTCTCAAGGTCCATCCATGTTGTTGCAAATGGCTGTATTTCGTTCATTTTTAGAGCTGAGTAGTATTCCATTGTATAGATGTACCACATTTTCTGTATCCACGCATCTGATGATGGACATTTGGGCAGGTTCCAACTCCTGGCTATTGTAAAGAGTGCTGCGATGAACATTGGGGAACAGGTATACCTTCGACTTGATGATTTGCAGTCCTCTGGGTATAATCCCAACAGTGGGATAGCTGGATCGTATGATAGATCTATCTGCAATTGTTGGAGGAACCTCCATACCATTTTCCATAGAGGCTGCAACATTTGCAGTCCCACCAACAATGTATGAGAGTTCCTTTTTCTCCACAACCTCGCCAGCATTTATCGTTCAGGGTCTTTTGGATTTTAGCCATTCTAACTGGGGTTAGATGGTATCTCAGTGGGGTTTTGATTTGCATTTCCCGGATGCTGAGTGTTGTCGAGCATTTTTTCATATGTCTGTTGGCCATTTGTATATCTTCCTTAGAGAAATGCCTACTTAGCTTTTTTGCCCATTTTTTAATTGGGTTGCTTGTTTTCTTCTTGTAAAGGTGTTTGTGTTCCTTATATATTCTGTATATTAATCCTTTGTCAGATGTATATTTTGCAGATATTTTCTCCCACTCTGTTGGTTGTCTTTTCACTCTGTTAATTGTTTCTTTTGCTGTGCAGAAGCTTTTTAGTTTGATAGAATCCCATTTGTTTATTTTTTCTTTGGTTGCCCGTGCTTTTGGGGTCGTATTCATGAAGTCTGTGTCCAGTCCTATTTCCTGAAGTGTTTCTCCTATGTTTTCTTTAAGAAGTGTTATTGTTTCAGGGTGTATATTTAAATCCTTAATCCATTTTGAGTTGATTTTAGTACACGGTGAGAGGTATGGATCTAGTTTCATTCTCCTGCATATGGATATCCAGTTATCCCAGCACCATTTGCTGAAGAGGCAGTCCCTTCCCCAGTGAATAGGCTTGGTGCCTTTGTCAAAGATCAGATGGCAGTAAGTGTGTGGGTTGATTTCTGGATTCTCTATTCTATTCCATTGGTCAGTGTGTCTGTTTTTATGCCAGTACCATACTGTTTTGGTTATTGTAGCTTTGTAGTATAGTTTAAAGTCAGGTAGTGTTATGCCTCCAGCTTTATTTTTTTTGCTCAGCATTGCTTTGGCTATGCTTGGTCTTTTATTGTTCCATATAAATATCTGGATAGTTTTTTCCATTTTTGAGAAAAATGTCTTTGGAATTTTGATGGGGATTGCATTCAATTTGTATATCACTTTGGGTAGTATGGACATTTTCACTATGTTGATTCTTCCAATCCAAGAGCATGGGAGCTCTTTCCATCTTCTTGTATCCTCTCTAATTTCTCTCAGCAGTGGTTTGTAGTTCTCATTATAGAGATTTTTCACCTCCTTGGTTAACTCAATTCCTAAGTATTTTATTTTTTTGGTGGCTATTGTAAATGGGCAGGCTTTCTTGATTTCTCGTTCTGCATGTTCACTATTGGAGAAAAGAAACGCTACTGCTTTTTGTGTGTTGATTTTGTATCCTGCTACTGTGCTGAAATAATTTATCAACTCCAAGAGTTTTTTGTACAGGCTTTTGGCTATTCGATATATAGGATCATGTTATCTGCAAGCAGGTACAGTTTGACTTCATCTTTTCCATTCTGGATGCCCTTTATTTCCTTCTCTTCTCTGATTGCTCTGGCTAGTACTTCCAACACTATGTTGAATAGGAATGGTGAGAGTGGGCATCCTTGTCTAGTTCCTGTTCTTAAAGGAAAAGCTTTCAGCTTTTCCCCATTCAGGATGATATTGGCAGTGGGTTTGGCATATATGGCTTTAATTATGTTGAGATATTTTCCCTCTATACCTAACTTATAGAGGGTCTTTGTCATGAATGAGTGTTGAATTTTATCAAATGCTTGTTCAGCATCTATAGAGATGATCATATGGTCCTTGTGTTTGAGTTTATTAATATGGTGTATCACATTTATTGATTTGTGTATGTTGAACCAACCTTCCATCCCTGGGATGAATCCCACTTAATCGTGGTGAATAATTTTACGTATGTGTCGCTGTATTCTGTTTGCTAGTATTTTAGGGAGGATTTTTGCATCTATATTCATCAAGGATGTTGGCCTGTAGTTTTCTTTTTTGGTTATATCTTTACCTGGTTTTGATATCAGGATGATGTTTGCTTCATAGAATGAGTTTGGGAGATTTGCGTCCGTTTCAATCTTTTGGAATAGTTTGTAAAGAATTGGTGTCAATTCCTCTTTGAATATTTGGTAAAATTCTGCTGTGAATCCATCTGGTCCTGGGCTTTTCTTTGTTGGGAGCCTTCTGATAACAGCTTCAATCTCCTTGATTGTTATTGGTCTGTTCAGATTTTTTACGTCTTCATGGTTCCGTTTTGGTGCTTGTGTGTGTCCAGAAATTTATCCATTTCCTCCAGATTTTCAAATTTCTTTGCATATAGTTGTTTATAGTAGTCTCGAATGATTCCTTGTATTCCAGATGAATCAGTTGTAATATCACCTTTTTCATTTCTAATTTTTGTTCTTTGAATCTTCTCTCTTCTTTTTTTTTGTTAGCCATGCTAATGGTTTGTCAATTTTATTTATCTTTTCAAAAAACCAACTTTTTGATTCATTTATCTTTTGAATTGTTTTTTGGTTTTCAATTTCATTCAGTTCTGCTCTGATCTTAATTATTTCTTTCCGTCTGCTAGCTTTAGGGTTGGATTGTTCTTGTTTTTCTAGATTTTTAAGGTGAAGTGTTAGGTTGTTCACTTGCCATCTTTCCATTCTTCTGAGGTGAGCATTTAATGCAATAAATTTCCCCCTTAATACTGCTTTTGCAGTATCCCATAGGTTTTGGTATGATGTATCATTGTTTTCATTAGTTTCAATAAATTTTTTGATTTCGTGCTTGATTTTTTCTTGGACCCATATGTCATTAAGTAGAATGCTGTTTAATTTCCGTGTGTTTGTATAGTTTCCAGAGTTTCATTTGTTATTAATTTCTAGTTTTAATCCACTGTAGTCTGAGAAGATACATGGGATAATTCTAATTTTTTTGAATTTATTGAGACTTTATTTGTGACCTAATATGTGATCTATCCTGGAGAATGATCCATGTGCTGATGAGTAGAATGAATATTCTGAGGTTGTTGGATGGAATGTTCTGTAGATATCTGCCAATTCCAATTGGTCTAGAGTCTTGTTTAGATCTTGTGTTTCTCTACTGAGTCTTTGCCTAGATGATCTGTCTAATATTGACAGTGGGGTGTTCAGGTCCCCTGCTATTATGGTATTAGTGTCTATTTCCTTCTTTAGGTCTAATAGAGTTTGTTTTATAAATCTGGCTGCTCCAACATTGGGTGCGTACATATTTATGATTGTTATGTCTTCTTGATAGATCAGTCCTTTTATCATTAAGTAGTGTCCCTCATTGTCTCTTTTTATGGTTTTTAGTTTAAAGTCTATTTTGTCAGATAGAAGAATAGCTACTCCAGCTCGTTTTTCTTTTCTGTTTGCATGGTAAATCTTTTTCCATCCTTTCACTCTTAGTCTGTGTGAATCTTTATGGGTGACGTGGGTCTCTTGTAGGCAGCATATAGTTGGGTCCTCCTTTTTGATCCAGTCAGCCAGTCTGTGTCTTTTGATTGGGGAATTGAAGCCTTTTACATTAAGAGTTGTTATTGAAAGGTGTTGATTTATTCCTATCATTTTATTAAGATTTATTAACTTTTGGTGGTGTACTTTCTTGATTTTTTGTATTTCTGGTATCTTTTTTTATGTTTATTCATTGTGGCAGGGGTTTCACAGTCCACTGGTTTTAGACTAATGACTAACTAGGATGTTGCTGTGGTTGCCAATTTCGTATTTCTACCTCCGTGACTGCTCAGTTGGCCTCTAGTGCCTTGTGTGTATGGTTACCTCGGATCTTGGGCCTCTCTGGAGAGCCACCTTTCTGGTCAGCTTGGACTCTGCTGGGCTGCTGGATCACGTACCACAGGGTGTGTGATCTTTGTTGAGCTTTCCCTTCCTGTGCAGGACTTTTCCCTGTTCCGTGTGCTCTGGCCCAGGCTGTTGGATCGTGCAGTGGCAACCCCACAGGGTGTGTGGTTTCTGTCGAGTCTCCACCTCCCTGCCCGCACGTCTCCCCACTCTGTGCGCACTGTGTTGGGCTGGGACGGGTCTTCTGCAACCCTCGTCTATCAGCTGGGCCTTCAAGACCCTGCTCGGCACCGCCTCGCCCAGGAAGTCTACCAGTTTTCTGGTCGGCACAGATGACCGGTCGCTCTGGGTGCCTTTGTAGCACTGTGTAGATCTTTCTCGGGACTTGTTCACCTTTGTATTCCCCCAGCATGGACCGAATCTAGCGTCCACCTGCAGCCAGCTCTCTGGCAGGTTCAAGCGGACCTGGGAACTCTCCTACCACACTATTCCCAACCAGAAATTGGTTAGGCTTTTTTTCCAAACTGGTGGCCGCAGAGATGGTATCTGCCTCCCAGTAACAGGAAGTTTACCGGGGGCCGGAGTCCAGGGTGTGGGGGAGTGACAGTCGGCCCCGCCCGTACTTCCTTGCCCTCCTGACACTGGCCGGGGACACCCCACGTCACCAGCCCCGCCAGAGAACCGTGGAGGGAGTGGGCGGGGAGGCCGGCCCGCCAGCCCCGGGAAGCCCCACGCCGGGTCAAGCAAGTGGGAAGGCTCAGTAAGGGGCCAAGCCGAGCCGGGTCCGAGCTGCCAGCACCTGGGAAAATGGAGGCAGCCCCGGGGCAGTGAGTGACCCGGTGATGCAGGCGGAAGCTGGTTGGGCGTCAGCCCCCCGAGCAGGGCTGGGCCAGGGGTCACTCACAGGGCTTGCCAGGTCGGGTCCTCTGTCTCTGCCTCTGGTTTGTCGCCTTCCCCGTTCTCTGCCGCTGCTGCCTCAGGCTGTTCAGTCGGTCCCGTGGCGCGGCTTCGGCGCTCCCAGGAATCTTCTTTTATGCCGGCCTGAAACTTCGAATCCTGAATAGGGCCGCTGGCCGCCTTCAGCGCGGCCCCGGCTTCCGGGATCCTGTCTGCATTCACAGCCGCCCTGGCACCATGTTCCCTGTTTAGAGACTCGCTTTTGCAGCTAAGAAACAGTTCTTTTCCTGCTCCACACTTCAAAGCTGTTGCCTGTAAATGAGGCAGCCTCTCCTGCCGGGGGCAAAGTGGCTGTCACCCCCCACCACCGGCCAGCCACAGTGGTCCTCCCTTAAGAGATGGCGAGAGGAAGGTCCACAAGTTTCCCGGCTGCCTGAGGCCCAGTGGCCGCCTTTTCCACCTCAGCTACTCCACACCAGCAGCTGCAGCCACCGCCATCTTGAAAACCTTCCAATTTAAGTCTTTTAGATTAAGAGTTGTTATTGAAAAGTGTTGATTTATTCTTAGCATTTTATTGATTGTTGTTTTGTTGTCTTAGGTGTCTTTTGTTCCTTGCTTTCTGATTTACTGTTTGGTTTCTGTGTTCGTTGGTTCCTTAGGTTGTAGATAGCCTTTTTGTTTGCTTGTTTTCTCTTCATGAATGCCACTTTTATTATACTAGTGGGTTTTGATTTTTCTTGGGTTTTTATAGCAGTGGTAGTTATTTTTCAAGAACCAAACCCAGTACTCCCTTGAGAATTTCTTGTAAGGGAGGTCATGTGGTGTTGAACTCCCACAGCTTTTGTTTGTCTGAGAAATATACTATTTGCCCTTCATTTCGGAAGGATAGCATTTCAGGGTAGAGTATTCTTGGCTGACAATCTCTGTCTTTTAGTATTTTGAATATATCATCCCATTCCTTTCTGGCTTTTAGGGTTTGTGTTGAAAAGTCTGATGTTAGCCTGATTGAGGCTCCGTTATAGGTGATTTGACGCTTCTCTCTTGCAGCTTTTAAGATTCTCTCTTTGCCTTTGAGTTCTGCCAATTTGACTATAATGTGTCTTGGAGAAGACCTTTTTGGGTTGAATACGTTTGGAGATTGTTGAGCATCCTGGATCTGAAGGTCTGTGATTTTTCCTATACCTGGGAAGTTTTCTGCCACTATTTTGTTGAATATGTTTTCAATGCAATCTCCTTTTTCCTCCCCTTCTGGAATACCCATGACTTGGATATTTGAGCGCTTAAGGTTGTCTGATATCTCTCTCAGATTTTCTTCAATGCCTTTGATTCTATTTTCTTTCTTTTTTTTTTTTTTTTTGTCTACTTGTGTTATTTCAAACAGCCCATCTTCAAGTTCAGAGGTTCTCTCTTCAACTTCCACAAGCCTGTTGGTTAAGCTCGCCGTTGTGTTTTTTATTTTGCTGAATAACTTCTTCAGTTCGGCAAGTTATGCTACATTTTTTTTCAGGACATTGATTTCCTTGTACATTTCCTCTTTCAGATCCTGTATACTTTTCCTCATTTCATCATGATGTCTAGCTCAGTTTTCTTGTATCTCATTCAATTTCCTTAGAATTATCACTTGAAATTCCTTGTCAGTCATTTCAAGGGCCTCTTGTTCTATAGGATCTAGAGCTTGAGAATTATTATCCTTTGGTGGTGTACTTTCTTGATTTTTCATATTTCTGGTATCTTTTTTTTGATGTTTATTCATTGTGGCAGGGGGTTTCACAGTTCACAGGTTTGACACTATTGTCTGACTAAGATGTTGTTGTGGTTGCCAATTTGGTATGGCTACCTCAGTGACTGCTCAGTTGGCCACTAGTGCCTTGCATGTGTGGTTGCCTTGAGTCTTGGGCCTCTCCAGGGAGCCACCTCTCTGGTCAGCTTGGACTCTGCTGTTCTGCTGGAGCATGGGGTGTTACCATATAGTGTGTGATCTCTGCTGAGCTTCCACCTCCCGTGCTGGACTTCTCCCTGGTCTGTACGCTCTGGCCTGGGCTGCTGGGCTGTGCTGAGGCACTGGAGAGCATGTGGTCTCTGCAGATCTTCCCCTTCCCCTGCAGGATGTCTCCCAGCTCTGTGCATGCTAGGCCGGGGTTGGGATGGAGCTGGGTGGCTGCGGTGAAGCGTACCTGCTGCTGGATCATTCAGCGGCGGCCCCCCTACAGGGTGTGTGGACTCTAAAGAGCTTCTTTCTCCCCTGCTGGACGTCTCTGTGCTCCATATGCATTGGGCCGGGCTGCTGGATCGCACAGCAGTGGTGTGGTCCCCATGGAGTTCTCGCCTCCCCTGCTGGACATCTCTCTTCTCTGAGTGCACTATGCCGGGCTGGAAATGGAGCCAGGTGCCTGCAGTGAAGCCTACCTGCTGGATCACGCAGTGGCGGCCCCACAGGTTGTGTGGTTTCTGCGGAGCCTCCGCCTCCCTTGCTGGATGTCTCCCCACTCTGGGCACACTGGCCTGGGCTGGGAATGGAGCTGGGTGGTGGTGGTGAAGCTTATCTGCTGGATCATGCGACGGCCGCCCTGCAGGGCATGTGGTCTCCGTGGAGCTTCTGACTCCCCCATTGGACGTCTCCTCATTCCATATGCACTAGATGTTATGTTTTTATAGTTTAAATCCGTTGATTTGTGGGAGAGAGTGACACTAGGGACTGTCTATTCTGCCATCTTGACCGGAAGTAGCCTTTTAAAAAATGTTCCTATTTGGTCTGCATATATCTTAACTTGATGGTGTCCTGTATGTGTTTTCTTTGCTCTTTTTAAATTCTCTTTTATCTTGTTTTTCTAACATGATTTTTTAATTTTATTTATTTTATTTAAAAAAATTTTTGTGTGTGTGTGTGGCTTGCTGGTATGGGGATCCAAACCTCTGACCTTAGTGTCACAACACCATGCTCTAACCAGCTGACCTAACTAGGCAGCCCTGTATTCATATTTGATTATTTTTTCATCTGCATGATTAAGTCTGCTGTTGAAGTTTCCAGTTTAGGCATTATATTCTTCAGCTGCAGGGTTTTGATAAAGTTCTAAAAAAAAAAAAAAAAGGATTTTGATATGGTTCTTTTTTAAGATTTCTGTTTTATTGTCAAACTTCTCATTTTTTCATGCATTGTTTTTTGGGTTGTTAATTATCTGTGTTTCTTTTTAGGTCATTGAACTTCTTTAAGATGATTATTTTGAATCCTTTGTGAAATAGTTCATGGGTCTCCATTTCTTTCTTTCTTTCTTTATTTATTTATTTTTAAAAATTTTTTTTAAATTTTGTTTTGTCGATATACATTGTAGCTGATTATTGCTCCCCATCACCAAAACCTCCCTCCCTTCTCCCCCCTCCCCCCCAACAATGTCCTTTCTATTTGCTTGTCGTATCAACTTCAAATAATTGTGGTTGTTATATCTTCTCCCCCCCCCCCGGTTTTTGTGTGTGTGTGTGTGTGTGTGTGTGTGTGTGTGTGTGAATTTATATATTAATTTTTAGCTCCCACCAATAAGTGAGAACATGTGGTATTTCTCTTTCTGTGCCTGACTTGTTTCACTTAATATAATTCTCTCAAGGTCCATCCATGTTGTTGCAAATGGCAGTATTTCATTCGTTTTTATAGCTGAGTAGTATTCCATTGTGTAGATGTACCACATTTTCTGTATCCACTCATCTGATGATGGACATTTGGGCAGGTTCCAACTCTTGGCTATTGTAAAGAGTGCTGCGATGAACATTGGGGAACAGGTATACGTTCGACTTGATGATTTGCATTCCTCTGGGTATATTCCCAACAGTGGGATAGCTGGGTCGTATGGTAGATCTATCTGCAATTGTTTGAGAAACCTCCATACCATTTTCCATAGAGGCTGCACCATTTTGCAGTCCCACCAACAATGTATGAGAGTTCCTTTTTCTCTCAACCTTGCCAGCATTTATCGTTCAGAGTCTTTTGGATTTTAGCCATCCTAACTGGGGTTAGATGGTATCTCAATGTGGTTTTGATTTGCATTTCCCGGATGCTGAGTGATGTGGAGCATTTTTTCATATGTCTGTTGGCCATTTGTATATCTTCCTTAGAGAAATGCCTACTTAGCTCTTTTGCCCATTTTTTAATTGGGTTGCTTGTTTTCTTCTTGTAAAGTTGTTTGAGTTCCTTATATATTCTGGATATTAATCCTTTGTCAGATATATATTTTGCAAATATTTTCTCCCACTCTGTTGGTTGTCTTTTAACTCTTTTAATTGTTTCTTTTGCTGTGCAGAAGCTTTTTAGTTTGATATAATCCCATTTGTTTATTTTTCCTTTGGTTGCCCGGGTCTCCATTTCTTTAGGGAAGTTACTGAAGTGTTTTAGTCTGATTTTCCTGCTATGACAGAATATCACAGAGTAGGTAATTTATAAAGAACAAAAATTTTATTTCTCATAGTGCTGGAGACTGGGAAATACAGATTCTGAGTGCCAGCATATTTAGCATCTGGTGAGGACCTGTTCTGTAGATTGTGTTTTCTCTTGGTATTCTCACATGGTGAAAGGGGTGAGCAGCTCCCTTGCACCTCTTTTATGAGAGTGCTTTCATTCCCATGGCTTCATTGTTATGACTGAATCACCTCCAATAGGCCCCACCTCTTAATACTATCACAATGGTGATTAAGTTTCAACATATGAATTTTGGGGGAACATTCAGAACATAGCGTGGAACTTATTGATTTCATTTGTTGGTGACATGTGTGCCTGATTGTTTATGATCTGAGTTGCCTTTTATTGCTACCTTTGCATTTATTGTTCATCTTATTTTATTTGCTCTAAATACAGCAAGATCATCTGGCATATCATTAATGGCTGTGAACATGCACTTAAGACCTTTGAGGGAATACAGCACACCAGAGAGATTACAATAAAAATTGTCAGAGGGATAATGAATAGAGACTGAAGTATTCTTCTTACTGAAAGTCTCCACAAACCAAACCAACTAAAATAAAGAAATATAAAACAAAGGCAAATGGTTAAAACAAAGGATAAACTTGGTCTCTGAGTCTAGAGGATAGTTAATCAAGAATATTTAAGTTTGATCTCAAAGTATATTTTCCTGGTTTGCAGTTTGAATGTCTCTGGTTATAGCATTGGGCAAACTTCCTAAGTAGACCACACAGCAGGCACAAGAGTATCTCTCTCAAATGTACAACTTGTCCAGCTCCAGCTTATGAGACTTCAGGAACAGGGCAGTTTATAGATAACAAAATATCAAGGATAATGAACAACAGTGTAATCTGATATCCACAAAGGTACACTATAGTTATGTGCTTAAACATAATTCTTCTCTCTCATGTTGCCCTCATAAATACCAAAGATAATCACAGTAAGGCTAACTTGTTTGCAAAATAGTTCTAGTTTTATTAAATTTGACCTGATATTTACATAAGTTCAACAAGAATAGTGATTGACCATATAGGCTTATTTATTTATTTATTTATTTATTTATTTATTTATTTATTTATTTTTAAGTTGGATTAAAAAAATTTTTTTAAAGGTTTTATTGAATCCAAATTGATGAGACATATTTTGAGGGTCCAACGTTGACATATGTTGATCAAATCATACTTATTCTTTATGCCCCTTGTCCAACCTTCCCCCCTCCCCCCTCTAGTTACCCTAGATTTCTTCTCTCCTTCTGACAGAATAATGGTTATTCTGTTGATTTCTTGCCTAGATGATCTGTCCAATGCTGAGAGGTGTGATTAGGTCCCCCAATATTATCATAGAGCAGATACTTCTGTCACTCTGGAATGGGCTTGTGGAGAGAGACATCCTCTTCTTTTCTTTATCTCTGCTGGTGACTCTCCTTGAATCAGTGCACTCCAGTGGCTGGCAGAACATCTGCATGGTGGTTATAGCATCTAGCCACTTTCACACCAGCCATGGTTATTGTGGTGGCTGTGGTGAGCCACCCACATGGAGGTGATGTTTTTGCCATGCTCCTTGGCATTGGCTGTGTGCCTGGTTGTGGGTGGTGTCTGGTTCCTGGCTCCATCCCTCAGGTCCCCAGGCAGGCCCCAAAGCACTGGCATGGTGTGCCTGGTTGTGGGAGTGGGGTCAGGTCCCCAGCTCCATACCTTGGGTCCCCAGGGGGGGACACCCCGAGGCACTGGTGGTGTGCATAGGCTCTTTTAAAGTGTGCTTCAAGTCTGCTTTGCTGGGATGTTACATAAGGAATCCCAGATTAGACTTTTTTTTTTTTTTTTTTTGCTGGCTTGTATAGGGATTGAGCTCCAGACCTTGGTGTTGTCAGCACCATGCTCTAACCAACTAAGCTAACCAGCCTTCTTGATTAGACTTTTAAAAGCCTTGTTTTGCTGAGAAGCCAAGCCAAGGAAAATGCCATCAGACTTTGTCTGCAATACCTATAAATTTGGATGAATTACCCTCTTCTTGAACTTCTCAAAATATTTTTTTCTTTCTTTCTTTTTCAGGGAGTGGCTGGCCACTACAGGGATCTGAACCCTTGACCTTGGTGTTATAACACCACACTCTAACCAACTGAGCTAATCAGCCAGCCTTCAAAAACATTTTTAAGGTTACTGGGCCTTCCTTCCATCAGGCCAGGGAATCCTTAAATCCAGGTTCCAAACCAGTTATTTTCAGGGGGTTTTATTGGCTTCATAAAGTCACCCTTAGTTCTTTAATACTGTCTGGTCATATCTCATTCTGTGCACATGCTCAATTATAACATTCTAGTCAAAGCCTTAGTAACATAACCAGTTTCCAGTTATGTCCTGTTTCAATATTCTTATTGAAATTGTACAAACAAATATATTGCCCTGAAAATAAAAATACTCACTGATAGTTTTTGAATTTTGGAAGATCCGGTAGGGAGAAAAAGTAATTGTTTCATCTTTGTTCACCAAGGAATACTTTACCAAATATTGTAAGCTATAGAGAGCTGAATAGAAAAGAAAAAGGTTTTCTTAACTCTGAAAAACAAAACATTAAAGAACCAACAATATTTCCAACAAAAAGTCCATATTAAAAAGAAACATAATTCTTTTTCTATATGTTCATTCAATCTCATGCATCTAACTTTTAATCTGGTTGAGGCTGGGCTAGCAGTTTTCTGAGCCAAGCAGTTATTCCATTAAAGTCCTGGAAACCTATACTTGTCAGAATCCTTTCCCTGGATCTTCTTGAACATGAAAAACTATGAGTATAGTTTCTGGCAAAAGCTTTCAGAAAAGCAACAGAGTAAAACAACTGTATGTGAATGACAAGGTTTTAAGTGGCCGTCGATAAAGATCAGATGAGATTTCATTATAATAATGATGCAATTGACAAAGAAATTTGGTTATTTATGTGACATACAACATTTTAACATAACCAAAAATGAGACTGATAACATTGTACTAGAACTTATCAGATTTCTAAGAATTTCATACAGTTTCTAGAACCCTCAGTAACATATCCCTATACAAATATAACTTAAAGTTCAGCATTGATTATTATTTGACAATCCCTCATGCATTTTTGTCACATCAAATAGGTCTAATTACTTTATATCTCTTTTTTTATAAGAAGAGAAAACAAATTGTTTTGAGATATTACAGGGGACCTCTGGAAGCTTCAAAGTTAGTTCAAGGTCAAACAGACTTTAATTTAGAATTTGTATTGGGAAAGTTTGTCAAAAATATCAAACGTTTAGATCACTTGGTTAAATATGATCACAGACTGACCAGCCACCAAAAAAATTAAAAAATAAAATAGGATCACAGGAGATTGTGAAACAACATTTATTCACTTAACCAAAGTGGTTATTAAAAGACTTCAAAGGCAAACAGATAAATAAAACCTTAGTGCTTTTAATAGAGAGGACTTGGTTTTCTTAAATAATCAAACACTATAAAATCTTTGATTCCTAGGCAGATTACTTAAAAAGTAAAGAAAAAATTTTCACAATATTTTATCGGGATCAGACCAGTACTCCAAGAAAACTTTATACCAATGCACTTTTGATATTAAGCATCATCATTTTTAAGATAGCTTACAAATAAGTTCATTTAAATCTTAGCCAGCTTGATCACATATAGAATTCCTTTTCCAAGGTTACCTGCCTTGGATTGGATGTTCCCCCCAAACTGTAACTGTTAAAAGTGGGAAATTCTATTCTGGTAATTGAAAAGTGGGGCCTTGAATAGGTGATTGGACTGTGAAAACTATGTCTAGTGAATGGATTGATCCATTCACTGAGTAATAAGTTGATAGAGATTAACGGTGGTCACGGATGTGGTTTTGAGAGCTTTAAAAGGAGAGCACATGAGGAGTTTCCTCTCTGCTCCACCATTTTCTGCCATGTGAGACCCCTGCATTGCTATAAAGCCACCACCAAAGAAGACCTTCTCCAGATGTGTTCCCTGGACTTTGGACTTCCCAGCCTCCGAAACTGTAAGCAATAAGTTTCATTTTCTTACAAATTACCCAGTTCCAGGTATTTTGTTATAAGCTACAGAAATGGACTAGTACATGACTCTTCTACAAACCTTCCACAACCATCTTGTAGCCGTTCAGGTTTTTTCCCTTGCTTTTTGTCTTTCCCATTGTCAAACAACCAGTCATTCTTCTTTAGGACAAACGTTACTCTCTTTTTTCCTTAAAAACACATCCTTCATACATTATATGTTCACTTAACAAAAAAATGTCTTATTTGACTTGAATGGAAGATCTTTTCCCTTAATATTTCTAGTTTTAATTACCACATATTTATTAAAATTCTTAACTGTTAGTACGTTTAATTTCTAGTGAAAACTAAGAAGAAAGAAATTTTAAATTGTCTGGCACACCAGCATTCTCTAGATTGGCAAACTATGAATCATAATTTTGACAATATTGTGCTTCCTCACAGTATAATTTTTAAGTGCAGCATAGGATTTAAAAATTTAGTATCACATGTGATACTATTGCTAATAGTCCTAAACAGTATCACATGATACTATTGCTAACAGTCCTAAATATGCATAAGTTCTTCTGCAATAAGAAGTCAAAAGTAGAGAAAACTTAGGTTCAGTAACTAATGGTGATTTAGGCATTTAATGAATATCCGTCATTCAGTATAACTTAGCAAAACTCCAGTGGTGTATGTTAGCAAAGAGACTGGGGAATCCATTTTTAAGTAGGCATTTATGCCACAAAAAAAGATTAGCCATCACCAAGTTATCTTCAGCTGGTTTTTGTGTGTGTGTGTGTGTGTGTGTGTGACCGGTAAGGGGATCGCAACCCTTGGTGTGGTGTCGCCCACACCGCGTTCAAGCACACCGGCCATCCCTATATAGGATCTGAACCCGTGGCAGGAGCACTGCTACTCTCCCAGTGCTGCACTCTCCCGAGTGTGCCACAGGGCCGGCCCGGGTGGGTTTTCTTGATTTGTTTGTTTTCTTGCTGTACTTGATATACATTGAGTAATGGACACTGTATATCCATTTGCACATTTGTTCTTAGGTTGAACTTACAGTTTTATTATCTCAAATGTCTAGTAGAGAATACATGAACTTATTTGACTAATAAACCAAGTAGGATAAAAATTGTATGTCCACATTATATTTAATGCTGACAACAATGAAGACATGTTTGTTTTATTTAAACCAACAAACTTTAATTAGCTTTTATGTATTGAAGATTATCCCAGATCATGCAAACTAGAAAAATGTTTTGGGTAGCTCCTATCTTTCTAAGGGTTTAAGAAATAATTCTTATAAACACATTTTACTTCAGCCAATTAAATAGAGCTTGTTTATGATTTAATATTGTCAATACTATGCAGAGGTAAAAAAAACCACATATGTAAAAAACATATAGAGATATACCTAACCACAGAGATAGAAGCAGGTCATATAGCTGTCCTTTTTAAGTTTTAGCCATGTGCCAGGTACAATAATACAAAACTCAGTAGTTTATAAAAGATTATCTGAATAAAAATTCTGTTTCTGGCCATTAAAACAAGAAACCTACCCAGATGGCTAAAACTGTTTACTAATATTTGTGCAAAAGGACTTCTAAAATTTTTATTTGCCTTTTGTGAGGCTCTTTAGGGCAGGCAATTTTTCAGAAGCCTCTGCCTGCCGATCAAAAATATATCCCATTGTTTTTGAGCGCTGGGGAGCCCCCTTTTTTCTTCTTTTTCTCAGTGTGCCATCTAGATAAATAACTTTGTTGAGGTTAAAACTTCCCTACTGTGGCCACTGAAATTATAAATGATTTTGGTAAGGTTCCCCCGTTTCTGTGGACAAGCACAGGTTTTGAGATCAAGGAGTCCCAGACGCCTGGGATTTAGACAAAGTCATTCTTCTCTGTCTTCCTGAAATCTTACCTACCCGAAGGCTCTTACTGGATCCATTCCAGTTTCCACTGGACTCAGTCTGACTGACTTCCAGACCTATTTCAGAATAAAAATGCTCAAATAAACATGGGCAGCTTGACTCAGGTTGTGGAGCTTTTGTATCTGAGAGAAAGTGCTTACTGCGTGACCTCAGTGCGGGGAGAAAAACAGTAGGCACCGCGAGCTTGAGGATACCTGTGCTTTTGCTCGTTACTCCAGGGGTCTCCATCAGCATCCTCCTCTGGATATTCACTTCTGAGACCAGAACTGTTAAAAGAAAAATGTAAACACATCGAAATTTGAATAGTTTATTTGACTCTTCAGTGATTCACAAATTGGCCAGCAGCAGACCACAAATAGCTTAGGACTTCATTCAGAAGGTTGGAAAGGAAACATATGTAATGTGCTCATAGAATCAAAACAAAATATATTTGATTGGTTAAATAGAAAGTCCCTAGTTACAGTTTTGTTTGTTTGTGGTTTCTGATTGGTTCAGCTTAAGGCTGCTTTTATTGTTCTCCATGACCTTGGTTTGCTTATTCAGCAACCAAAGATCCTGGAGCTGTCTCAGCCTACTGGTGTCCCAATTAAAAAAAAAATTTTTTTTTTAAAGGATGACCAGTAAGGGGATCTTCCTTGATTTGGGGTTGTCAGCACCACGCTCTCCCAAGTGAGCCATGGGCCGGCCCCAATTAAAATGTATTTAACACTAGGACTTTGTTTTGTTTTGTTTTTTAACATCATATATTACCTATATTATATGGGGGGTCTTCAAAAATTTCATGGAAAGATTTGTATTATCTTTTAATTCTATTTTTCCATGAACTTTTTGAATTACCCTTGTATGTTATGTCCTAGATATATTATCATGTATTACTTTTTAACTTTTTTATTATGGTATAATACACATAACATAAAATTTATCATTGTTAGGTTTAGTACGTTCAAATTGTTGTTCAATCATCACAATTATCTAGCTCCAGAACCAAACTTGGATTTTTTTCACCTGATGCGCAGCTATAGCTAAAACACTGATACCGAGTTGCATTGAGGGAAATTAAGCTTGAAGTACAAGGCCAAGTAATGGAGGTTGGATGGCTAAGGCTCAGAAAATTCCCAATCTTCCTGAGAACTTGCAGGCAAGGATTTTTAAAATTTGTCTATGTTCTTTTTTTTGGAGTTTGGGGGAGCTGTTGGGTACAGGGATTGAACCCTGGACCTGCACCATTCTCTAACCAATGTCTATGTTCTTGATGTTCTTGACAGTTCACCTCTGATCAGCACATTTGTGTAATATTTTCTCCCCCCAACTACTTTCATTTATATCAGAACTTGCTAATATTTTAAGCTATCAATTCTTGACATCATGTTTGCCTTGAATAGAGTGTCTCCCCAAAACTTGACCTGCACTGTGACAATGTTAAGAGGGTGAAAAATCCTATTATATTAATTGAAAGGTAGGGCCTTGAAGAGGTGATTAGCTCATAGGACCATGCCATAGTGAATGGATTAAACATGGTGGTCATGGGCATGGTTTGGAGGTATTTAAAAGGAGCATGAATGAGGAGGTTAGTCTCTCTCTGCTCCACCATTTTGCAGTGTGATACCCTGTCATCACTGTCACTTCCAACAAGGTCTTCACCAAATGTGTTCCATGGACTTTGGACTTCACATCCTCAGAAACTGTAAGCAGTAAATTTTGTTTTCTTTATAAGTTACCCCAGTTCCATGTTTTTTGTTGAAAGCAACAAAAATGGACTAATACAATGTTCTTTTATTCTTATACCATAATAAACTCTTTTCAGGCTATGTGTGTCATCTCATCTCTCTTCCTGTAATGTAGAAGTGATCTGGATATTCAGGGGTCTCAGTTAGGGAAGGATTGCATTTTGTGTAGAATTTTCACAATAGCAGTAGATTCAGTTAGACACCCAATTTTCTGAGAGTCTCTCATGGCTCAGACCTATATTCTATTCCCCCCACATGAACACCAGTCTGCCTCCAGAACCCATGAAAATGAAGAAACCTCTCTCTAACACTATTTTTGGAGAAGCTCATTAGACACTTGTATTTGTTTCTGATAGGTGAGAACTGAGATAAAGTTTTTAAAAATATTGTCAACTTCCCAGTGTGTGTTGCTATTTGGGACAATAGTTGAAGTGATAGTTGCAATTTTGTGGGATGGTGAGGTCGCAAAGTCACAGACCTTTATCTCAGGGTCTGGCTTTCTCCCTCTCACACATGTGCTAATTGCCAGGACCTTCACAGTGAGCCACCAGCAGGAAAGCATTCAGCAGGTATTTTCATTTGATCTGAGAGGTTGTTTCTATGGGCAAGAGAATATCAGGAGTCTGGAGAGATGCTCATATTAGAACAAGGATTCTTCCTAAAAGAAACAGGTCCAGTGCTAAGTCCCCTTGGGATGCAGAAATAATTCCGAAGGCATGTGGTAAACTTTTGGAGACTAGGGTTCCTTGACTCTACACCAGTCCCTGAAGCCTCTTCATGTTATTTAATGTTATCTGTGCTTATAGTAATGTTTGATGTTTTAGCTTTGTACTAATATAACTTAATATTTAATTTACTCTATAATTATAACTGTGAAATTCATCTACCCTACATGAATTACAGAAACTATTTTCAGAATATGAAAGGTGTCATTATAAAACTTTTTCATGTGATGTTGAAAAAATATAAGTAGTCAGATAATCACACTGCAGAGAACTGAATGTCTGACAGTGTAGTGGATTGAATTATGTCCCCCCAAAACTCATTGAAGCTTGAATTGTGTCCCCCAAGCCTTATGGATTAGAAATTTAGCCCCCACTGTGACTGTTAAGAGGGTGGGAAATCCTATTACGGTAATTGAAAGGTGGAGCCTTGAAGAAGAGATTGGATTGTAGGACCGTGCAGTAGTGAATGGGTTAAAAAGGGTGGTCAGGGGCGTGGTTCTGAGGGCTTTAAAAGATGAGGAGAGTCTGTCTGTCTGCTGTCTCTGCTTCCACCCGCTTGCAATGTGAGACCCCTGGGTCGCTGTCACCACAACCAGGTGGACTTTGGACTTCCCAGCCTCAGAAACTGTAAGCAATAAATTTCATTTTCTTTATAAATCACCCAGTTCCATGTATTTTGTTATAAGCAATGGAAACGGACTAATACGGATAGGAATTGCTACAATGTAAGCATTTTTTTCCCTACAGGTGGGCATATTATGTGTTTAATGGAGACAGTGATTATCTCCATGGAATCAAAGGTGTGGTCTGCTGATTATGGTGAAAGGCTTTCCCATCTTAAAACAAAGCATGATTATTTGTGGAAACGTTACCATTATGATTGTGGGTTTTAGTAAAAAGAATAAACCTGGGGCTTGGTAGTTTAAAGGTTTAGATGTATCTAGTGATATTTCTCTGTTAAAAAAATGTTTTAAGGTCAACTAAATTTCCTAACGAATGTACTAATTTCAACTGATTACCACTTCTCAGTGGGTGTAATCTACATCTAGGGATGTTTGAGAAAATCATATAGTAGATGTTAACTCACATATATTGCCATAAGATTATTGCCGGTAGAAATGAGGCTGTTTAAAATTTATAATTTCGTTTTAGGGTTCATATGAAAGAAATAAGGTGTCCACCAAATACGCTTAGAAATACTGCAAAATTTATTATTTTTTAGGACTGTTTTGCAGGAGAGAACATTTAGAAATAGAAAACAAAGATGTAAAATAGGTTACAATTTTAAATAAAAAGTACATTTTCGAATTACATTAATAATGCCTATAAAGTGAACTTAAAATTACATTATATTTAGAAATTATTGAATTAAGCATATTATGATATCAACAAAGTTCATCTCAAAGGTTTTTGAAGTTAACTTACCACAAGTGTACAATACAATTAGAAATATAATGAAAAACAACTCAATTTACAACTATGTTTAGGAAGTTAATGTTTTTTCAAAGCAACAGTTGGACCTCTCTTATCACAGGCTTTAGTCCTCCATATCCCACAAACCAGGTCTTGAACCGATGAATGTCTCTGCAATTTAGTAGAGGGTTGACTCTTTCCTTCCAGTACTAATGGGAAATAGAAATAGAAAAGATGTTTTGTCGGGCGGCAATGTGCAATTACACACTCTGCCCGGGCAGTCTGGCATTTCACATTCCAGTTTGCAATCCCTTCACAGACAGTTCCACAGCTTTTAAATGCAATCGCTTAAATGAAAATTTGTAGGAACTTTCCTGGGTCTGATCACTGCTCCGGATCGACCGCCCGCGCAGATGCCAGTTCTCAGACCTCTGAGCAACTTCAGCCTCCCTGGCAGGTCTTGCATCCAACCGGCTGGCAAAAAGAGCTTTTTTCACGTACGCCGTTTTCATCTTTTCATTTTTTTGGCGGCTGGCCGGTACAGGAAAACGAACCGGTGACCTTGGTGTTACATGTTTCCACCTTGTAGGAGTAAAACGTCTTGGGTTCCAGTGTAAGTTGCCCACACAACTCTAAACTTTTACCTAAAACTGTCTGAAACCTGCACTCATGCTAGGCAGTAAGCAACAGTGGCCACGGGACGCGAGGCTGACTAAAAGGGTCCAATAAGGAACACACAGACAGGGGCCGGGGGCGGCGGCGAGCAGGAACAAGGCCGCGTCTCCGCCGCCGTCCCTGCCCAGGACGGTCCTCTCCCCAAGCGCCTGCCCCTGCCGGCCACGCCCCCAGCCCCGCCCACCCTTTCCTGGTCCCTGCTCAGTCCTGACCTCTCCCTGCGTAGTTTCCTGCTGACCCGGAAGCAGACCGCCTGGAGTGACTGTCAGCCCTCCGGGCGTGAGTTTCCTTCTATCTAGATTAGGTGTGTGCACCGCAGTCCCCAGCGCTTTCATACCCGGTGTCCGGGAACCTCTACAGACCTTAAAATACGCTCACCGCTCTCTCCACCGTAAGTAAATTCAGACGTCGCCTTGAGAGTCCGGAGGCGCTTCCCTTTGGGTTAAAATTACTTTGAGGGTGGTCCTGCCCCTGGTGCCTCTGATCTCATATGCTTGTGTCCTCCTTGCACGTGCTGCTCTAGCCACACAGGCCTCTGCCCTTTAGCTGCGGTTAAGGTTGCCCCTGCCTCAGGCTCTTTACCTGGGCTGCCCCTCTGCCTGGAGCTGTCTGGCTCCTCAGCTGCAGGTGGCAAATACCCTTCTTTCCTCAGGTCTATGTTCTGATATCAGTTCAGTGGAGATTTCTGTGACCCCTTCTCCTGCCCCCTATTAACATTCCAGGCACACCCTCACTCCCACCTCTGGTCTGTATTGCCTGCTCTTTATGTGATTTCTGCTCCTACACCTTCTAGTGTTTGGGTACTGGCGACAAGGCCCCAAAGGGACAGCAGAACCAGAAGGTGAAACGTTTGCTGGGCTTGCCCCCCTGAGTGGTGCTCAAGCCTGGCTTCACATTACAGTTGTGAGGAAAATAGAGTAGTTTAGTCAGGCCCCCTCACATCAGGTACAGTTGGGGGTGGTGCAGGACATTCTTTGTAAACAAGTTGTGTGGTGGCGGAGTTAGTGGCATGTGTGCCTGTGTATTTTTAGCATGTTGCTAGTCTTGTGTGTTTCTTCAGTGTGTGTGAGGCAGCAGCTCTGAACTGCTGGTTAGCAGTACTCTAAAAATAGAGCACGTTTACTTTGCAGGCAGCTCCTCAGTTTTTCTTTGGACTTTGCCAGCAGCTGCTCAGTTTGTTTTTGGACTGCCTAGCTCTTAGATGTGTGTGTGCTGAATAAAGCTTATTATCTCTTTGACCAAGGCTCCAAGGACCTTTTTCCTGTTATCTAGCTCATAGACCGGCGTGTGAAGGGTATGTGACCCAGTCTGCCCAATGGGCTTGACGGGTCTGTGAGCTCCAGACCCAGCCCTAGCTCTTCACAGTGCTGAGGCATTTTGCCAATAGTCTCTTGTGCCACCTTACCAGAGATTCCCATTCACATTATCAGGTAGGGGTTTACTGTCAATAATACTTAAAGTTGACTCTAATCTGCATTCAGCATTGAATATCAAGACTATGTGTCCTCCATTTCTGAAGACTGAGAGCTGCTTGTAATCCCCGTGGGAGTGAGGGGATCTGTGCTCTGCATCGGGTTTGGTCAGGGCCAGGTCTGTGCCCTGAAGGGCAGCTCAGTCCAGCCCAGCTCCCCACTGCTGCAGCATGTGTATGTGTGTGTGTTGGGGGGGGGGGGAGGCTTCACCAGGAGGGGAGAAAGTTCTGAAGAAAAGAGTCAAAAACTTACTGATCTTCCTGTAGAAGTTTATTGTCCCTACATTCCCCCTGGTGCAGTGGGCAGCAGAGGATTGTCTTTCCACATGGTGAGGTCTTCCCTGTGTGTGTGTGGTTGTGGCACAGGAAGGGGGTGTGTTGAGTCTATGAGTTAACGAGTATATTTTTATCATTCAGGATTGACTTCTAAAGACACATGTTATCTAAGGTAGAAGCTGGGAAAAGAAGGAAGAGGAATGAAAAGGAGTCAGGAATGGCTCTTACTCAGGTAAAGTGATATTCTTGGTTGATTGTTCTGCACCTTTCCTTTCTGCAGTGTAGGCATTGGAGTTGCTAATCTTCTCTGACTTTGAAGTATCCTGCCTGACATGTTTGCTCACACTCACCCATGCCTTCCCTCAGTCCTTCCTATCTACACTTAGATTCCCTCACTGTGACCCAGTGACATGGAACTTGTGAAGAGGTTCCACTGGGCATGATCCTGGGAAGGGCTTCACTCCCAGGCATAGATTGGAGATGGGGTGTGGTCCCCATGGTGTCAGTGCTGTTAGTCAACAGGATTGTTTAAGGGCCACATCTGGATGCCCTGTCTGCTCTCTGAAGACTAAGATTAAAAGAACTGCACATGGAAATCACATATTAATGTATACAAATACCTGCTAAATTCAGGAAAAAATGATTAGGAAATTGAAATATATTCTGCTATTTTATGGTACATTTGTAGCTAACTAAGTGAGTCACTGTTTTTCTGTTTCCAAAATCTTAAAGATTTGGAATGGAATAGAAAGTTGAGACACAGACATCAGTAATATAGGGTGTTTAATCTATCATCATTTTTAGAATGTGAAATCAATATAAATATCTAACATCAGGAGATTCTTAAACCATTCTTAGCACTTCTGTCCCATAGAGGTTGTGGTGATACTGCAGGGACTTTGTGCAACAGGTGTTTTAGGTAAACACGGTTATAATTTTGCTCAGACATAGGTGTAGAATTTCTTTGTCATCAGAGAGGATGGAGACATATTCTAGTTCTACCAGTTGTTATTAGATATATATTTTTTATTTTATATGTCATAAATGTACATATTTGTTTTTTGGTAAAACTCAAAACACAGATGCAGCTTAGACCCTATGACATAAAGCATCCCCTTTCCTGTCAATCTTCCACCCTCCCTCATGTCTGAATGAGGAATCACTCTTGTTAGTACTGTGGCAGGTGTCAGGGCAAGGCTTTTACAATGTATTTCCACATCATGAGACTTTGGAAAGAATTCTCCAGTGAGTGTTTATTGTGATATTTTATGCTGTGAGTTGTGAAAATTTGCATGTTTTCGTGTTAGGAAACATGAATAGCTGGCTCTTTTACATCTTCATGTGGATCCTTTAAAAACTTTCACTATTATAAAGAATGCCACAGGGGCTGCCTTTGCGCAGACCTACAGGGCTACAGATGTCTGAGGTTCCTCTGGGTTCAGCAATTAAAGAGTATTGCTTTTCGTAGGATGGTGCTTTTCATATTTGTTAGATCTGTCAAGATTCTCTCCCACCCCCAGCTGCAAAAATACCCTCTTCCACCAGTAACATGAGATTTCTTGTTCATTTAAACAAAATTTGTCACTATTTTTCTTTTATATTTTGAATGTCAACTCTTTGTATTTACATTTTCCAATTTCTTGTGAGTCTGCATAGGTTTCATTATTTTGTGGATGCATATGTATAAAATGAATATCCCTATTTGCTCAACTTTTTTTCATATGTTTTAGGAGCTATTTTATTTTATTTTTCTTCATTTAGGAGCTATTTTATATTCTGTGGTTTAATTCTTTATATATGGTTTTCTTAGGTTGATACATTTCTTAGGATGATACATTTTTATAGTGTGAAACAGAAACCTTTCCTTCATGCCTTCCATTATTTGATATGTGTTTGTTTTATCTTGGTTTGAAAGGCCTTGCTTAGTGCATGCTTACAAAATACTATGTTTCATTTAGGTGTAAAGTTTTATTGTTTAAAATTTTGTTTATGTTTCTAATTTGGATTTTTCTTTATATCTTACTATAGATTTTCATTTGGTTCATTTTAAAGTTTCAGGTAATATATGTCATAAGGGGATTATATGTAGTTTGGCAAACCCCTCTATTTTCTTTTTTTTTTTTTTTTTTCAAAATTATGTTGGTTCTCCTTTGACATGGTACAGTCAGATTTTTATTGAAATCCCACATAATTATTTTGTGTTTGAACTACTAGATTTCTAGTCACGCGGTTCTTTATGTCACCACATCTTCCAATACAAATTAGGTTTTCTGGTGTTTTATCCTGTTTTTGTAACGTCTTTCAGTAATATTTGTTTTTTTTGTTACAGTTCGGTAATGTTAGATATATTCACATTATTGTGCAGTATCTCTCTGGAACTCTTTTATTTTGTAAAACTGAGACTGTATTCCTAGTAAATAATAATTCCTTCTCTAACTTCCCTCCAGCCTTTTACAACCATCTTTAGGTATTCCATATGAATGGAATCACACAGTACTTGTCCTTTTGTGACTCGCTTATTCTGATTAGCATAATGTCCTTGAAGTTCATCCATGCTGTAGCATTTGATAGGACTCTCTTTTTTTAAAAAAGGTTGAATAATATTCCATTACATATATACACCCCATATTTTCTTTTTCCGTTCATCTGTCCATAGACATGTTGGTTGCTTCCATTTCTTGGCTATTGTGTATAATGCTGCAATGAGCATGGGTTTCAAATATCTCTTTGAGAGCCATCTTTCGATTTTTTAATACATATATCCAGAAGTGAGATTGCTGGATTATGTAGTAGTTTCATTTTTAATTCTGTGAAGAACCCCTATCCTGACCTCCATAACGGATACACCATTTTACATTCCTGCCAACAGTGCACAAGAGTTCCAATTTCTCTACATCTTCTCCAATGCTTATTGTTTTTTTCTGTTAAAATAGCCATCTTGATTTAGCTAGTTAACTCTCTTGGTTAGAGTGTTGTGCCGATAACACCAAATTCAGGGATCTCCATACCTACTAGGTGCCAAAAAATAAAGTGGAGATCGTTTTTTTGTTTTTGTTTTTTTTTGTTGTTTCTGACCGGTAAGGGGATTGCAACCCTGGGTACGGTGTGGTCCGCACCACACTCAGCCAGTGAGCGAACGGCCATCCCTATATAGGGTCCGAACCCACGGCCTTGGCGCTACCAGCGCCGCACTATCCCGAGTGAGCCACGGGGCCGGCCCTAAAGTGGAGATCTTAATGGGTGAGAGGTGATATCTTACTGTGGTGTTTATTTGCTTTTGTCTAATGAGTAGTGATGAGGAGTATATTTTCATTTGCTTGTTGGCCGTTAGTTTATCTGTTTTGGAGTGATGTCTATTCAGGTTCTTTCACATTCTTTAATTGGGTTGTTTGTTGTTGGTTGTTGTTGAGTTGTAGAAGTTCTTTATCTGAGGGTACTTCAAAAAGTTCATAGAAAAGTGGAATTAAAAGACAATAGGAATCTTTCCATGAACTTTTGAAGACCCCTTGTACAGTCTGGATATTAGCCTGTCAGATAAATAACTTGCAAATCTTTTCTCCCATTTTGTAGGTTGCCTTTTCCCTCCTTTTTTTTTTTTTTTTTTTGCAGGGTGGGAGGGATGCACAGAAGTTATTATGTTGGGTGTAGTCCCATTAGTGTGTTTTTGCTTTTCTTGCCTGTGCTTCTGGTGTCATATCCAAGAAATCCCTGCCAAATCCAGTGTTCTGAGGTTTTCTTCTATTAGTTTTTTTAGTGTTTTTATCAAGAAAGGGTGTTGAATTTTTTCAAATAGTTTTTCTGCATCAGTTTAGATGATCATGTGGTTTTTGCCCTTCATTGTATTAATGTGGAGTATTGTATTAATTGATCTTCTTATATATATATATATATATTTTTTTTTTTTTGACCGGTAAGGGGATCTTAACCCTTGGCTTGGTGTAGTCAGCAGCACGCTCAGCCAGTGAGCTAACCGGCCATCCCTATATAGGATCCGAACCCGTGGCCTTGGTGTTATCAGCACCACACTCTCCCGAGTGAGCCACAGGCCGGCCCCGATCTTCTTATGTTGAACAACCCTTGTCTTCTAGGTATGAATCCGACTTACTCATAGTAATAAACCATGTAATGTGCTATGAAATTTATTAAATTAATAAAAAATTTTTCTGTATTTTTCTCATGTTTGTACCATATTTTACTAAGCTAATATAGAAAGCCTAATATAGAAAAATGTTGATGAACTAAATTAAAAACAATTTATACATTTCATTATCCCATATATGCTGAAATATACATGAGCAAAAATGGTAATGAAAGAAATCATTCAAAAAATATGTCTTTGAGAAATAACTCCTTTTATTTCAGTTAATTTTATTTAAGTGTGTGTGTATATATGTGTACCTGGAGGAGCAAGCCCATGGTACACATATATACACACACACTTATCATCATCATCATCACTTAATAAATGAGTTTTATGTTTTAACAGTGAAATTACCTGTTAAATATTTTCCATGGTCTTAAATTTGTTCTACACTGTCACGTTGAGTTAAATAGTAGAAAGAACAGTACCTTAGTATGTGCATTCACGTGTGTGGGTATTTGAAGGGTCTTCAAAAAGTGTATGGAAAGATTTGTATCACCTTTTAATTCCATTTTTCCATGAGCTTTTTGAAGTACTCTTGTACACGTTGACTTTTTATGAGGGTCCATGTTTAGCCTTGAACTTGTTTGAAGTTTTCTCTGTTAGGCAACCATCTGTCAATGTACTTCTTAGGTTCAATTTTAATTCTAAGACACCTGTCTTTGAATGCTTGGTCTGCTATTTTTAGCTTTTTGGTCTGCAGCCAGTTTCTTAAAAGTGTCTGTTGACACATTTGTCTTTTAATAAAATGGGAACAGATCTTTGTCTCTTGGGCTGTTATGTTGTTATATGAGTTAGAACACATAAAACATTTAGAATAATGCCTTGCACATGGGAAGTGTTCAAAAGCTTTAGTTGTTGCTATTGCTTTCATTATCACAGTTTTTAGATTTTGACCTTTCTTTAAAGCCACTGCCGTGTCTAAATGCATGGACTTTGTTGTATCTGAAGACGCCACTCATAATTTAGCTTATCTAGATACTGAATATCACTTGCTTGTCAGACATAATATTTTACACTTCTGCGTAGATAACCTCATGTTGATTTTTTACTTGTCTGTTTCTTGTAGTAACCACAAAAATGAGAAATTCATGCTGATTTGGAGAATATCATAACCTCTCATGGAAAAGTGTAATAAAACAGAATTAGGGATTGCTTAAAAATACCTCACATGGACCTGTCAGCAGGTTCACTTCAATTGAATTGATCATTTTAACTCTCTCCTCTTCTTATTTCATGTAAAGGTAAGAACTCTTCCTATAATCTTTTGGCAAATTGTGTTTTTATTTCAGAGTCCTTTGACATTCAGGGACGTGGCCATAGAATTCTCTCAAAAGGAGTGGAGATACTTGGACCCTTCTCAGAAGGCTTTGTACAGGGACATGATGTTGGAGAACTGAGAACTACAGGAACCTCATCTTCCTCGGTGAGGATAACTTCCCTGCAGACGTCAGGAATCTGCCCTTGAGTATCTTTGCATTTTCCCTTGAGTGCCTCTTCGGAGCCCCTGCATTGCTTGACTGAGATTTAACCTTTGGTGATTCGGAAATGAAAAGCTTCCTCATGCTGGATCTGGACTTTGTCTCCACTTTTCAGAAGTTCTCCCTGCTTCATTATACATCACTGAGTGGTTCTGGAATTTAAGTATTTGTAAAATCTTATAGTAGACTTTTAAAATATGCATTTCCTTGTTTCCTACCGCTGTGGTTTTGATTCAGTGGTTCTTGGAAGAGAACTAGATATTTACATATTACATTGTTCCCTAAACATTCAGAAGGAGGTGATCAGTGATGAATTTATGAGATATTTTTTCTAGATCCATTGGTAAAATCCTCATTCCTTAGGTCAGCATAGAGTTGGGATTCCAGAAGAGGCAAAACACATAATATTTCTTTCTTTTTTTTTTTTTTTTGTCGTTTTTTCATGACCGGCACTCAGCCAGTGAGTGCACTGGTCATTCCTATATAGGATCCGAACCCGCGGCGGGAGCGTCGCCGCGCTCCCAGCGCAGCACGCTACCGAGTGCGCCACGGGCTCGGCCCATATTTCTTTCTTTTTATGAGCAGGAATCTGTCTTCCTGACCTCTGTGTTATCTCCATGTTGGAGCAAGGGAAAGAGCCCTGGACTGTGCAGAACCGAGTGAAAATAGCAAGAAACCCAAATGGTTGGGAAAACAGTGACGTTGTGATCACAGGAAAGAGCTCAGATAGGCAGAGAGGAAGCCACACCATGAAATAATATTTAGGAAACTCTCCACAAGAGGGAGATTTCTCTGGGAAAACATGTTTATATCCTGTGAGTTCTCAAAGGGAATCTTTTTTTATTGCCCCATTTATCACTCTGTTCTTCAGATGTGTAGTAGATTATCATTTTGCCCTCCAGTGGTGTTGCAGCTCAGAGATAAAGGCAAAGTCTTCATCATGATGGATAACATTGTGATCTGGCTTCTTTCTTTCTTTTTTCTTTTATTATTTTATTTATTTTATATATTTTATTTTACTTCTCAAAATACACTGTACTTGAGTTTCATGCCCCTTTACCTGTTCCTCTCCACCTCCCCCCTCTCCCCTCACATTGTATCCGTGCGCTTGACTTAAATAGTTCAAGGAATTTTTGTGGTTGTTCTGTCTTCTTCCCCCCACCCCTACCCATTATTTGTGATCTGGCTTCTGTGAACTCTTTGGTTCCTTGACCCTAAGTGGCATAGGGAGGGCTGTTTCAAGGGTATCTTTTTCCTCATTAGTCTCTTCTTGTGTACTTGATTCCATCTGAAGTACAGTCACTGTCCCCATAGATCAGAGTTGAAGCCTCCATAGGTCTGACAATTTGACCTATTTATGTTACACCCCATTTTCTGTAATTGAAAAACCTAATCAGGGAATGGAAAACATTGGCTTCTCTTCTTTTGCATCTGGGACCCCAGAAACTGCATGGAGCTGTCTCAAGCCCTCTCTGACTTTTGAGATAGGAAAAAGCCAAAGTGTTTTTACTGCTGTCCCATGCCACTCAGCAGAACATTTCACTTCTGATCACTGAAATATGTGGAGTTTTATCTCCACCAACAACCAATTTGTCCAGCATTCACCAGCTGGGTGACCTATAATTAAATTCAATCCTGACACTCTCTATCTGGAATTAGTGTCAGATTTCACTGGTGAGTGTTGATTCCCCAAGACTGCTCCCCAGTTCAGATGCCAGTTGAAAGTAATAGATTATCACCTGTCCTCCCAACTGACCACCTAAAAACCTGGGTTCCCATGACCCCTTATTTAGGTTCAATTATTTTGCTAGGATGGCTCACAGAACTCAGGGAGATACTACGTTGAATCAATGTGAATGAATTGATGTATAGGCATTGTATTAGGTATTATAAGTAATGGAGAGATGATTTAAAGTATAAGGGAGAATGGGTGTGGGTTATATGCAAATTCAATATCATTTATATAAGGGACTTGAGCGTGCAAGGATTAAGGTATCGGCGGGGGTCCTGGAACCAATCCCCCACAGATACAGAGGAAAAACTGTACTGTTTTCCATAGCGGCTACACCATTTTGCATCCTCACCAACAGGGCAGAAGTCTCCCATTTTTCCATGTCCTTGCCAATGCTTGTTATTTTGGGTTTTTTTTTTTTTAACACAATAAACATCTTAATGGATGTGAGTTTATTTCACTGTTTTTTATTTGCATTTCTGTAATGATGAGTGATGTTTTGCATCTTTTCATATGTTCTTTGGACATTTGTATATCATCTCTTTAGACATGTTTTCAGCACCTTTGTCCACTTTTTAATTGGGTTATTTGTTTTTTCATTGTTGACTTGTAGGAGTTCTTTCTATTTCTAGTATTAACCCCTTATCAGGTGTATGATTTTCAAATATTTCTCCTTCTCATAGGTATTCTTTTCAGTCTGTTGATTGTTTTCTTTGCTGCACGCTATCTTTATATTTTGATGTAGTCCAGTGTATCTGTTTTTACTTTTGTTGCCTGTACTTTTGGTGTCATATCCAGGAAATCATTGACAAATCTAATGTCATGAACCTTTTCACCTATGTTTTCTTCTAGGAGTATTGCAGTTTTAAGACATAAATCCATTTAGGTCATGAATCCATTTGGAGTTAATTTTTGCATATGGAATAAAGTAAGGGTCCACCTTCATTCTTATGCATGTAGATATCGAATTTTTCCCAGCACCGTTTGTTGAAGAGATTGTCCTTTCCTGATGAGATGGTCTTGGCACCCTTGTTGAAGGTCTTTTCCTGATGTATATGTGGGTTTGTTTCTGGTCCCTCTGTTCTGTTCCATTGGGGTATATATTTGTATTTATGTCAGTACAGCACTGTTTTGATTACTGTAGCTTTGTAACAAATTTTGAAATCATACAGTATGAGACCTGCAACTTTGTTTTTTATTGAAGTTTATTTTGATATTCGGGGTGCAATGCTATTCTGTATGAATTTTAGGATGGATTTATCTATTTTTTCAAAGAGTGCCTTTAGTGTCTTGATGTGGACCTCACTGAAAGTATGTATTACTTTGATTATTATTGACATCTTAACAATATAATGTCTTCCAATCTACGAACACCTGATTTCTTTGCCTTTATTTGTGTCTACTCTGATTTATTTCAATGTTTTGTAGTTTTTAGACTACAAATATTTTCCCTCCCTTTAAAGCTTATTTCTAAGTATTTAATCTTTTTGATGCTATTGTTCATGGAAGTGTTTTTGTAATATCCTCTTCAGTTTGTTCCTATAAGTGTATATGAACACAACTGATATTTTTTATGTTGACTTTATATTCTGCAATTTTACTAAATTTGCTTATTAGTCCGTGTGTGTGTGTGTGTGTGTGTGTGTGTGTGTGTGTGTGTGTGTGTGTGGCTGGCTGGTACTTGGATCCGAACCCTTGACCTTGGTGTTATCAGCACAATGCTCTAAACAAGTGAGGTAACTGGCCATCCCAGTCCTAACATTTTGTTATGGAGTCTTTAAGGTATTCTATGTAAGGGATTATTTCATATGTGAACAGAAGTCTATTAGTTTTTCTCTAATTGCTTGCCGTTCATTTCTTTTTAGTACTATGTTGAGTAGAAATAGCACAAGCAGGTTTCCTTGTCTTTTTGTTGATCTTAGAGGAAAAGCTTTAAGTCTTTGAACATTGAGTATGATGTTTGGTGTGGGCTTTTACATATGGTCTTTATTATGCTGTGGTAGATGAATTGCTTATTTTTCTTATTTTTAATTGACACAATAATTGTACATATTTCTGGGTACAGTGTGGCATTTCCATACATGTATACATGTGTTAATGATCATATCAGAGTAATTAGCACATTCATAAATTCAAAGGTTTATTGTTTCTTTGTATTGGGAACATTCAAAATCCTCTCTTCTAGCTATTTGAAAATATACAGTAAATTGTTAATTATGGTCACCTTACAGTGCCATAGAGAACTAGAACTTATTCCTTCTATCTAGCTGTAATTTTGTATTTGTGAAGTAACCACTCACTATCCTCACCGTCTCCTACCCTTCTGAGCCTCATTCTACTCTCTGCTTCTATGAGATTAACTTTTTTGCTTCTATATGTGAGTATGTGGTATTTATTTTTCTGTGCCTGGCTTGTTTCACTTAGCCTAATATCCTCCCAAATCATTCATGTTGCCCAAGTGACAGGATTTCATTCTTTTGCATGGCTGAGTAATATTCCATTGTGTACATATACCACATTTTCTTTATCCATTCATTTGTTGATGGGCACTTTTATTGAGTACATGTTGTGGCTATTGTGAATAGTACTACAATAAGTATGGGAGTGCAGATATTTATTTGACAAAATAAATGCCTTTCTTTTCTTTGAATATATACCCAGTAGTTGGATTGCTGGATCATATGGAAGTTTTATTTTTATTTTTTTGTGGAACTCTATAATGTTTTCCATAATAGCTGTACTAATTTACATTCTCACCAACAGTGAATAAGAGGTCCCCTGTTTAGGCATCTTTGCCAACACTGGTTATTTTTGTCTTTTTGATAATTGTCATTCTAATGGGGGAGAGATGATATCTTATTGTGGTTTTGATTTGCATTTTCCTGATGATTAGTAATGTTGAGCATTTTTGTAATATACCTGTTGGTCATTTGTATGTCTTCTTTTGAGAGATGTCTGTCAGATCATTTGCCCATTTTAAAATTGGATTATTTGTACTTTTGCTGTTGAGTTCTTTGAATTCCTTGTATATTCTGGATATTAGTCCCTTGCTGGATGAATAGTTTGCAAGTATTTTCTTTAATTCTGCCGGGTTTCTCTTCACTCTGTTGATTATTTCCTTTGCTGTGAAGAAGCTTTTTAGTTTGATATAATCCCATTTGTCTATTTTTGCTTTTGTTGTCTGCTTTTGAGGTTTTACCCCCCCAAATTTGCCCTCACCAATGTCCTGAAGTGTTTGCCCTGTGTTTTCTTCTAGTACTTTTGTAGTTTGGGGTCTTATATTTAAGTCTTTAATCCATTTTTAGTTGATTTTGGTATATGATAAGAGGCAGGGGTCTAGTTTTATTCTTTGCATATGGATATCCAGTTTTACCAGCTGGCTGATACAGGGATCCAAACGCTTGACTGGGCACCATTTGTTGAAGAGACTGTCCTTTCCACAATGAATGTTCTTGGTGCCTTTGTCAAAAATCAGCTTAATGCATACACATGGATTTATTTCTAGGTTCTCTATTCTGTTCCATTGGTCTATGTGTCAGTTTTTATGCCAGTACCATGGTGTTTTGGTTACTGCAGCTTTGTATTGTATTTTGAAGCAAGATAGTGTGATGCCTCCAGCTTTGTTCTCTTTGCTCAGGATTCCTTTGGGTGTTTGGGGTCATCTGAGTTTCAAATGAATTTGAGGATTTTCTTTTATATCTGGAAGGAATGTCATTGGTATTTTAATAGTGGTTGCATTGAATCTGTAGATTGCTTTAGGTAGTATGGTCATTTTTTTTTTTTTTTAAAGATGACTGGTAAGGGGATCTTAACTCTTGACTTGGTGTTGTCAGCACCACGCTGTCCCAAATGAGCTAACCGGCCATTCCTATATAGGGATCCGAACCCATGGCCTTGGTGTTCTCAGCACCACACTCTTCCAAGTGAGCCTCAGGCCAGCCCAGTTTGGTTATTTTAGCCATACTAATTCTTTTAATCAGTGAACATGTGATGTCTTTCTATTTTTTTGTGTCTTCTTCACTTTCTTTCATCAATGTTTTTTAGTTCACCTTGTACAGGTCTTTCACCTCCTTGGTAAAAATTTATTCCTAGGTATTTTATTTTATTTACAGCTATTGTAAATGAGATTGGTTTCTTGATTTTCTTCTCACCTAGTTCATTCTTGGTGTATAGAAACAGTGCTGATTTTTGTATGTTTTTTTTTTTTTTTTTTTTTTTTTTTTCCTTTTTTTTTTTTTTTTTTTCCGGTGACCGGCGCTCAGCCAGGGAGTGCACCGATCATCCTTATATAGGATCTGAACCCGCGGCGGCGGGAGCGTCGCCGCGCTGCTAGCGCAGCACGCTACCGAGTGCGCCACGGGCTCAGCCCTGATTTTTGTATGTTGATTTTTCTTTTACAAGTTTACTGCATTCCTTTATCAGTTCTAAGAGTTTTTTGGTGGAGCTTATATATACTATGATCACGTTATCTGCAAACAGAAAATTTGCCTTCCTTCTCTCTAACTTGGATGCCCTTTTTTTTTTCTCTTGCCTAATTGCTCTAGCTAGGACTTCCGGTATTGTGTTAAATAAGAATGATGAGAATGGGCATTCTTGTCTTGTTCCAGTTCTTAGAGGAAACACTTTTAGCTTTTGTAGGTTGAGTATGTTGTTAGCTGTGGGTTTGTCATTTATGGCCCTTATTGTTTTGAGGTACATTCATTCTGTACCGAACATTTTGAGAGTTTTTATGATGAAGCAATGTTGAATTTTACCAAATGCTTTTTCTGCATCCATTGAGGTGATCATATGGTTTTTGTCCTTTTTCTGTTGATGTGACGTATTACATTTATTGATTTGTGTATGTTAAAATATACTTGTATCCCTGGGATCATGATGAATAATCTTTTTAATGTGCTGTTGTGTTTAGTTTGGTAGTATTCTGTTGAGAATTTTTGCATTTGTATTCATCAGGGATATTGGTCTATTGTTTTCTTTTTTTCTTGTGTCCTTGTCTGGTTTTGGTATCAGGGTATTGCTGACCTCATAGATGAGTTTGGGGAAATTATCAGCTCAACAATTTTCTGGAAGCGTTAGAGAAGATATGATATTAATTCTTTATTAAATATTTGGTAGAATTCAGCAAAGCTATCAGGTGCTATACTTTTCTTTTTTTTAATTAATTAATTTTATTTTATTAATTTTTAAAATATTCTATGATATTTTGGAGCAGTTGGGAGGGAGGGGGAGAGGGGAAAGGTGAAGGAAATGTAATGGAAGAAGGAGGAGGGGCGGGATTGAGGCCTGTGGCACCCCCCTCATTCCTACAGGGGAAACCAGGGGGGGCTTGGTCATTGCCAGGCTGGATGCACATGTTGAGGGGTGTGGCAAAAGCCCTTGCCCCCCTACCACCCCAGCTTGGGAACCAAGAGCCCTCCTTATGGCTCAGTGGTTGTCGCTGGGCTGGCTGCGATATCGAGGGTGTGTGGGTGTGGCCGAGGCCCAAGGTTCCCCACCACCCTGGCTCAGGAAAGCCTAAAGCACTTCCTGCAGCAGCTTGGTGGTCATTGTGGAGCTGGTTGCATGTGTCGAGGGGTGTGACTGAGGCCCTTGGTCCCCCAGCACCCCAGCTTGAGGAAGCCTGGGGCACTTCCTGTGGCAGCTCGGTGTTGTTGCTGGACTGGTTGTGCATGTCATGGGGCATGGCCAAGACCCGAAGCCCCCCATTGTCCTGGCTTGTGGTGACCCAGGGTGCTTCCTGTGGCTGCTCAGTGGTCATCACTGGGTAGTTGCATGTGTCAGGGTGACATGGCCAAGGCCCTTGGCTTCCACGCTTGGGACTAGTTGTGGGTGTCAGTGGGCATTGCTGAGGCCCAGCCCTCCCTCTTCTGGCTTGGTAGCCCAGGGGATTTACGGTCCTTCTAGGTGTTATAGGTGTTGTTTGGTGAAATGAGACCTTTACTAGTTAATATCAAACTTGGTCTCTGGTTATGGGTACTGTGTTTTTTCTTTCAGTTCTGTGTTTGATTATTTGCTGTTCCTACCACTTAAACTCTGCTAGAACTAATTTGTTGTCCTTTGCTTACTTCTAAAATAGGGAAACTACCTGTGGGGACCAGTACTTGTGCTGTGTGATTCAGCTAAATTGCTGCTTTGCTGATGATTCCCTAGGGAAGGCTTTTTGTGTAGCTCAGATTTTAATGGTTGACTTTACAGGCACTTCCAGGCCTGGAGAAAGCCAGTGCACCTGGGTTGTGTAGAAACTCTTGTCTGGGCCTGAGTCTTCATCAAACTTCACTCCATGCAATTCTGTATTCCTGATCAGTCTCCTCTGAGTGGTCCTACGCTGATTGGAAGGCCAATCAACTATCCTTGCTGTGCCCCAGTGTTCCTCCAGTGGGCCCATCTCACCCACCGCCTGTGCTCCTAACACTTGCCATGGGATGGGCTGTGCTCCATTCCTTTATGATGACTCACCAGCCTCTGCATGGCTCCTGTTTTTCAGTTATTGTGGTTCATTGCTCCTATGTGGGTCCATAGGAACCCTACCGGTGGTCTTGCTGGCTGGGAGACAACAAGGCCCTCCTTTCCCCTGCCATCTCCAAATAACTTCATCCCAAGGGTACAGCTGCGGCTTTTGCCAGCTCCTGCTCCTTGCACTCAGTAGCTCCAGCCTGGAAATGGCCAGCATTCAAAATGGTTGGAGTGGTTCTTTCTTTCTCTCATTGTGGCTTCTCCCACCTTCATGGACTCTGTAGGTCTCTCCTCCTCTTCCCCTGAGCCCCAGCAGCCCCAGCTTGGCTGTTGTTGCTTTTTTATAGTTGTAAATTTGCTTATCTGTGGGAGAGTGAAGCTGGGGACTGTCTATTCTGCCATCTTGACTGGAGTCCTAATGGCAGACTTTTTATTACTGATTCAGTCTGTTAACTTGTAATTGATATGTTCAGCTTTTATATTTCTTCTTGGTTCACTTATGGTAGGTTGTATGTGTCTAGGAATTTATCCATTTCTTCTAGGTTTCTTAGTTTGTTGGCATATAGTTCATAATTATCTCTAATGATCTTTTGTATTTCTGTGGTATCTGTTGTAATGTCTATTTTTTGTTCCTAATTTTATTTATTTATTTTTCTTTTTTTTCTAAGTCTAGCTAATGGTTTGTTGATTTTGTGTATATTTTCAAAAAACTACCTTTTTGTTTCATTGATCTTTTATTTGTTTAAGGATACACACGTGTATTTGTTCAAACAACAAATGTATAAACTGAATAACAGATGAGTAACAAAATATTCTGTAGAAAGTAGGGCTTCAAATTTTCACAAAAACTGGAGATGTAAAACATGAAAAGTTACGTATTTTATAATCTTTACCATTATTTGAAATATATAGCTCTCAAGTTTTCCAAAGGCACACAAATATCAAATTAATTTCATCAGGGGAAGATGAATAATAAACTTTTGAAAGGCAAATTAATTTTTAAGCGTGTTGACAAGTCCAGTTAAAAAAATAAATCAAGAACAGAAATTAAATATCTAGGTCTAGCAAGGTAAATTGCATTAAAAAGGCAGTAAAACAGAATATAAACACAAGGGCACTTCAAAAAGTTCTTAGAAAAATAGAATTGAAAGATAATGCAAATCTTCCCATGATCCTTTTTTTCTTTTGTTTAAATTTTTCCTTTTTTATTTTTTAAAAAAGACTAAGATCATACAAAATATGTTCTCTGACAACAATAACATAAGGAAATTTAGAAAACTCACAAGTGTGTGGAAATGAAACAACACTGTCCTTCATAAACAATGGGTAAAAAGAAAAATCACAGGGAAATTAGAGAGTATTTTGAAATAAAAATTAAAGTGCAACATGTCAAAATTTACAGGATGCAAAGTTCATGCAGTACTTAGAGGAAAATTTATATTTGTAAACACATATTAAAAATAAGAAAAATTTCAAATCAGTATTGTAAACTTTTACCTGAAGAAAATAGAAAAAGTAGGACAAAGTAAACCAAAAGCAAATGTATAAGTAGGAAATAACAAAGATTATAACAGAAATATATGAAATAGGGAATTAAGAAACAATAGAGAAAAATCAACAAAACCAAAAGCTGATTCTTTAAAAAGATCAACAAAATGTGCAAAGCTTTATCTAGACTGACCAAGAAAAAAGAGAGAAGCCCAAAATTACTAAAATTGGAAATAAAGTAAGGGCATTATTACATTGTCACTATATGTTTTTGTGATGTTAATATTTAGTTTTTTCCTCTTTCTTTTTTGCATTTTTGTTCTTCCAGTGGGTTTTGTTCTTACTTGTGAATTGTGGTAGCAATTATTGTTTTTCAGATTCCAGATGCAGAACTTCTTTGAGGACTTCTTGTAGGGCTGGTGTGTGGTGGTGAACTATTGCAGATTTTGTTTGTCTGGAAAATACACTATTTTCCCCTCATTTCTGAAGGACGGGCTTGCTGAGTATAGTATTCTTGTCTGGAAGGTTTTTTCTTGTAGTATTTTGAAAATTTCATCCCATTTTCTTCTGGCCTGTAGAGTTTCTGTTGAGAAGTCTGCTGTTAATCTGATAGGAGCTCCCTTATAGGTGACTTGATGCTTTTCTCTTGCTTATTTAGCTTCTTTCTTTGTCTTTGAGCTTTGCCAGTTTGACTGTAATGTGTCTTGGAGGGGATCTTTTTGGGTTGAATCTGTTTGAGGATCTTTAAGCCTCCTGGATCTGAAGGTCCATGCCTCTCCGTGTACCTGGGAAATTTTCTGTTATTATTTCATTGAATAGGTTTTCTGTGCCTTTCCCTTTCTCCTCCCCTTCTGGAATACTCATGATTTGAATGTGCTCTTAAGGTTGTCTGCTGGCTCTCTTCGATCTCCTTCATTTAAAAAAATTCTTTTATCCTTTTTCTGGTCTACCTGAGTTATTTTGAAAAGACTATCTTCAAGATCAGAAATTCTTTCATCTGCTTGTTGTATCCTGCTGCTTAAGCTTTAGGTTGTGTTTTTTATTTCGTTGAGTGAATCTTTCAGTTCCATGAGTTCTGCTACATTCTTTTTTAGGGTCTCAATCTCTTTGTAAATTTCCTCCTTCATATCCTGAATTTTTTTTCTCATTTCACTAGGTTGTCTAACTGAGTCTTCTCATATCTGTGAGTTTCCTTAAGATTGTTGCTCAGAATTCCTTCTCAGTCATTTCAAGGGATTCCTGCTCTACAGGGTCTGGTGTTTGAGAATTACTGTATTATTATTATTATTATTATTATTATTATTATTATTATTATTATTTATAATGTTATGTAATTACCTAACCTGATACATCAAAAGTCTATGATCTTAACCTAAATTCCAGTTTTCAAATGCATGCTGATTTTGAAATAGAGTTCTTGCTTTTTTGCTTTTTTTCCTTAAAAAATGACCAGTTAGGGGATCTTAACCCCTGACTTGGTGTTGTCAGCACTACACTCTCCCAAGTGAGCTAACCGGCCATCCCTATATAGTGATCTGAACCCTTGGCCTTGGTGTTATCAGCACTGCACTCTCATATATATGGATGATATTATTTTGGGGGCCCCTACACCCAATCAGTTGGCCAATGTTTACAAAATTTTACAAGGTTGTTTGTGTAGGGGAAACCACATTTCATCTGATAAAATTCAAGTTGTACCTCCTTTTAAATTCCTGGGGTCACAACTAACCCTGGAAGATGCCAGCCCTTTAAAACCTCAGTTTTCTATTCAGGATGAGTACTCACTTCCTGAATTACAGGGTCTTTTAGGAGAAATTAATTGGCTTGGATCTTGGATCCCCATCCCCATAGGGGAATTAACTCCTTTATTTGAGTTATTAAAAGAAAAGTCTATAACAAGAAAAATTCCATTAGAATTGTGCCATAAGCAAATATTAAACAAGGTGCAAAATTATTTAAACTGGGCCCAATTAGCCAGGTGTTGTGTCACCATTCCTTTACAGTTATGGCTCCTGGCTAGCCAATCCACAATAATGGTGGTTTTGGTACAGGAAGGGCAGCCCCTCCAATGGATCCATACTTCTCTCAGGGGGTCTTCCCGAGTTTACACCCTTATTGATCAATTAGCTAATTTAATTATAGAAGTGAGAGACACCGCTATGCGCTGTTATGCCAAGGAACCAGATAAAATAATAGTCCCCTATCAACTGTCTGATTTTACATGGCTTAACAGAAGCAATGGTCAATTGGCACTGGCATTAGAAGGGTTTTTGGGCCTTATTGACTGCCATTATGGAGCTCACAAGTGGGTATCATCATTCAACTGGTTAAATTGGGAGGCCCCATGTTTGATTTCCAACCATCCTTTAAGCGGTGGATATAATATATTCACAGATGGGGGAAAAGCAGGAGCTGCAATTGTAATTTATCAGCCTCAAACATTTCAACATAACCCCCTGCCAAAAAAGAGTTTTCAACCTTGCGATTGGTTCACACAATATAAAGAATTATTGGCAATAATGATAGCTTTAAAAGAAGTTCCAGACCCCATGAATTTGTTCTCTGATAGTTTATATGTTGTGAATTTATTGCCTGGGTCGCTCAATTCTCATATCCGACTGGAGAACAACCGTATCACACCACTAATGATACAGGTTCGGTCCTATTTACAACAAAGAAACCAACCTATTTACATGCACCATTTAAGGGGGCACCAAGGACTGCCTGGGATCCTTTCTTCAGGAAATGCCTTGGCAGACAAAATATCTACCATAGGCACCAATGTTTACACCACACAGTGTGCGTCTGATTTTCATGCCTTAACCCTGTTAACTGGGGAGGGCTTCAAGCCCGATTCCCACAAATCCCAGTTTCACAGTTTAAAAGAATTGTTCATGCCTGTAAATCTTGCATCCTGTATTTACAGGTACTGCCTTTACAACCCCCCAGTGTAAACCCTAGGGGGCTCAAATCTAATGTTTTATGGCAAACTGATGTTACTCATTTTCCAGCATTTGGAAAATTAAAATATATTTTCATGTCTATTGACACTTATTCTCATGCCTGTTGGGCTAGCTACAGCCCACACTGGGTAAAAGGCTAAACATGCACAAAGTCATTTACTACAATGTTTTGCCACACTCGGCCTCCTCAGTCAACTTGAAACAGATAATGGCCCTTGCTTTGTTAGCAACGCCTTCCAAGATTTTTTATCCACTTGGAACATATGCCACTCCACTGGCATTCCTTACAATCCTCAGGGACAAGCCATAATAGAACGTCACCATCAGAATCTAAAGAGCCAACTTTTAATGCAGAAAGAGGAAAAATTAGCCCCCACCAACAGCTGGGAATGGCATTATTTACCTTAAATATTTTAAATTTTCCAAAACATGAGCCAATAACTGCTTTCCAAAAACACTGGTCAACCCAATCCCCACGTCCTGCCGTTCAGGTGCGATGGAAAGATCCCTTTTCAGGACAAAGGAGAGGCCCTGACCCACTCTTAACTATGGGCAGAGGATTTGGATGTATTTTTCCTTTCAATAAGCCCAACCCTATATGGGTGCCAGCCAGAAATCTCAAGTTCTCACCCACTGCCCAGGGAAATAATGACCCTGAGGAAAACCTTTCTTATGTTTTCCAGGAAAGTCCACAATGAAGCAAGCTTATCTTCTGCTAGGGGTCTTCTCCATGATTGGTGAAGCAAGTCCACCCTCTTCTCCACACACTCCGGCTAACCAAACATGAACAAAGGGGGCTTGGACTTGCTGTTTCTGCAACAAGGAGGGTCATGTGCAGCCCTCAAAGAAGAATGTTGTTTTTACACAGACCATTCCGGCTTTGTTAAAGATTCTTTAGCTAAATTAAGAGAAGGATTAGAAAAACGTAGGAGGGAAAGAGAGGCCAATTCCGGCTGGTTTGAAGGCTGGTTTAGAACTTCCCCTTGGCTTGCCACTCTAATATCCGCCTTAACAGGCCCTTCATGCTTGTGGAGTCGGCTAACGGCCCTTATAAGGTGCAACCTAGGGTCCCTCACCATGCTCACCCAAGTGGTGGAAAAGGTAGCTAATGATCAACAACACCAAGACCCTTGGGTCAATTTGGCCCTTCAAAAAAAATTAACACCAAGGTGTAATCTCCTGTTTGGCCTCAGCTTGGTTGGATAGTCAATGACGGGTAAGATCCCCCATGGACAGGACAACCTAAGACAGGCACAACCACACAAGACCAATACAGGTTCTTTCAGCCTCGGCTTGGTTGGATAGTCAATGACGGGTAAGATCCCCTAACAGGCGGGGGACAACCTAAGACAGACACAACCACACAAGGCTTCTATTAAAACAAAAAGGGGGGAACTAAGGGACCATGCCCTTTTTCTAAGCAAAAACAACAGATGGCCTAAACGGATAAAAGGTGGCACCCAAGGGAAGTTAAGGGGGAGGGCTAAGCATAGAGAGGCAAGGCACGTGCACATTTGACCTTTTCAAGGATTGGCCTAAGCTTGGAAATCCCTGCCTGCTAAGCATATAAATATGATCTTTTGTGTTACAATAAACAGAACTGCCTGACAGAACCCCCGCTGAGTGTGTGTGTGTGTTCCCTATCTGGGAGAGCAGCGGTGTGCTCACCCATCTCTTGGAATCTCTTTATGCCCCATGTACTGGGGGGAAGAAAAGGGCAATCCCTTTGGCCCCAACCCTCTAGGGAAAGGAAAAACCTGTTGGGGTCCCCTGTGGCCACCGGAGATACCCAACATCCCACATTAGAAGTAAGCAAGGGACAAAAAATTAGTTCAGGCCCAGGCATACAACCAGGGCCTTGGGGCCCACCCCAAGCCAGAGTCATGGACTGGAACCCCCTCTTACAACCAGGCACACCGCCAGTGTCTCAGGGCCTGCCCAGGGTTCTGAGGCATGAAGCTGGGGACCGGACTCCCCTCCCATAACCAGGCACACCACCAGTGACAAGGAGCATGTCAAATGTTGGGCTGTAACCACTCCACTTGCTATAGCAATTGCTAGGGTGAAAGGAGGCCACACCTAATGGTGGTTGTTTAAGTTCCCCACCCACATGGCCCACACAAGATGGCAACTAGAGGAAGCAAAGGGGGAGTGTCACTTTTAGTTCCGCAAAAATTTTTATTGGTAGTTGCCCTTTTCCGAGCTCGTGATCAGTGCATGATCATTAGGCTAAGCATAGGAAAGTAAGGTGCATGCACATGTGACCTTTCCAGTGATTGGCTGTCAGTGTGGAAATCCCCGCTTGCTTAGATATAAGTACAAGTGTTTAAAAGACAATAAACGGAACTGCTTGACGGAACCCCTGCCGCATCTGAGTGTTCCTTTGTGGGCTGAATAGGCAGGCGGTGCACTCACGCACCTTCGGGGATCCTTCTTCGGCATATGCCGCAGAGGGCAACTTATCTGGTCCTGCCTGGGGGGGATAGGGAGTCTGCTGGGGATCACTCGGTGGCCACAGCCAGGGAAATCTGGAGCCCAGGCCTGGCTGACCAAGAAAGCACTCTGACAGCTGGTGCCCCGTGTGAGGAACCTTCTAACTGATAGCCTATTTTCCCTCCCCCTTTGGTGGGACAGACTCACTGCACATCCTGAAAGATGGACAGCTAAAACTGAGGCTAGACCTCCGGTGTGGAGCCTCCAGGAAGGGAGGAACATCGCCCTGAAGCAGTCTAGGAGAAAACTGGGGTAATTGTCTCTGGCCAGGTGTGCCCTCATTTTACTTTCACTTTCTTTCCTTCTTTCCCCTTCTTTTCTTTCCTTTCGAGTTATAAGATTTTGCCAACATAGGGAATAGTCATGCAAACATATTGACCCTGCCCTTAAGGCCTTAAAATATTTGCTACTGAGTCGAGGTTTAAATTTAAGCGACTCTGCTGCTAGCAAGATGTGGGAGGCGGTATTGGGCATAGCCCCTGGGTGGCGCGGTCCACGCCATAGCGGAGTCCTGAAAGGAATAGCTTGGGCTGCCCTCTCCGAGTTGGCAGGACTGCTGGAGGGAGAGCTGTTGACAAGGCCGCAGCTACGAGCACTTGCTACAACCGTAAGGGTTCCTGCCTCGGCTTCATGGTACTGCTTTTGCTTTGTCTTTTGATGTTTTGGTTAGCGTGGCAGTTCTCTGAATTCCCAAAGATTATAAAAATAACACAGATGATTTTGCGGTCATTGAACTAAACATTCCCACAGAGGATCTGAGTAAACTGGACAATTTAAAATTATCCCCTTATGATAAATTGACCACACCAACATATGTTCCAAAAGCATCACTCATGACTAAATATGAGCTGCAGCCTAATGTAAGTTGGCAAACATCATTTACTGGAGATTATATTAATGGCAAGAGAATGGTTGGTATTAATGGGAAATCATATGATTGGGATAAATTAAGTATATGGGAATGAAACTGTAGAATTCCCTTTACTTGGTGGTGTCCAGTTTTAAATAAATCATTAAGAATCAGGTATTGGGATAAAAATATATTCTTTTAAATTATTAAACCTGCAAAATTAGATCTTAAAATAATAAGAGAATACACCTAGTTTGTGAGGGACGGTGCTGTGCACAAGGACACTTTAACATTTAGATCAAGATTACAGGGCCACAGCCAATGCATATCCTTATAATGTGCTTGATAGTGCTGCTCAAATATCCACTGTTATTTTTCCATATGAACAGTAGGTTCATTTACATTTAAGACAAAATAGCTGCCACCCTGTTAATAGGGTGGATATTAACCACAGCTTGCTAACAGATAAAGGTCACAAGATAACTTCAAGACAATGAAGGAATGGTTCGGATCTTATAACCTGATTCCAGGAAAAAGAAGCATGAGTTGATCACCTGAGACATGCTGACAAAAGGAAAGGACTGGCTGACCTCTAAAAAAGTTTCCTCCCTGCTTTTTGGACTATTGATTTAAGCTTACTGATACAATAAAAATAGTACCCAAAACCCCTCTGCAGAGAAAAATCTAAATAAAAGGCATTGTCTCATGCTCTACTGGGCTCCAGCTGCAACACACTGACAGCCTGCAGAGAGAGAATGTGCATACTGATGCATTGAGGTCACTGTCTGTGTTAGTTATTTTCGCTGACCCTCTCTCTCCCTTTTTGGGTACCCACGCCTCGCTGAAGCTGGACTTTGGCACCTGGGCACCCTCGGCTGATTTGTTCTCTTATGATGCTTGGGACCATATTCAGGTTTTAGCCTGACAATGAGAAATTCATCAAGGAATTGAGCCACCCCTAGGGTTTTACCCTACCGTGTCTGCCCTAAAGTTATGTTTTATGCCAAGTCCAGGTGGGACACCAGCCCCACCTGAGGTAGAATGTTTGTCGGCTGAATTTGATAAGGAGCAGTCCCAAGGTATGCCAGTTGATAAGGCTATCAAAGACCACACCAAACCAGTGCCCGAAAAGGAGCCCTCGCCAAAATTGTACCCGCCCATCCCTCAGTTGTTAGATAACCATTCGAAGAGTGCTACCAGCCCCCTGGATACAGGCCAAGATGCCCAGTGGGTCAATTTTAATGACCCCCCTCTCCCCAATCAACCCCATGCATTCCTGGCTTTAACACCCTCTAAAAATCCACCACCCTCGGGGCCTTTGGGTCCCCTTTCATCTGACATAACTTCCGGGGTCCAAGCCTTCCCGGGCAACGTCAACCCAGAGGGCAATAGGCCAGCACCTTGGTACCCCTGGGAGGCCCAAGATTTAAAAGAGTTTTAAAAGGCTGTTGCGGAGGATGGACCAAATTCCCCCTGGGCAGAAACAATCCTCCAAGGGCTGGCACACCAGCCATGCACCACCCAGGACTGGAAAATGCTATGCAAGGCGGTTTTACCCTCTAACATGTTTATTAAGTTTTGCACTTTCTATAAAGAGGAGTGCACACCCCTGCAGAGAGAAACCAAGCCACCAATCCTGTTATTCCCATCACTTTCGGCATGTTATCTGGTACGGCAGACCAATACAGTACTGGGGTTCAACAGGCCGCTATTCCCCCTCCATACCAAGACCAGGTTAGGGCTGCCACTCTCTTGGCTTGGAAAAAACTTGCAGAAGGGCCCACAGAGCCCCCCATTTCTTGGATAACCCGAAGGCTCACCAAGGACCTCCTCTCATTTATCATGAGGGTAGAAGAAAACATGCAAAGGAAATTTCTGCCAGTGCCGTTAAGAGATCAATTTATTAAAATGCTTGTCTGGGATGGAATGACAGTGGACCACAAGCCGGCTTGTTCCGGGTTAAGAGGCCAGTCCATTGAAAAGTGAGTTGTCGCCTCTAGAGAAGTGGGGACCCAGCATCACCAAGCTAAAACCCTTTCCACTGCTCTACAAGCCCAATTCCAGGCCCTTACTGATGCAGTGACCAAGGCCTTTGCCGCTATGGCCACCCCTAGTAACACTGCTCCACCTCCCACCGAAAAGCGGTGCTATGGGTGTGGTGAACTAGGACATTTTAGAAACCGCTGCCTCAAAAAGTCGGGTGGCCAACCTCCCCCCACACCTTGTCCCCAATGTGGAAAGGGGTTCCATTGGAAAAGAGATTGCAAGTCAAACTTTGATAAACAGAGCAATCCTTTAAACTAGACCCGGGGCAGCCCCTAGTCCTGTCACCACAAGGGGGACCTTTACCATCGCAACCAGACCGAAAGCCTCCCCAAAACGACCTGCAACCCAAAGCCAAGACCGTCCCTATAGTGCCTGGTGTGTGGCCAAAAATGGACCTCACCACTGAAGGGAAAAAATTCAGATGTCTTATTGACACTGGGGCCGATAGGACAGTTCTCAGGTGGGAAGAGATCCCATCGAGTCGGGACTTAATTCCTGGCCCTGATATTCTTGGGGTTGGTGGCCAGACCCCATCATGTCAAACCAAAAGGTGGTTAAAATGGAGGGATGCTGATTGCACTGTTGGTGAAGTCAGGCCTCTCATAACCTCTGGGCTTAACGCCAATCTGCTGGGACAGGACATTTTAGGCCAAGCTGATGCCTACATCACCACAGACCATAAGGGGTTTTAGGATGATATTCTAGATGAAGAGAAATATCAACAACCATTTGGCACTCGCCCCAATTATAGGAGAGACCCCATATCTGACAAAAAAAGGGCTCATGAGCCTCTCCCCTGGGTTAGGACACACCCCCAAACCTAATGGCCACGGCCCTGTCGGCCCCCACCATTGAGTGGAAAGACAGACCACCAATTTGGGTGGAGCAGTGGCCACTTCTGTCCACCAAATTACAGGCTTTAAAAGAAATTGTAGCAGAACAATTACATTTACAACATCTGTGCCCATCCACTAGTCCTAGGAATACACCATTATATGTCGTCCAAAAAACATCAGGTAAATGGAGGATGCCCCAAGATCTCCGAGAGGTTAACAAACACATAGTCATACAGGGAACACCGTTAAGAAGCTTGCCATGGGTTCCTGCCATACCTAGTCATTTGCACCTTATAGGGGTGGACCTTAAAGACTGTTTTTTCTCAATTCCCCTTATCCCAGGGATTACGAAAAATTCGCCTTCTCAATACTGTCAGTCAATCACCAGGGGCCTGATGAACAATATGAGTGGGTTGTCCTGCCCCAGGGCATGGCCAATAGCCCAACCTTTTGTCAGATCTATGTGTTCCAGTTGCTTCGGCCTGTTCCACAGCTCCCTGATGTAACATTGTATGTTTACATGGATGATATTATTGTGGGAAGTCCCTCATCGGATAAATTAACAACAGCTTATAAGCTGCTAAAAATTGTTTAACTCAAGGGCACCTTCATATTTTGGCTGATAAAATTCAGGTACTGCCTCCATTTAAAATTTTAGGGTCTGTATTAACTTTAGAAGGAGTTAGTCCATTAAGACCTCAATTGTCCATCCAAGACGAATATACATTACCAGAGTTACAAGCGGTACTTGGAGAAATTAACTGGCTCAGGCCTTGGCTGCCTGTCTCCACGGGAGATTTAGCTCCATTGTTTGAATTGTTAAAAACCCAGTCCCCAACAAAAAAAATTTAACTAAGTGCTGATTATAAACACATTTTTAATAACATCCAAAAACAGCTAAATCAAGTTCAATTAGGCAGGTTCCACGCTCATAAGTCTCTACAGTTGTGGCTTATTGACAGCGGAAATGCCATGATGGCTGTTCTAGTCCAAGAAAGTACACCCCTTCAATGGATACATATATCACTTGGGGGAGCGCCCCGAGTTTACACCGTCATAGATCAAACAGCAGACTTAATTCAGAGGGGTACAATAACATCCTTACACTGTTATGCTAAAGAGCCACATAAAATTGTGCTCCCATACACGCTAACTGACTTCACCTGGCTGAGCAGAAATAACAACAGGGTAGCGTTGGCTCTAGAAGGATTTTTAGGGATCATTGACTGTCACTATGGACCCTGTAAGTGGGCAGCCTCATTCAGCCGTCTGACACGGAAAGCCCCACAGTTGTTTTCCACCCGTCCCTTGCCCAATGGATACAATGTGTTCACTGATGGAGGACGCGCAGGAGCAGCCACTGTAATCTTCAAACCAGGGGCACGGCCACAAAACCCCCTGCAGAAACTTATTTTCAGCCCTGTAATAATTCACCTCAATATATAGAATTATTAGCTGTTGTTTTGGCCTTGCAACACGCTCCTCGTTCTGTCAATTTGTTTTCAGATAGCTTATATGTGGTGAATCTGTTGCCAGGGCTGCTTAACGCCCACATTCGTTTAGACTGCAACCCTATCACCCCGTCACAATCCAGGCCAGAGCCCTTCTACAGCAGCGGTCTAACCCTATTTATATTTTATACTTAAGGGGACATCAAAACTTGCCGGGATTCCTTTCTACGGGAATCAATATTGCTGATCACCTGGCCTCCGACGGGCCCAATGTAAATACAGTACAGCAGGGCTTCTCAGTTACACGATTTAACCCATATTAATCGGAGAGGGCTTCATGCCCGATTCCCTCGAGTCCCTACTTCACAACTTAAAGAAACAGTACATCCTTGTAAATCCTGCCTCCCTTATTTACAGGTGCCTCCATTACAGTCACCTGGGGTCAACCCCCAAGGGTTAACACTCAATATGTTATGGCAAACTGATGTGACCCATTTTCCAGCTTTTTGGAAAGTTAAAGTATATTTTCATGTCCACAGACACTTTCTCCCATGCTTTTCGGGCTACCGCCCACTCAGGAGAAAAGGCCAAACGTGCACAAAGTCACCTTTTACAGTGACTTGCTACATTAGGACTCCCTCGTCAGTTAAAAACCGATAATGGCCCATGTTTTACAAGTAAAGTGTTTCAAGCTTTTCTACTCTCTTGGGGTATACAACATTCTACTGGTATCCCCCATAACCCACAAGGTCAAGCCATAATAGAGCGTCACGATCAAACTCTAAAAAATCAACTTTTAAAACAAAAGGGGGGAATTACTAGCCCCTACCTACAACTGGAAATGGCATTATTCACCTTAAATATATTAAATTTTTCAAAACACAGCCCTCTTACCGCATTCCAGTGACACTGGGCGGCACAGCCTGCTCGCCCCGATGTTCAAGTAAGATGGAAAGACCCGCTTACGGGACAATGGAAAGGCCCAGATCCACTTTTAACTATGGGCCGTGGATTTGGATGCATTTTCCCTATTGATGCCCCCAGCCCTATATGGGTACCAGCAAGGAATATTAAGTTTACCCCTAACACCCAGGGCGATGAAGGCCCTGAGGATTCTCTTATTAATCTTTTTCAGGAGCCACTAGAATAGCCCTAGTCCACCAACAAACCCAACACCTCAGAGAACAAGTGGACATGGATTTAGATCACCTTGAAACATCAATATCCTATTTACAAAAATCATTAACATCACTGTCTGAAGTTGTTTTGCAGAACCGCAGAGGGGATTTGCTCTTCCTCCAGCAAGGAGGATTATGCGCTGCCCTCAATGAAGAATGCTGCTTTTATGCTGACCACTCAGGGGTGGTCAAAGACTCCTTATCAAAGCTTAGGGAGGGATTAGAAAGATGCAAAAGAGATAAGAGAGGCCAACTCTAGTTGGTTTGAAATTTTGTTTACATCTTCCCCTTGGCTTACCACTTTGCTTTCCTCATTGGCTGGCCCTATAGTTATTTTGTTATTAGTGCTCATACTAAGACCATGTATCCTGGGGAAAATGGTCACCATGGTAAAAAACAACAGTGTCTCTCACCCTGCTCACCAAAGTGGTGGAAAAGGTTGCCCACGAAAATCACCCCCCAGACCCATGGGTCAACATGGCCCTACAAAAAATCAACAGCTGGGTGTGAGGCTCCATCAAATCTCCGCTTGGTTGGATAGTCAGTGATGGGTAAGATCCTCGGAAAATGGGGACAACCTAAGACAGGCACAACCACATGAGAAATGATGAGGTCGAGTGACTAGCCGTCATCGACTGCCCACACAAAATAATAAAAAAGGGGGAGATGTTGGGTTGCAACCGCTCCACCTGCTATAGCAATTGCTAGGGTGAAAGGAGGCCACACCTAATGGTGGCTGTTTAAGTTCCCCACCCGCATGGTCCACACAAGATGGAGCCTAGAAGAAGCAAAGAGGGAGTGTCACTTTTAGTTCCGCAAAAATTTTTATTGGTAGTTGCGCTTTTCTGTGCTGGTGATCAGTGCATGATCAGTAGGCTAAGCATAGGAAAGTAAGGCGCATGCACATGTGACTTTCCAGTGATTGGCTCTCAGTGTGGAAATCCCCGCTTGCTTAGATATAAATACAAGTGCTTAAAAGACAATAAAGGGAACTGCTTGACAGAACGCCCGCCGCATCTGAGTGTTCCTTGGTGGGCTGAATAGGCAGACGGTGCACTCACCCACCTTCGGAGATCCTTCTTCGGCTTATGCCGCAGAGGGCAACTTATCTGGTCCTGCCTGGGGGAGATAAGAAGTCTGCTGGGGATCACTCGGTGGGCACAGCCAGGGAAATCCAGAGCCCAGGCCTGCCTGACCAAGAGAGCACCCCGACAGTCAAAAACATCACCTCCATGTGGGTGGCCCACCACAGCCACCAGAGTAACCACGGCTGTCACAAAAGTGGCTAGACATCACAACCACCATGCAGATGGTCCACCAGCCACTGGAGTGCATTGACTCAAGGTGAGTCACCAGCAGAGACCAAAAAAAAAGCGAAGAGGATGTCTGTCTCCACCAAGCCCATTCCAGAGTGACAGAAGAAGCATCTGTTCTATGATAATACTGGGGGACGTGAACACACCTCACAGCACTGGGCAGATCATCTAGGCAACAAATCAACAGAGTGACCATTAGTCTTTCAGAAGGAGAGAAGAAATCTAGGATTATCAGAGGTGGGAGGGGGAGAGAGTGGACAAGGGCCATAAAGAATAAGTAGAATTTGTAACAATATATATTCCAGTAATATCGATTTGATCAACATATGTCAACATTGAATCCCCAAAATATGTATAATCAATTATGATTCACTAAAAAAAAACTCTAACAACAAAAAAATACCTCCAAAAGTTGCTACTATCTTCTATCTATATTTTGAAAATCTGAAAAAAATGAGAATCCATTGTATTTCCATTTTTCAATTTCTTGTGTCTGCATTGGTTTTTATTTTGTGGACATGTACATATGAGATGAGGAAGGAACACTCACTGATGGACTTTTCCCTATACTCTTACTCAACAAAAATCAACACAGAAGACCAACTTCTGTGACCAAATGTATAGGAATTTCTTTTTACTAGCAAGCAAGCCAGCAATTCTCCAGTGGACAGCAATTGGGTGCCTTCTAATTTGATTCTGATACTATCTACCTGGACATAGTGTCAGACCCCATGAGTTGAGGGCTTAGTCCCCATGACTGCCCCCCACCTTCTGATGTCAGTCGCAAGCTACAGGTTGTTTGACCTGGGCTTCTGATCGACTTGCTATAAATTGGGGTCCCCACAATCCCCTTCCTTGGGTCGATTAATTTGCTGAATGGCTCAAAGGACTCAGGGAAACACACAACTTTTACTGGTTTATTATAAAGGATATTACAAAGGATACAGATGAAGAGATGCATAGGGCAAGGTATGGGAAAAGGGGTGTGGGGCTTTCATGCCCTCCCTGGGTGCACCACCCTCAAGGAACCTCCACGTGTTTAACTATCCAGAAGCTCCCTGAAGCCTGTGCTCTTGAGTTTTAAGGGAATCTTCATTACGTACACGTGACTGAAGCATGGACAACCACGTAAGATGTAATTGGAATAAAAGGATATGATCTAATGCTAATAGACTTGAGTGGGAAAACCTAGCAAGGCCTGTCTGTTCAGATTCTTCTTGGCCTCTCTGCAGCAATCTTTCCTTCCAAGTATGGGGCAAGACCCTTTCTTGAATGAGGGTCTTAAGACCTACAATCAGGTAAGGCAGGTCAGAGAATTTGTTTGTGGCTGGCTCTGAGACAGAAAGGTGTAAGAAGATTAGAGCAAGCCAGGAACAGTGGATGAAAACCAAAAAACAGGTATCATAAAAATATCACAATATATTAACTGGATTTTTATACATTACTCACATTTCTTTTCATTTATTTTAGAAGCTATTTTATGTTACATGATTTAATTCTTTATACATGCCTTGGTGTCATTTAAAGGGCTATAATTTTTGTACTGTGAAACAGAAATCTTTTCTCATGCTCCCTTAGTGCATGATTGCAAAACACTGTGTTTCATTTAGGCCTAACGTTTTATTGTTTAAAATTTTGTTTACATGTTGGCTTAATTTTAATTTTTGTGTTTAACTTACTGTTGGTATTTTATTTGATTTATTTTAAAATTTAGGTACTATATGTCATAAGAAGGTCACAGGTAGTTTGACAAACCCTTATGTTTTATCTTTCTTTTCATAATTATGTTGGTACTCCATTGACATGACAGTCTGACTTTATGAAAATCTCACATAATTCTTTTGTGTTTGAATGGCTCTGAATTTCTACTGTCAAAGATGTCTTTTTACATCACTACACCTTCCAATAAGAATTGGGTTTTCTGGTCTTTGATTATGTCTTCATTGTGTCTTTCAGTAAAGTTTGTTTACAATTTAGTAATGTTAGGTACATTCACATTATTGTGGAACACATCTCTAGAACTTTTTCATCTTGCAAAACTAAAACTGCATACACAATAAATACTGATTTCTGATCTTTCTACACCCTTTGACAACCATCATTAGGTATTTCATGAGTGGAATCACATAGTACTTGTCCTTTTGTGACTAGCTTATTTCCCTTAGAATAATATCCTGTAGGTCCACTTACGTAGTAGCATGTGACAGAATTTTCTTCTCTTTAAGATTGAATAATACCCCATTGCATGTATATTTCATATTTTCTTTATCCATTCATCTGTTAATAGGCATGTTGATTGTTTCCTCTTCTTGGCTATTGTGTATAATGCTGCAATGAGCTGGGGCTTAGAAACATCTCTTCAAGAGCCTGCTTTCAGTTCTTTAATATATACCAAAAATTGGGATTGCTGGATCATGTGGTAGTTCTATTTTTAATTTTTTGAGGAAATCCCATTCTTTTTTTTTTTTTTTTTTTTTTTTTAAAGATGACCGGTAAGGGGATCTCAACCCTTGGCTTGGTGTTGTCAGCACCATGCTCAGCCAGTGAGCGAACCGGCCATCCGTATATGGGATCCGAACCCCGGGCCTTGGTGTTATCAGCACCGCACTCTCCCGAGTGAGCCACGGGCTGGCCCAGGAACTCCCATTCTGACTTCCATAATGGATATACCATTTTACATTCTCATCGACAGTGCTCAAGAGTTCCAATTTCTCCACATCATCTCCAACACTTGGCCATTTTTCTGTTCTATTGATAATGGCCATTTAAATGGATATGGGGTGATATCTCATTGTGGTGCATATTTGCATTTGTCTTATGATCAGCGATGACGGGGATCTTTTCATATGTTCATTGGCCTTGGTTAATCTTCTTTGGAGTCATGTCTATTCCAGTTCTTTTGCCCAGTCTTTCATAGGGTTATTTGTTTTTTCTTGTTGTTGAGTTGTAGAAGTTCTTTGCATAATCTAGATATCACTGCCTATCAGATATGTGGTTTGCAAACTTTTTCTCCCATTCTGTAGGTTGTATTATCCCTCTCTTCATTATTTCCTTTGATGCACAAATATTTTTAAGTTAGATGTAGTCTCTCTTCTGTGTTTTTGCATTTCTTGCATGGGCTTTTGGAGTCATATTCAAGAAATCCTTGCCAAATACAATATCCCAAAGTTCTTTTTTTTTTTAATCAATGTCTAGTTTTTTTTAGTGTTTTTATCAAGAAAGGGTGTTGAATTTTGTCAAATACTACTTCTGTATCAATCGAGATGATCATGTCGTTTTTGTCCTTTATTATATTAATGTGGTGTATTATATTGACTTTCTTATGTTGAACCATCCCTCACTTTTTAGGTGTAAATCACACTTACTCATGGTGTATATTAAATTATTTAATGTGCTGTAAAATTTTTAAAATTAAATTTTTTCTGTATTATGTTTCACATTTGTACCATTGCACAGGCAACAAAAGGAAAAATAAACAAATGTGATTATATCAAACTAAAAAGCTTCTTTTTTTTTTTTTGTCGTTTTTTCATGACCGGCACTCAGCCAGTGAGTGCACTGGTCAGTCCTACATAGGATCCGAACCTGCGGCGGGAGCGTTGCCGCGCTCCCAGCGCAGCACTCTACCAAGTGCGCCACGGGCTCGGCCCAAACTAAAAAGCTTCTGCATAGCAAAAGAACCTATTAATAGAGCAAAAAGACAATCTACAGAGTGGGAGAAAATATTTGCATATAGGTATCTGACAAAGGATTAATAACCAGAATATACAAGGAACTCAAATAACAGTTAAAAAAATAATAATCTGATTAAAAAGTGGGCAAAGGAGCTGAATAGACATTTCTGAAAGGAGGATATACAAATGGGCCACAGACACATGAAAAAAATGCTCAACATCACTAGTCATCAGGGAAATGCAAATTAAAATCACATTGAGATATCACCTCACCCCAGTTAAACTGGCTATAATCAAAAAGAATGAGAATAATAAATGCTAGCGAGGGTGTGGAGAGAAGGGAACACTCCTGCACTGCTGGTAGGACTGTAAATTAGTACAACCACTATGGAAAACAATGTGGAGGTTTCTCAAACAACTACAGATAGATCTTCCACACTATCCAGCAATCCCACTACTGGGTATATACCCAGAGGAATGGAAATCATCATGTTGACGAGATACCTGCACTCCCATATTCATTGCAGCTCTGTTTGCAATAGCCAAGATATGGAACCAACCTAAATGTCCATCAATGGATGACTGGATAAGGAAAATGTGGTATACATACACCATGGAATACTACTCTGACATAAAAAAGAATGAAATTCTACCATTTGCAGAAACATAGTTGAACTTAGAGAAAATTATTAAGGGAAATGAGCCAGGCACAGGGCACAGAAAGAGAAATACCACATGTCCTCACTCATAAGTGGGAGGTAAAACAAACAAACAAAGAATGATACAACAATTAATAATTCGCTGAACTTTCTTTCAAAAGGAGAGATCAGAACTGAGGCCACTAGAGGTGGAGGGGGGATAAAAGAGGAACTGATAAAGGGCCATGAAAAATGATTACATTGTATAATGTTGAATATACTAATTATCCTGATTTGAGCATCACATATTGCACACATGCCTTGATATATAACTCTATACCCCACAGATATGTACAATCAACTATGTTTCAATTAAAAAACAAAACAAAATAAAATAACATAAAGGAGCTTGTTGAGGTCAGCACAAACTTCTGCTAAACATTTTACTGTGAACTTGCTTGGGGGTTCTTTTTTTTCCTCCTGCAGTTTCCTTTTGTTTTGCCTCTTCTTCAGCTATGTGTTCCTGTTCCATTTTCAAGAATGGAGAAATGAGTCAACTTCTCAAGACCCACTTCTAGGACCCCCTCAGTGTCATGCCCATTTTGAAGTTGTTGGCCACATCAACCACAACCTTTTTGATTTTCTCAACTTCCTCGTTCTTGGCAAATCCTTTGAAGTCATGGACAAATCTCCTGAGTGTCTTCTTCCAGATACCATTCATACACTTCTTAATGATATCACTTCAGGCCAAAGCAAGGACGTTGATGCAGTCGTAGATGTTGTGATCATTCCAGAATTGCACTGGTATCTTCTCAGTGTCTTCCCCAGTTGCAGCAATACCCTGGGCAAAGGTCCTTCTCAGGGAGTAGGCCTTAAAAGCTGCTATAACTCCTTGATTCATTGCTTGGGTCAAAGAGGTGGTGTTTGGAGGGAGAAACATCACTTTGATATTGGGAGAAATATTACTGACAACAACAAAAAAAGATGTATGGGAGCATTAACAATAAGCAAAATCTTGAAAGATATGTTATTCTCCAGATAGTACTTCTCCGTTTTGCTGGGATGGCAATTCAGAAGGGCATCTTAGCAGAGGAGCTGGGTCATCCATGACTTCTTGCTGCTCCTATAGTGCACTGATAGGTGTGCTAACTGATATGCTTGAAGGCCCTGCAGTTCTCATTGACCCAGTTTACAAGGGCTTCAATTTGTACCGTACAATATTGCCCTCGAGCAAGACTGCTATTTTGTTTTTAAAAGCTTTGAAACCTGGCAGTGACTTGGCCTTATTATGAATGAAAATCCTTTCAGACATCCATTTCTGGAATAGGGAGGTTTTATTCATATTAAAGATTTGCTCTGGCAAGTAATTTTCCTAAACAATCAGCTTATCTAGAGTTTGTAAACATTCTCTAGCTCCTTGCACATTAGCACTTGCAGACTCACCACTCACTTTCACAATATGTAATGAATACAGTTCTTGCCTTATTTAAACCACACAGAGTTATCAGTAAACTCAACATTGTAGTTGGGTCCAGCCTTGTCTTTCAACATTGCAAACATCTTTTTGCTTTGGCCCTTGTCATAATGGTGCTGAGAGGAATAGACTTCTGTGTCTGGTCCTCAATCAAGATTATTAGAAAGGTCTTCATATTTGATATAGGCCCTTCTTGAACTTTTCTTAGCCCCATTGCCTTCCATGAAGCAGATCTTTGAACAGCTTCTGTCACTTGTTCTTGTTTCAAGATCGTAGTTATGGTGAAATGCCACCTGCCTGACTGGTGAGCAATAGCTGTCACTGACTTTACACCTTCATAGTAATAGTACTAAATAGTAGGAAAATCTAACACACACACCATTCAGTAAGCTAAAGGGATAGAAAAGTCACTTAGAGACAGTCGCAACTTTTATGTATACAAAATACAGTTCCAAGTAGCAATGGGAGGTGAAGCTGAAGTTACAAGAGCATAAATTAAAATAGAATTAAAAACGATGTATAACACATAAAACCACACATACTATGAATCAATTCATATGAAATATCCATAACTGGCAAATTCTTAGAAACAGAAAGCAGATTAGTGGTTGCCAGAGGTTGAGGGGAGATGGGAATGGAGACTGCTTGCATAACAGGTGCAGGGTTTTCTCTGGGGTGATAAAAAGATTCTGGAAGTAGGTAGTGGTGATGGTTACACAACACTGTGAATGTACTAAATGTCACTAATAGTGAATTTTACGTTATGTGTATCATAACACAATTAAAATATGTTAAAATGATATAGAATAAAATACCTAGACACAATGTAGTTATCAATTCTCCTTTAGATAATTTGTAAAAATTAATATGTATATGCCATCAAATTTATTCTGAAAAAAAGTATTTTATTCCAAATTTCACATTTCATAGTAACATAAACAAATGAGACTCACTGGGAAAACCCTTACAAAGAAACCTTGTGCCAGATGCTGAACTACCCTATTTTAAATTTCCATAAGTGAAACAGGATGGAATTGATGCCTAAGTAGAATGACTGATGATGGAATACAAGAATTAGCCATAGATCAAAGTGCTTACAGACAGTGGTGGTGAAAATATTTCTAATAATTTGTGTTTGGTTATTGGATGCTTTAGAAAAACATGAGTTCTTTCCTCACTTAATACTTTAAGCTAAAAGGAAAGGAAAAAAATAAATCCAATTTGTAAAAATAAAAGGTTAAATTACACAAACAGTAAAAAAAAAAAATTCATCGGTGAATTCCTATGTACTCTGGGAGAGAAAACACTGGTCATACCATTGAACAAACCAAGAGATATTAATAAAAGATCAATAACTCAGAAAAGGGAAAAATAAAAATATTATGATTGGCAAGCAACACCCTAAGCAAGTAAAAAGGCAAATTCTAAATGGGGACTATTATTTGATACATACAAAAGCAAAGCACTCAATGTGCTTTTGTTGTAGAAACAAGTAAGCTCTCAAAACACATGAGGTCCTTGGACACAGAAGCCAAACAGAAGGGGTTCTCCTGGCCTATGATGGGAATATTTAAGGTAAAAAAAGAAACATGTCTGCAGTGGGTTGAATTACATCAAATATATACAAAATCCATGAATTCGTAATGTCCCTAAAATTTTGTGAAGCCTTTGGAAGTGACTGGGGTACAGAGTCATTTTTCTGATAATTGATAAAGAAAAAGAAACAAGTATAACACAGCAGTTGATTGAAAAAAACACAATTAAAGAATCTAACTTTAAGACAAGATGTAGCCAAAATCTGAGGTGGGCAATTCAGAAAAAAATGTAACAGTTTTTGTTCTTTTCTTTTTCAGCAACACACTTTCCCAAGAAAGCCATGGGCTGGCCCCTTTTCTTTTTCTTTTTGTTTTTGATGCAAATCTTTTTTTCATTGGTTATGAACATTCATGAGATACAAAGCTGATTGTCACCACTCATGGCCAAGATGTGATGGCCAGATCCATACTGGCAGCATTCCCATTACCACAAACTGCGATTATACCCAGTGTCCCCCACCCAATTATCCCTGACCTCCCTCCCCATCCGCCTTTCCCCGACTCCACTTTGTATCCCTAGGTGTACTTTCTCCCTCTGCAAGTCTAACACTCCACTGTGGTCTTTCTTCCCTTCCCTCTTTCTCTCTTAGTTCCCACATATGAGTGAGCACATGCGGTTTTCATCCCTCTTTGCTTTGCTTATTTCACTTAGCATAAGTTTCTCCAAGCTCATCCATGTTGTTGCAAATGGGAGAATTTCATTCTTTTTTATGGCAGAGTAGTATTCCATGGTGTATATACACCACATTTTCTTTATCCAATCGTCCATCAATGGACATTTAGGTTGGTTCCATATCTCGGCTATTGCAAACAGAGCTGCAATGAACATGGGAGTGCAGGTATCCCTACAACATGATGATTTCCATTCTTCTGGGTATATACCCAGAAGTGGGACTGCTGGATCATATTGGAAGATCTATCTGTAGTTGTTTGAGAAACCTCCACATTGTTTTCCATAGTGATTGTACTAATTTACAGTCCCACCAACAGTGCAGGAGTGTTCCCTTCTCTCCACACCCTCGCTAGCATTTATTATTCTCATTCTTTTTGATTATAGCCAGTTTAACTGGAGTGAGATGATATCTCAATGTGATTTTAATTTGCATTTCCTTGATGACTAGTGATGTTGAGCATTTTTTCATGTACCTGTTGGCCATTTGTAGGTCTTCCTTTGAAAAATGTCTATTCAGCTCCTTTGCCCATTTTTAAATTGGGTTATTTGTTTTAAATCGTTTTTTCTTTGTTTTTCAAACAGTTTTTGAACAGATAATTGTAATGATGAAAATTGAAGGAAGAGCCATTATATATTAAAGGATGTAATTCACACTATTATGAACTGAATCTTTATGTCCCCACATAATTTATATATTGAAACCCTAGCCCCCAACAAGATGGCATTAGGAGTCGAGGCCCTTGGCAAGTCATTAGGTCATGAGGGTGAAGAATTCAGGAATGGGATCGGTGCCCTTATAAAACAAGGCACAGAGAGCTTGTTGCTTTCTCTCTCTGCTCTCTGCCAATGTGAAGGAACAGAAAGAAAACGGCTATCTGTAATCCCAGAGGACTCTCACTAGACACCAGACCTCCTGGAGACTTGATTTTGGATTTTTCAGCCTCCAGAACTGAGAGAAACAAATGTTTGTTTTTGAAGCCACACAGTTTACGGTAATTTGTTATAGAGGCATGCTGCGATTTGAATGTGCACCCCCTCCAAAATTCATGGTGAAACGTAATCCCAGTTGTGGTGACATAGAGATGGGGCCTTTTGGGAAGTGATTAAGTCTTGAGAGCATTATCCTCCTCAATGGATCAGTACTTATATAAAAGGGGTTGGAGGGAACTAGTGATGGTCCTTTTGGTCTCCTGCCTTCTTTTAGCACTTCGTTCTGTGAATGATTTTTTTTTTTTTTTTTTTTTTGGCTGCTGGTCACTACGGGAATCCAAACCCTTGACCTCGGTGTTATCAGGACCGTGCTCTGCAGAGTGAGCTAACCGGCCAGCCTCTCCTGCTTCTTTCATGTGAGATGCAGCAACAAGACACCATCTTGGAAGCAGAAGGCAGCCCTCAACAGACACTGAACCTGCCAGCACCTGATCTTGGACTTCTCAGCCTCCAGAACTGTGAGAAATAAGTTTCTGTTCTTTATAAATCACCCAGCCTCAGGTATTTAGTTATAGCAGCACTAATGGATAAAGGCATGAGCCAGATGTGATGCATGCTCGTAAATTGTTGGGTGTGATACTGTTTTGTAGTTACACACAGAAACTTTAAAGAATCTAAGATGTTGCCATAATTGCAATCTAACAAGTTAGTCTGTCATATTTCTGGATGCTTTGAAGACACAAGTCTCCTTGGTCAGAGACAAATGACTTTATTACTCATGGCACAACAGGCAGCTGCAATTTCATGTTGGTTCTCTTGCTTCCACCAACCTACCAATACTGGTCATGCAGAGTTCCTAGGAGATGTTGTACACACAGTGGGTTTGCATCACATCTGAGAGACTCTGAACACAGACAGTGCCAACTGAGTCCAGTAGCAACCCTTCCCATACTTTGACCTTATAGGAAGAAGGAGGAATTAACCTTTAAGGTCTCAAACAAATCAAGGACCAGAAAAAAAAAAAAGCATGCAGGGGGAAGGCTGGGGCTGCTGGGAGGACATTTGTTCTCCTTCAGCTCTTTGACACAAGCTTAATGCTGATGCTTCCCCATATTCCTCTCAGCATCTGGAGAGTGCTGAGGCCGAGAGACTTCTACCTTAGGGCCCCATGTGTGCTTGGTCACATAGGTCTTGATGGTTTGAGACACCACTGCACCTAACATTGCTCTCCGATGGGACAAGTCATGATGGTGATTTGGGCAACTGTTACCAACAAACAATAAAAAATGGAGTCCATCTTCTCCCCTAATTCTCCAGGATATTCAACTTTTCCTTAAGCCAACTGATATTGGGATAGAGCTTAGTACAGACACATGGCTTCTGGAACAGAAGCTGGCCCTTGGACTTTTCTGTTCCAGAAGCCATGTGTCTGTCATAAGCTCATGAACACAGAAGAAATTAACAAAGTAAAAGAAAATAAACTAGGTGTAATGAAAAGTACCAAATAAGTTCATAAATCTGAACTCCAATACATTCTTTATTAAATATAAAGAGTCATGCTCTTGTTAAAGTCAATATTTTTGTGGCTATAATCAATTGCATTTTTAAATGATATATCTCCAATATATAATGACTAAAGGAAATGAATGAAAAACATATTCTACATAATTTTAGCCAACTGAAACTGCAAATAATAATAAATTTTCAATTACGTACATACTTACATAAAATTACTTAATATTTTATTTAATATTGCTATTACTACTTATGGCTACTGGAGCAGAAACTCTGTCAGTTCATTACAAGAGAGTGGTATCTATTCCATGATTGTGCTTAAGACTGTAGTGGATGAGTGAATAAATAGGTAAACATTATGCAGAAACAGAAAACATATATTCCTGATAAGATTAAGGAATTTTTTTTACCTCATTCACCAGGCAAAGCAAAAATTAGATACTATGGAGTCACTGCTCAGGAGAACAAGGCACATGTATAGCATAAGGTAGAGGTGTTAACCAGCTGTCAACTGGGATTTTTTTTTTCTTTTGTAGAGAGGATTTCTTATACAGGAGAAGGTTTTTTGTTTTTAGCTTTATTTTCTCAAGATTCTTGAAGTGGCATAAAGAGTATTTCTTGGATCATTGAAATCAGTTTGTGTTTACTAGTTTACATGCACTAAATGCTCAACAGCTCCTCACTGAGGGATTCCGTGACCTTTTAGCAGGTCTGTAAACATACAGTTTTAAAATAATATCTAGTTCATCTACATCTGTATGTACTCTATACCCAATCTGAATGCAAATTCACCTATAGTGCTGGAGACCAGCTCCAGTCAAGTTGTGGGTACCCGAAAAGGGAGAGGGAGGGTCGGCGAAAATAACAAACATAGACAGAGACCTCAATGCATCAATATGCACGTTCTCTCTCTGCGGGCTGTCAGCGTGTTGCAGCTGGAGCCGAGTAGAGCATGAGACAATGCCTTTTATTTAGATTTTTCTCTGCAGGGGGGTTTTGGGTATTATTTTTATTGTATCAGCAAGCTTAAATCAATAGTCCAAAAAGCAGGGAGGAAACTTTTTTTTAGAGGTCAGCACGTCTTAGGTGATCAACTCATGCTTCTTTTTCCTGGAATCAAGTTTATCGGATTGGCCATTCCTTCATTGTCTTAAGTTATCTTGTGACCTTTTTCTGTTAGCAAGCTGTGGTTAATATCCACCCTATTAACAGGGTGGCAGCTATTTTGTAGGTAACCTATACCTATTCTTAAATGTAAATACAACTTTGCTAAAAGGAAAAAATGTTAACATTTCTGTGGCCCTGTAATCTTGATCTAAATGTCAAAGTGTCCTTGTGCACAGCACCATCCCTCACAAAACCAGTTACATTTACCTCTTAGGTCTAATTTTGCAGGTTTAATAATTTTACAGCATCTATTTTTATCCCAATATCTAATTCTTAATGATTTATTTAAAACTGGATACCACCAAGTAAAGGGGGTTCTACAGTTTCATTCCCATATACTTAATTTGTCCCAATCATATAATTTCCCATTAATACCAACCATTCTCTTGCCATCAATATAATCTCCAGTAAATGACGCTTGCCAACTTATATTAGGCTGCAGCTCATATTTAGTCATGAGCAGTGCTTTTGGAACATATGTTGGTGTGGTCAATTTACCATAAGGGGATAATTTTAAATTGTCCAATTTACTCAGATCCTCTGTGGGAATGTTTAGTTCAATGACTGCAAAGTCATTTGTGTTATTTTTATAATCTTTTGGGAATTCAGAGAACTGCCACGCTAACCAAAATATCGAAAGAGAAGGCAAAAGCCACGAAGCCGAGGCAGGAATTCTTATGGTTGGAGCAAGTGCTCGTAGCTGCGGCCTTACCAGCAGCTCTCCCTCCAGCGGCCTTGCCAACTCGGAGAGGGCAGCCCAAGCTGACTCCTTTAAGATCCTGCCATGGCGTGGACTGTGCCACTATAGCTTTCTTTCCCAGGTCACAGGATAGAAAAACCAAAACAAAACAGAAAAAAACAGAATTTTCTTCATGTTGATAAAGGAAAATTTCTTTTCATCAGTTTATTTCTCTCACAGAGAGAAATGTTTTCCTCCTAAGCCTGTCTTCAGCAGGGCTCAGCTGGTACAAGATGAGATGTCAGGAAAATTTAGATGAATTTTTAATGTTACATGAATCTGACATTTTAATCAGTGCTTGTATTGGCTAGTGGTAACCGAAGGATTCATGATGCTATGTGCATACTTTTTCCATGATCAGCAGAAAAATGAAAAAGGGAAAACCATTTTATTTTTTAAAATATAAATTTAGGTTTTTGTTCAATTTAACTTTTCACAGCCCCCTGAGTTTGGAGATTTACAACCAAACTTTCAACAAAGAATGATGTCTCTTGTATGTGACCCAAACACACACAATGCAGGCAACATGAACAGGCAGGGCCTTTCATTCAAAGACTGAAGTATGGGGAAAGTTTGTTATTATTAGTAGTTGCTTAAATTTTCTCATGTTTCACTTTTCAGATAGAATACATGTATTTATTACTTTTTGAATTTTGCTTAATGTTATATATCTAGCGACAATGTTGAGGTTTACTCCAACCCTATAATTCTAGAAAATAGCAAAGGTTAGAGAACCACCACAAAATACTCCCTCTGCCCAACCCTTTGTTTTCCTGGAAACAACTTACTGCAAAAAAACCACACTTCCCCACAGCACTCCATTAACTCTGATTATAGTCCCCTAGTTTACATAGGAAAAAGCCAGACACAGACCCTCCAAGCTCCCATCCTTGTCTTAGCAAGGATCACTGAATTTTTTTCCTTCTCATCCATGGGAACAATGTTTGTTAATCTTCACCCCTTCCAGACCCTGACCTTGGACATTGTAATCGAGAATAACTTCTCTTCCTGAACACCCTCTCCCAAAAGAAGGCTGGCCTTCAGATAAAACATTTTAAATAACTGTAGGTCATGCCAGCTGCTCATCCACTGCTCCATATCTGATGCTTTCTAGCCTCGTTTCTCCTCTTCTGTGTGACTCAGACATTCGCAGACCTTGTGCATGGAGCATTCTTGCTATTGCAATAACCCTTTGAATAAAATGTCTCCTAACCTCAGATTAAATTTGTGTTTTGACAGTGGTTAATATTTCCATTGTTCCATCTGTGTTAGAACAAGTATATGTGTATTCTCTTTATTTGTGGCAAAGGCTATAATATATACTCAATAGGTAAAAGTAGTTGTGTTTTAAAATTTTTTGAACCCTTAATAATTTGCATCTGTCTTATTATGACATTACAGGGAGGCATATGTCAAAATTTGTGATTAAGGAAATATCTTTTTTTTATTTCATGTGAATAAATATGTCCACGCTGCTGTCTTGAACATTTTAGAAGCAACAAAACTCTCCATATACAAAATGGATTCATGACTTTCAGCTATAACCAGTATCCACTTTACTAGCCTTAGTTTAATGAATAGCTCTACAATTTGCTCATTTTCTTCCTTGGTATCATGAAAGTCTATGCTGGAAGTTCTTTCTTGGCAACATGGCTACTTGCATATACTGAATAATCTACCTTTTACAGATCTCAAAATCTATCAAAGTCACTGCATCTCTTAACAACGTTCTTATATATTCTCTTGTATTCGTTTGTGTGCCAAGCCAGGACATGGTGCTCATTTGAACCTGCTGGTTTTTTTTTTTTTTTTTTTTTTTTTTTTTCTCTTTCATGTGTTTTCCTCTTAACCTGCTAATATTTTAAATATCCTAATTTTCATATATAAACATGATTATATCTGAAGTGATTACCACTTCCAGATTGATGGAACCTTCCACACATAAAGATGTGAGAGAAAAACATACTTCCTAATATATGTTAACTCACAGATATCGCCATAAAATTATTGCTGAATGAAATGAGGCTATTTAAAATTTGATAATTTAGTTTTACTTTCTTCAGGGTTCTTATGAAAGAGAATAAATTGCCTACCCAATACTTTCAGAAATACTGCAAAATTAATTATTCTTTAGGTGAAAATAAGTGGTATCCACACCTAACAGAACACTCAGGAAAAGAAAACAAAGACAAGGCCTTAATTAGGTTACAATTATTAAATAAAATGTACATTAAAAAAAACTTTCAGAATGCACGTAAAGGGAATTTGAAATTACATCATATTTAGAAATTATTGACTTAAGCCAATTTTGACCTAAAAAGAAAGTTTGTCTCACGAATTTGAGGTTAACGTATCTCAAGAACAGAGTAACAAGTGTGAGGAAGAACTGCATAATCTATACCCATTTTTTTAAAGTTATGGCTTTTTATTTAAATTAACCTAAGTTGTCACTGACCTTAGCCCTCCACGTCCAACGCTACGAGTGTTGTCCCTATGATCGTTTCTGGAACTGAGGACTGGGTTGACTCTCTCCAGAGTGACTGAGGAACAGAAATGGAAAGAATCTCTATTCTGTTCTGTTCTGAGTCAGCCTGAAGTTGCACATTCTGCCCAGGCAGAGTTTTTGCATTTCACATTCTAGTTTGCATCCTCTTAGACAATTCCAGGGGTTTGTACTTAAACTGCAGGATTCTTCCCGGATCCAAACACCGCCCCACGCTGACCACCCCGATTGCCTCCCCTCAGCGAGATCCCCGTTCCCAAACCGCTGAGTTACTTAGACCCGCCGGTCGGAGGCCTCTAAAACCCCGAAAACAAAGGCCTGCTGGGAGCTAAGACTAGGAAAGCGCAGGCCCCGCCCGGACTCCGCCCCCCCAACTAGCGATCCCTCCCCAGACCTGACGTGCCCCCCGCGCTCTCGCCCTGGGCCATCGCGCCCCGCCCCGATCCCGCCCCATCCTCTCGCGATCCCTTCCCATGCCTGGCCTCTCTGTACGCCCCGCCCCTTGCCCGTCACGCTCCGAGCAGGCCCCGCCCCGCCCCGATCCCGCCCCATCCTCTCGCGATCCCTTCCCATGCCTGGCCTCTCTGTACGCCCCGCCCCTTGCCCGTCGCGCTCCGAGCAGGCCCCGCCCCGCCCCGCCCCCGCCCCACGCTTTCGCGATCCCGGCCCAGACCGGGCCTCTTCCCACGCCCCGCCCCTTGTCCGTCGCGCTCCGCCCAGACCCCGCCCCACCCCCGCCCACCGTCTCGGGTCTCTGACCAGGTCTGGCTTCTCCCTGAGTTCGCCGTTTTCTGCAGACCCGGAAGCGGATCGCGTGGAGTGAAGGTCACATCGCGGCGCGTGAGTTTTCCTCTATCTAAATTAAGTCTGAGCTTCGCAGTCCCCCAACGAGTCTATATCCTGAATCTGGGGGTCTGTACAAACCTTAAAACCCCCACACCGCCCCCTCCACCTCAAGTAAATTCAACGTCGCCGTGAAAGTCCGGGGGTCGCTTCCCCTGGTGTCTGCCTCCCGTCTTTCTGCCCTCGGGCCGTGAAGACACCTCCTTTCGCGTCGTTTTCCTGCTTAAAAACCTTTACCGACCTCTCTGCCTGCCCTGTGCCAAGTGACGTCCTCGCCCGTGACGTGGCTTCACGCCGTTTTGGTCACGCAAGCCTCATCCTTTTGGCATCTTGGAGGGCAGCGCCGGCCGCCTCGGTTCAGGAGAGGCCTCGTCCTCTTCGTGGTGCTGGGATTCTGCAAACCCACCCCCCACTCTCCTAATCCGTCCCCCTCCGCGCGCCCCACCCCCGTCTTTCTTGGGCCAGACCCTTGTGCGCCACAGGCCTCCCCTTTCCAGTTGGCGCTTCCCTTGATCCCGCGCCGGAGGAGGTGACTTGGGCCTGCGTTTTGACATGCAGTGTTCTTCTCTAATTATACCTCACTGGAAAATGCGACGCCAGCATCTGTTTGTTCCCCCTCCCTGTGAGTTTGTGGGCAAGGGGGATCAGGAGAAAAACGGAGAGCAGCTGAGAAGGAGAAGAACTGAGAGACGAGAAGAACGAGGGAAACCCGTAAACAGATGGCAAAGTAAAAGATGGGCGAAAGATTTGCAAAGAGACAGGAAGAGTGAAAGTCGAGTAGTGCCCAGGTGCAGTGGGCAGCAGAGGACCATCTTTCTTTCTTTTTTATTGAATCATAGTTGATAATACATATTTTTGGGGTTCAATGTTGACATATGTTGATCAAATCATTATTACTAGCATATATATTGTTACAAATTGTACTTGCTCTTTATGCCCCTTGTCCAATCTCTCCCTATCCCCCCTCCCTCCCCCCTCCCACCACCGATAACCTTAGATTTCTTCTCTCCCTCTTAAAGTGTAGTGGTTACTCTGTTGATTTGTTGCCTATATGATCTGTCCAATGCTGAGAGGTGTGTTCAGGTCTCCCAATATTATCATAGAGCAGATGCTTCTTCTGTCACTCTGGAATGGGCTTTGTGGAGAGAGACATCCTCTTTTCTTTGATCTCTGCTGGTGACTTCCCTTGTGTCAATGCACTCCAGTGGCTGGTGGACCATCTGCGTGGTGGTTGTGATGTCTAGCCACTTTTGCATCAGCTATGGTTGCTGTGGTGGGCCACCCACACAGAGGTGATGTTTTTGGCATGCTTCTTGTCACTGGCAGTGTGCCTGGTTGTGGGTGGGGGCTTTGGTCTCTGAATCGATGCCCTGAGCCCCCAGGTGGGGTCCTGAGGCACTGGTGGTGTGCGTGGTTGTGGGTGGGGGTTCCGGTCCCCAACTCCGTGCCCTGGGTCCCTAGGCGGGGCCCCAAAGAGGACCGTCTTTCTACATGGTGAGGTCTTCCATGTGAATGTGGTTGTAGCACAGGAAGGTAGTGTGTTGATTCTAAGCACTTAATGGCATATTTTCAATATTCAGGATTGACTTCTAAAGACTCAGTTTCGTGAAGAAGAAGCCTGGAAGAGGAGGAGGAGTAAAGAAAGGGAATCAGGAATGGCTCTTACTCAGGTAAAGTGATGTTCTTGGTTGACTGTTCTGTGTCCTTCCTTTCTGAAATGTGAGCATTGCATTTGCTAATCTTCTGTGACTGTGAAGTATCCTGTCTGACATGTTTACTCACACTAACCCATGCCATCCCTCAGTCCCTCTCATCTCCAGTTTGATTCCATCTCACCATGACCCAGTGATGTGAGGAGTCTCCACTGGACATGGTCCTGGGAAGGGCTTCCCTCCCAGACATAGATTGGAGACAGGGTGTGGGCCCCATGGTGTGAGTGCTGTTGGGCAGCAGGGATTGTTTAGGGCCCACATCTGGGTGCACTGTCAGCACTTTGTAGATCAGAAATAGAGGAAGTGCACATGGAAGTCATGTATTAATGTACACAAATACCTGGTATGTTCTGGAGAAAGAAATCAAGGAGGGGATGACTTTTCTGTCTGATCTCATACTACATTTGTACATAAAAGAGTGGGTCATTGTGTGTCTGACTCCAAAATCTTAATGATTTGGAATGTAATGTAACATTCCAACACAGAAATCAGTGATAGAAAGTGTTTGTTCTATCACCATTTAAAAAATATGAAATTAACCTAATAGTAGGAGAGTCTTTAAACCATTCTCAGCACATCCATCCTATGGAGACTGTGGTGTTCCTGCAGAACCTTTGTGCAACAGGTGTTTTACATAAAAATGGTTATAGTTTTGCTCAGATATTGGAGCAGAATTTCTTTGTCATCAGAGAGGATGGAGCCATATTCTCATTTCACCTGTTGCTATTAAATATGTATTTTTTATTTTAAACATCACATCATGTAAATGTTGTTTTATGATAAAACTTTAAACAAAGATGCAGCTTAGCCCCTAAGACATGGTGACCTAAAAGAAAAAGCAGACATATAAAGCATAGGATTTATAGAGACAATGTGTTGATTGCAACTAGGAAAGTGCATTGGTCAGTTCACCGTAAGAAATACACTCCAAAGAGAGCCAGCAGAGCTTAGCGTTTTATATTCAGAAGAAAGAAAGGATTAAAGGAGAGACAGAAGACAGCCTAGACTAATCATTTCAGTTCTTCTGTTAGTTGTAAATGATGTATAGATTTGGGATTGTTACTAGGTTACATCCTGCATTTTAGGGATCTAGGGTAAGGATTATAGGAAACATTCTAGGTTATTTTATGACATTTGGTGCCATCACTGTTGCTTCTGTGTAAAAATGGTCTTATGATAATATTTTCCATGACATATGGATATGACTATCGACTTATTGCAGACCTGGTTAGAGCAGATTTTTTTGTTACCAGACATAAAGCATACTCTTTCCTGTCAGTCTTCCACCTTCCCTCATGTCTCGATAGGGGACTACTGTTGTCAGTTCTGTGGCAGGAGTCAGGGCAAGTCTTGTACAAATGTATTTCTACATCATTATGAGGTTTTAGAAAAAATTCTTCCGTGAATGTTTTATTGTGATGTTTTATTTTGCACGTTTTCATTTTAGGTTACATGGATAGCTTGCTTTTCTACATCCTCCTTGGAGTATTCTCTGAATGAGGACATGCAGGTCCTTTACAGTTTTTCACTATTAGAAAAAATGCCGTGGTGGCTGCCTCTGTACACGCCTACATTGCTACATGTATCTTGAAGGCTTTTTCAGGTTGGGCAATTAAAAGAGTGATTGCTTCTTCTAGGATGACACATTTCATATTTTTCTAGATTTGGCAAGATTTCCTCCTACTTCCAATACAAAGGAACCCTCTCTCAGCAATAATGTATGAGATTTTCCCCTCATTTAAACAAAACTTGCTGCTATGTTCTTTTTATGTTTTGGATATCTAGGGTAATGACAACCCTTTGTACTTTCCCTTTCCAATTTCTTGTGAGTCTTTGTAGGTTTCATTATTTTGTGGATGTATATGTATTAAATGGGTTTTCATATTTTGCTCCATTTTCTTTTTGTGTGTTTATAGGAGCTATTTCGTTTGGGTTTTTTTGGCAGCTGTCCGGTAGGAGGATCCAAACCCTTGACCTCGGTGTTACAGAAGTTATTTTATATTCTGTGGTTTAAGTCTTTTATATATGTCCTGTTGTCCTTTTCCAGGTTGAAACCTTTTCTTAGTGTGAAACAAATCTTTTTCTTTATGCCTCCTGTTTTTTCTTGTGTGTTTGTCTCATAATGATTTGGAAAGGCTTGCTTAGTGCGTGGTTACAAAATACTGTGTTTCATTTAGTTCCAAAGTTTCATTGCTTATAATTTTCTTTACATGTCTATTTAATTTGAATTTTCATGTATATCTTATTGTACGTTTTTCATTTAATTCATTTTAAAGTCTTAGGTAATACATGTCAAAACAGGTTCATATGTAGTTTGGCAAACTCCTCCATTTCCTTTTTTTTTTTTCCAAAAAATATTTTGGTTCTTCTTTGACATGATACAAATTTTATTGAAATCCCACCTATTTCTTTTGTGTTGTAATGGCTGTGAATTTCTATTGTCATAGATGTCTTTACATCAGCATGTCTTCCAATAATGATTGAGTTTTCTGGTCTTTGATCATGTCTTTGTTGTATCTCTCACTAAAGTTTGCTTGTTTGTTTACAGTTCAGTAATGTCAGTATTTTAACATCATTGTACAATGTATCTCTAGAACTTTTTCATATTGTAAAACTGAAACTCCATACCCAGTATATACTAATTCCTTCTCTGATCTTTCTACAGAGTTTGTCAAGCATTTTTAGGTGTTTCATATGAGTGGAGTCACACAGTACTTGTCCTTTTCTGGCTGGCTTATTTCTCTTAGCATAGTGTGCTTGAATTTCATATATGTTGTAGCATGTGACAGGATTTCCTCCTTTTTAAAGGCTGAATAATATTCCATTACATGTATATACCATATTTTCTTTATCCGTGTTGATAGGCATGTTGGTTGCTTCCTCTTCTTGGCGATTGTGTATGATGCTGTGAGGATCATGGGTTTGCAAATTTCTCTTCAAGAGTCTGCTTTCAATTCTTTAACATATATATATCTCCAGAAGTGGAATTGCTAGATCATGCAGTAGTTCTATCTTTAATTTTTTGACTTGTATAATGAATGCACCATTTTACATTCCCACCAGCAATGCACAGAGTTCTAATTTCTCCACATGCTCTCTAATACTTGTTTTTTTCTGTTCTATCAAAATGTCCATCCCAATGGGTATGAAGTGTTATCTTTTTGTGGTGTTTATTTGCATTTGTCTTATGATTAGTGATAGAGTATCATTTCATATGCTTACTGGCTATTTGTTTACCTTCTTTGGAGTGGTGTTTATTCAATGCAATTGCCTATTCTTTTTTATTTTTTTGGTGGCTGGCCTGTATGGATATCTGAACCCTTGACCTTGGTGTTACAAGGCAGCACTCTAACCAACTAAGCTAACCAGCCAGCCCAACTATCCATTCTTTAATCGGGGTATTTTTGTTGTTGTTGAGTTGTACAAGTTCCTTATATAAGTTGGATATTAACGCTTGTCAGATATATGATTTGCAAATCTGTTCTTTTATTCTGTAGGTTGCCTTTTCCCTATTTTGATTGTTTCCTTTGATGCAGAGAAGTTTTTAAATTGAATGTAGTTCCATTTGTGTGTTTTTGCTTTTCTGGCCCGTGCTTTTGGTGTTGTATCCAAAAAATCCTTGTCAAATTCAGGCACCCCTTCAGAGATAACCCTGTGTTGTCTTTTTGTCTATTTCTTGTATTTCTTGTACTTCTTATATTGTCCATGAAAATGAAAAATCCACGTTGATTAGGATATTATAACTGCTGATGGGAGAGTATAATGAAATACAATTAGGGAGACATAATGTTCTTTAAAGTACCTCACATGGGTATGTTAGAATGCTCACTTCAATCAGATCAATCCTTACAAATCTCCCCGCTTCTCATTTTGTGTAATGGTAAGAACTCTCCCAATAACCCATTGGCAAAATGTGTTTTTATTTCAGAGTTCTTTGACATTCAGGGATGTGGCCATAGAATTCTCTCAGGAGGAGTGGAAGTGCCTGGACTCTGCTCAGAGGACTTTATACAGGGATGTGATGTTGGAGAACTACAGGAACCTAGTCTCCCTGGGTGAGGATAACTTCCCTCCAGAAATTGGGATCTTCCCTTACAGAAAAATCTGCCCTTGTATGTCTTTTCATTTTCCCTTGTGTGCCTCATGGGGGCAGCACTTGACTAAGATTGAAGCTGTTTTGACTTAGAAATGAAAAGCTTTACAGTGCAGCATCTGGACTTTAACTGTCCCCTTTCTTCAGATGTTCTGATGTTCCCCCTTTGTGATGTATCATTGGGTGGTTTGAGAACTTAAGTATTCATAAAACCTTATGGCACACTTAAAATTTCCAGTTCCTTGGTTTCTATCCCTGTGCTTTTGATTCAGTAGTCCTTGGAAGGTAACTAGATATCTGCATATTAGTGTTTTTTAAGCATTCAGAAGGAGGCAATCAGTGGATGAATTTGTGAAATATTATTTTAGATCCAGCTGTAATGTTCACTCTCTTACCTAATCATGGGCTTGGGAGTCCGGAAAAGTCACAACACATCATGTTTCTTTCTTATTATCAGCAGAAATCTCTGTTTCTGAACTGAGTGTTATCTCCATGTTGGAGCAAGAGAAAGAGCCCTGGACTGTCGAAAGCCAAATGAAAATAGCAAGAAACCCAAATGGATGGGAATGCATCAAAGGTGTGAACACAGGTAAGATATCAAATGTGCAGAAGAGAAGCCACACCATTAAATAGTGTTTGGGAAGCTCTCCGCAAGCAGAGCAGTTCTGTGGGAAAACAAATGTTTATATACCATGAGCTCTCAAGGAAATATTTTTTTGTCCTCACTTATCATTCTGTTCTTCAGATGTGTAATAATTTATCTTTTGCCCTCCACTGGTGCTACATCTGAAATAGAGACAAAGGCAAAGTCTTTATCACAATGGACAACACTCTATCATCTGGCTTCTGTGAACTCTTTGGTCCTTGACACGGAGTGGCTTGGTGTGGGCTGTTTAAGTTCTCTGTCCTGATTGACCAGAACTGAGGCAGCCATAGATCTGACACCTTGCCCTATTCAGGTTCCACCCCATTTCCTGTACTCGAAAGTAAAACTTCTCTTCCTTTTCATCTGGGGCCTCAGAAACTGCATGGAGGTGTCTCAAGCCCTCTTTGCTTGTTCAGTTCTGTTGGAGATAGGAAAAAGCCAAAGTGTTTTTCCTATTCTCACATGCCAGTCAACACAGAATACTTCATTTATGGTCACCAAAATGTGTGGGGATTTATTCCTACCAAGAACCAATTCTAGGGTGGACATCAACAGGGTGTCCTGTAATTCTGTTAAATTCTGACACTGTCTACCTGGAATTAGATTCAGATCCCAGAGGTCAAGGCTTGATTTCCCAAGATTGCTCCCAACTTCAGGTGCCAATTGCAAGTAGTTGATTGTTACCTATTCTTCTAACTGACTGCCTGTAACTCAGGGTTCCCATGACCTCTTTTTTGGGTTTGGTCATTTTGCTAGGATGGCTCACAGAACTCAGGGGATCACTTTCTTACATTTACCAGTTTATTATAAAGTATATCTCAAAAGGTACAGGTGAACAGCTAGATAAGGAGATGTACAAGGCAAGGTACATGGGAAGGGGTATCGAGATTCCATGACATCTCTGAGCGCACCACTCCCCAGGCACCTCCATGCATTCAGAATTTGGAAGCTCTCTAAATTCTGGTGTTTTTATGAAGGCTCCATCATGTAGGCATGATCCATTATTATCTCAAGCTCCAGCCCTGTTTTTCTTCCTAGAGGATGGAGACAGGACCGTAACTTCCACACTTCTAATCTTGGCTTGGTCTTTCTGGTGACCAGCCCCATCTATGTGACCGCCAGAGTTGCCTCATTAGAAGAAATCAGGCTCCTATCACCCAGGAAATTTCTAGGGATTAGGGGCTTTGTGTCAAGAACCTGCCAAGAGAGCAAGATGTATATTTCTTCTCCTTTCACAAGGTATCTCAGCCAGTCTTCAGTTCTCCTTTTTTCACACTTTACTGATGTGTGTAATTGGGGTGTAGGTCATTACTTGGCAGAACTGTAAGCACAGTCAACAGAAAGACCCTGTTATTTTGATCCCCAGTTCTACATGGAGAGCATGTCTCACTGGAATTATGCCTCCATTTTTAATTCTACCCTGATTTGTTTTTTGTTTTGTTTTCTTTGTTTGATTTTTGGTTTTCGGCAGCTGGCTGGTACAGGGATCTGAACCTGTGACCTTGGTGTTACCAGCACCATGCTCTTCATTTGTTTAAGCCAGTGCTAATTTCATGTTGTACATTTCCATGTGTTATAAATGAACTTGGTTTTTATGTATTTAATCATCAGTTCCATATCTTTTATGATACTCTTTGTGTTCTTTGTTTTATATCTGCACTTTGTGGAACTGGTGTATTAGAACAATGAATACTGATTTATTTATTTTAGAATAAGATTTCCCTCTTTAGTGCAGAGGGTATGGCTTCACATGTAACACCGACACAAACTCCAAAACTTTCTAAAGATAGTTTTAATTATTCCTTTTACTTCTGTTTCACCTGACTTAGTACCTATTATTAAAGTACACTTTTTTCACTTGAATTATTATAATGTGCAAATAGGAGTTTTTGATATCTCAAGAATATATTCTTTTTATTAAGTTACTTTCTTAATTTCAAAAATATTAAATTGACTTGTCCTCATTTGTTAAGACACATTGTGTTTTCTATAGTGTGTTTTCAATTTTCTAAGCATAATTTGTGCATATTATTTAAATTTTACTCTTAGTTTTTGGGAACAAATGCTATATTCTAATAATTTTTCTCCCTGTCTAGATTCATCATATCCATGTCAATATACTAAATTAATACTTAAATATCTCATAGTATTTTACAAGACACATAACCCATTTCTTTTGTTTCATGGACTTCTCCACTGTCGTTTATATCACACGTATCTTCTGCAAAATTTCTGGAGTTCTGGAAATTGCATTCTTGAGTTGACCCATGAAGACTGTTTTATTTCTTATCTTTCTTCTATCTGAATTTCCTGTAATGTTCAGCTGGTCCCTGTGAACCCACCTCCTGGCACTGGCCTGTTGTTCTCTGGCTCTTTTTGCTGCTTATGTTTCTGATGACCTCCTCTGTGGGTCTCCACACCACTGCCGGGAAGTGTGTCTGCACTTTGCTGCCACTAATGGTGCCCTTCAGTTCAAGCCAACTCCCTACTGTGGATCATTTATTTATTTTCTCCATTAGTTTACTTATATTCTGGTGATATTTATGAAGTCAAATTCATTGATTTGGGTGAGTGCACATTAATTTTCATTCATTCATACTAACAGCCAGATTCTAAAATACATGCAGTAGTATTACCCAGTAGCTCATATCTCTTTTTTTATTTTGTCAAATAACTTTTATAATAATTTACAGTGTATGAGCTTAGCAAAGTTAAAATATACCATGTTTTTCATGTTTGAATTTAGTTTCAGTTGATTACCATGAGTATTTAAACTCACCCCCCACCCCCATTTTCCTCTATCTCTAGCCCTGAGAACTACCATTCTGCTTTCTGTTTCTACATTTTTGACTGTTTTAGATACCGCATGTAAGTGGAATCATACAATATTTGTTTTTATTCACTTAGCATAATGTTTTCAAGTTTCATTAATGTTGTAGCATATAATAGGACTTCTATCTTTTAAAGGCTGAATAATATTCTATTGTATGAACATATGTCATTTTGTTTATCCATTTGTTTACTATAAACACCTAGTTTGCTTTCATCTCTTGGCTATTGTGAATAATACTGCTATAAACGTGGGCTTACAAATATTTCTTCCTGGCTCTGTTTTCTTTTCTTCTTCTTTTTTTTTTTTTTTTTGTTAAAGATGACTGGTAAGGGGATCTTAACCCTTGGCTTGGTGTTGTCAGCACCACACTCAGCCAGTGAGCGAACAGCCATCCCTGTATAGGATCCGAACCCACAGCCTTGTTGTTATCAGCACCGCACTCTTCTGAGTGAGCCACAGGCCGGCCCCTTCCTGGTCCTGTTTTCAGTTCTTTTGGGTATATACCCAGAAATGGAACTGTGGGTTTATATAATTCAATTTTTAATTATTTGAGGGAACATCATACAGTTGGCCCTCTGTACCTGTGGATTCTGCTTTCACAGATTCAACTAACAATGGATTCAACCTCTGTCAGATCAAAAACATTCAAAAAAAGAAATTCCAGAATGTTTCAAAAAGGAAAACTTGAATTTGCCACTTGCCTAGTACTACACTGAATTCACACAGATGAATGATGTTTAAGCAGTGTATTAGATATTATAAGTAATGTAGAGATGATTTTAAGTTTACAGGAGGGTCGTATAGGTAATATGAAAATACTTCACAATTTTATATAAGGGACTTAAGCATAAGTGGGTTTTAGTATCTGTGGGGGGCCCTAGAAGCAATCCCCGACAAATATTGAGTACTTTTCTCCATAGCAGCTGCACCATTTTATATTTCCACTAACAGGGCTCCCATTTCTCCACATCCTTGTCAACACTTCCTATTTTCTGTTCTTTTTTGACAGTAGATATCTCTGTGGGTGTGAAGTGATGGTATCTCACTGTGTTATGTGTATGGATTTCTGTAATGATTGGTGATGTTTTGCATCTTTTCATGTGCTTGTTGGTCATTTGTATATCATTTGTGGAGACATGTTTATCAGTGCCTTTGTCCATTTTTTAATCACGTTATTTGTTTTTTCTGTGTGTTGACTTCTAGAAGTTTTTTTAACATTCTAATATTAACCCCTTATCAGATATATGATTTTCAAGTATTTTCTCCTTCTCCATTGGTTTTCTTTTTTCTTTTTTTTTTTTTTTAAAAGATGACCAGTAAGGGGATCTTAACCCTTGACTTGGTGTTGTCAGCACCACGCTCAGCCAGTGAGCGAACCGGCCATCCGTATATGGGATCCGAACCCGGGGCCTTGGTGTTATCAGCACCACACTCTCCCGAGTGAGCCACGGGCCGGCCCCTCCATTGGTTTTCTTTACACTTTGTTAATTGATATTTTTCTGAATATTTTATCTATTTTTTCTTTTGTTGTCTGCGCTTTTGGTGTCATATCCAGGAAATTATTGTCAAATTCAGTGTCATGAACATTTTTGCCTATGTTTTAGGAGTTTTGTAGTTTTAGGTCTTCTCTATTGGTCATGGATCCATACTGAGTTAATTTTTGTGTGTGGTATAAAGAGCCCAGTTTCGTTCTTTTGCATGTGGATATCCAGTTTTTCTAACACAATTTGTTGATGTGGTTGGTTTTTTTCTAATAGATGGTCTTGGTGCTCTTGTTAAGATAGTTTGAGCATATAATATGAGGGTTTGTTTCTGGCTTCTTTATTCTGTTCTATTGTAATATATGTCTCTCTTCATACCAGTACAGCACTGTTTTGATTACTATAGCTTTGTGCCAAATATTGAAACCACACAGTGTGAAACCTTCAAGTTTTTTTTCTTCAAGTCTTTTTTTTGCTATTTGGGGTTCTCTGCTATTCTGCACGAATTATATCATGGATTTACCTATTTCTTTTTTTTTTTTTTGTCTTTTTCGTGACCTGCACTCAGCCAGTGAGTGCACCGGCCAGTCCTATATAGGATCCGAACCTGCGGCCGGAGCGTCGCTGTGCTCCCAGCGCTGCACTCTCCCGAGTGCGCCACGGGGTCGGCCCATGGATTTACCTATTTCTGCAAAAACAATGCCATAGGTATTTTACTATGGATTTTACTGAACATGTAACCACTTAGTCTTCCAACCTATGAACATGCAATTTCTTTGCATTTATTTGTCTTCTCTTATTTGTATAATAATATTTTATAGTTTTCAGATGACAAATCTTTCTTTGTAAAGCTTATTTCTAAGTATTTAATCTTTTTGATGCTATTGTACATGGAAGTGTTTTCATAATATGTGGACAGCCAAGGTACTGTTTTCTTAGGAGACAGTGTATCACTTCAGCTCAGGCACAGAAAAGTGTGACAACTCTGGGCAACCAAGGCATTGTTTCTCTGGGATGCCAAGTTCTGTGTTAACTCCAGAGCAAGATGGCAGGGCATTGCATCAATTGGGAAAGTTATTTTTAGTAGCTTCCCCTAGGCATTGTTTTCTTGGGAAGCAGTGTGCAGCTTTAGCACAGGCCTCTACCAGCTGGGTGCAGCAGCACCTGGGAGGGGTAGATGGAGCAGTTTACCAAGACACAGTTTCCCCAGGAGGGAGTGCATAGCTCCAGCTCCAGCCAGGGGTGGCTCCGGGCACAGCAATGACTGGGAGAGGTATAGATGGAGCTGTGGCTCCACTGCCTTTTGGCCCCACAGGGTAGTTAGTGTGTAATAGCTGTTCCCAGGTAGGGTTGAGGATATTGGTCCAACAGGAGAATGGTTCCATGGCAGCCTAGCCTCAGGGATGAAAGGGCACAGTGACCACTTACCCCCAGGCAAGACATAGAGCAGTAACCAGGTGGGCCATAGGGGACAGGGACAGTGTCAGCATTTTCTGTGGGGGGAGCACAGCTGTGTGGACTCTAGGCAGCTCTGTGAGCTGGGCTTAGTGCCTGTGAAGACTGCAAGGGTGCTAAGTGGTAAGAACTATAGGTGCCCAAGATGTTGGGCTGCTGCAATCCTCATAGTTGCATTTTCCCTGCAGGGAGAAGTTCTTCCTGGTTCCCAGCTGTTCCTGGCTGGGGGATGGTGTGGTGGAGGCCAGATGTTTCCTTTCATTCTCTGTGTGGCTGTCCTAAGTTTCTGTGTTCATCAGAGTTTCTGCCTCTCCTCTGATGTACTCTGGCACTCTCCTTCAGTTATTTTTGTTGAAATGTAGTTGTTTATTTGATATTTTGGCTTTCTTTCTGAAGGGGATGAGCAGTAGGGGCTTCTAGTCGGTCATCACATTTGTGTGCTTTAACTGAGATGCCCCTGTATGTTTTTTTCCTTTATTCTGTAAATGTAGAATATTACATGGATTGTTGCTTGTAAGCTGCAGCATCCTTACATTTCAGGAGTAAATGACATGTGGTCAAAATATGTGATCCTTTTTAATGTGCTTTTGAATTCAATTTGTTAGTATTTTGTTGAGGATTTTGGATCAAATTCACTAGGAATATTGGTTTTTTTGTTTTCTTGCATTTTCTTTCTCTGTCTTTTCTGTCAAAGTAATGGTATCTCATAGAAACAGTGGAAGCATTCCCTTCTCCTTAATATTTTGGAAAAGTTTGAGTAGAATTGGTTTGAACTTTTCTTTAAATTGTTGTGAGGCTGCCGTGCAGAAAAGGAACCAGAATACCAAATTGAGAATTTAAAAGGGGGTTTTTATTGGCTGGCCAGTGACTGTTCCTCCGAGAAAGTCTTGGAAGGAAGCAGCCCTGAGTTTAAGTTTAAGGGGTCTTTTAAAGGCACATAGTCACACAGGCAAAAAATCATATAGTCACACACTTATAGTTATCATATAGTTACACACATACATACATACTGTATTAGTCTGTTTTGTGTTGCTATAACAGAAATACCTGAGACTGGGTAACTTATAAGGAAAAGAGGTTTATTTGGCTTATGATTCTGGGACAGATGCATCTGGCACAGGCCTCAGGCTGCTTCTACTCATGGAGGAAAGTGGCAGGCAGCTGGTGGGTACAAGCAGATCACAAGCAGAGGAAGCAAGAGAGAGGAAGCAAGAGAGAGAGAGAAGGTGCCAGGGTCTTTTTAAGCAATGAGCTCTCACGGGAACTCACTCATTAATCCCCCTTCCCCCAAGGAGAGCATTAATCCATGCATGAGGGATCCGCCTCCATGACTCAATCAGTTTCCAACACTGCCACATGGGGGATCAAATTTCCATATGAGTTTTGGAGGGGACAACACATCCAGACTCCATCACATACCCTCCTGGTGTGAGGAGGGGGTTTGGGGAGGCCTAGCGCAAGCTGATAACAGAAGCTGGAAGAAGCCAGTTAATTGCTCAGGCCTGAAGGGGGTGGGTTAGGGAGGCCCAGCACAAGCTGATAACCGAAGCTGAGTGAAGTCAGTTAATCACTTAGGGATGGCAAAAACTTTCACAGGGTGGTTTCCTTCTTAGGTCGTCTAGATACATCCAGATACAGCTCTTGGTTTTATCAGTCAGGGACAGCATAGGTGGGAAACAGCAAAGGCAGGCTAATATTTAGCTTTTAACTTCTATCAAGGGGGTGATAAAGAGCCAAGGGGGATTTTTTTTTTTTTTTTTTTTAAGGATGACCGGTAAGGGGATCTTAACCCTTGACTTGGTGTTGTCAGCACCACGCTCAGCCAGTGAGCGAACTGGCCGTCCCTATATGGGATCCGAACCCGTGGCCTTGGTGTTATCAGCACCGCACTCTCCCAAGTGAGCCACGGGCCGGCCCCAAGGGGGATTTTTAAACAATAACATTTTTAAAGCAATTCAAACACTATTTAAACTTAATTAATCTATCTTGTCACAGAGCAAGCAGTTTCACAGAAGTGAATTGCATATGTTATGAAAGTGGCGGTCACCCTATCTCAAAATGTTTGGTAGAATTCTCCATCGAACACTGAAGTCATCTGGTTCAGTTCTTTTTTTGTTGGGAAGTTTTTTTTTTTTTTTTTTAATTTTGTGCATTTATTAGCCCTACTTAGAAAAGTTATATTTTTCCAGAGCTCTTTCCTAATTTATTAATAGTACATTTTGAAAAACAATCTTCCCTTTCACTCATATGGTAAATTTGAAATTTCTAGTGAATTAAAAATCTTTAAGGTTTTATTTGTATAGATAAAACTGCTAAGAATATGAGTATAAATGAACTAAGCTAAATTTATAAGTCCAGCCTAGTGTATGACAAGTAGTAATTTTTCTAACTAAAAAGTTGTTGGGAAGTTTTTGATGACTTATTCAATCTCCTTATTTGTTACTGGCCTGTTTAGATTTTGTATTTCTTTTTAAGTCTTCGTAAGTTGTATGTCTTTAGTAATTTATCCATTTCCTTTTGCTGTTTCTTTCTTTCTTTTTCTTTCTTTTTTTTTTGGTGGCTGGCTTGTAAGGGTATCCAAACCCTTGACCTTGGTATTATAACACCATGTTCTAACTGACTGAGCTAACTGGCTAGCCCCATTTCTTTTTGGTCACTGTGTTTGTTGTCATACAGTTATTCAATACTCTTCTCTTAAAAATCCTTTTTATTTGTATTGAATTGGTTGTAATTTCCCCTCTCCTGTTTCTGATTTTACTCATTTGAATTGCCTCTTTTTTTCTCTTAGTTAATTTAGCTAAGGGTTTGTAAATTTTTAAAATCTTTTAAAAGTAGGAACTCTTAGTTGTATGGTTTTCTTTAATGCTTTTCTATTGTGTATTTTGTTTGCCTCAAATTTAATATTTATTAATTATTTTCTCCCATTATCTTTGGATTTTGTTTGTTCTTCTCTTTCTACTTCATTGAGGTATAAAGTTTGGTTGTTGATTTGAGATCTTTTATTTTCCTGTAAAGAATTATAGCTATATATCTATATATCCTGTTTTCTTTGCATCCATAAGTTTTGCTATAGTGTGTTTTTATTTTGCTTTTTCTAAAGATGTTTTCTAACTTTGCTTGTGAATTCTTCTGTGACTCACTGGTATTTTAAGAGAGTATTTTTTTATTTCCACATATTTGTGGATTTTCCAGTTTTTCTCCTGCTGCTTATCTGGTTTTATTCCATTATGATGGAAACAAATACTTTTTTTAAAGCTTGCTTTTGTGTGCTAACATGAGGGCTGTTCTGGAAATTGTTCCATTTGCATCGCAGAAAAATTCATATTCTGCTGTTTTGGTTGGTGTGTTCTATATGTCTCTTAGGTCCATTTGGTCTATATTGGTGGTTACGTCTTCTCCTTCTTTATGGATCTTCTTTCTTATTGTCCTATCCATTACTAAAAGTAGGGTATTGAAATCTCCATCTACTACAGTGGAGCTGCTTATTTCTCCCTTGAATTCTGTCAATGTTTGCTTCATATACTTAGGAGTTCTAATATTTGGTACGTATATGTTTATCTTTATTGTATGATCTTGGTCAACTGACCTTTTCACCATTATATAATGCCTTTCTTTGTGTCTTATAAGATTTTTGACTTAAAGTGTATGTTAGTATAGCCATCTCTGGATCGCTCTCTTCTGGATACCATTTGCTTGGAATATCATTTTTATCCTTTCTAATTCAACCTTTGTGTGTCTGTAGACTTGACTAGAGCCTGCTGTGAATAGCATGAGTTAGATTCTGTTTTCTTCCCTGTTAAGCCAATTTATGTCTTCTGATTGTGGAGCTAAACAACATTTACATTTAAAGTAATATTAATGGAGAAGGTCTTAGTATTGCCTTTTTGTTACATATTACCTTATTTCTTTTCTTTTTTTTTTTTTTTTTTTGTTGTTGTTTTTGGTTAGCTGGCCAGTAAAGGGATTCAAACCCTTGGCATTGGTGTTATAACACCGTCGGGGTGCCCTCTCCGTCAACCAGGCCTGGGCTCTGGATTTCCCTGTCCATGGCCACCGAGTGATCCCCGACAGACTCCCTATCCCCCCTAGGCAGGACCAGATAAGTTGCCCTCTGTGGCATAAGCCGAAGAAGGATCTCCGACGATGGGTGAGTGCACTGCCTGCCTATTCAGCCTGCAAAGGAACACTCAGACGCGGTGGGAGTTCCATCAAGCAGTTCCATTTATTGTCTTTTAAGCACTTGTATTTATAGCTAAGCAAGTGGGGATTTCCACACCGAGAGCCAATCACTGGAAAGGTCACATGTGCATGTGCCTTACTTTCCTATGCTTAGCCTACTGATCATGCACTGATCACGAGCACAGAAAAGCGCAACTACCAATAAAAATTTTTGCGGAACTAAAAGTGACACTCCTCCTTTGCTTCATCTAGGTGCCATCTTGTGTGGACCATGTGGGTGGGGAACTTAAACAGCCGCCGTTGGGTGTGGCCTCCTTTCACCCTAGCAATTGTTATAGCAAGTGGAGCGGTTGCAGCCCAACATTTCCCCCTTTTTTATTATTTTGTGTGGGCAGTCGATAACAGCTAGTCACTCGACCTCATCATTTCTCATGTGGTTGTGCCTGTCTTAGGTTGTCCCCATTTTCCGAGGATCTTACCTGTCACTGACTATCCAACCAAGTGGAGATTTGATGGAGCCTCTCACCCAGGTGTTGATATTTTGTAGGTCCATGTTGACTCATGGGTCTGGGGGGTGATTTTCGTGGGCAACCTTTTCCACCACTTTGGTGAGCAGGGTGAGAGACACTATGTTGTTTTTTACCATGGCGACTATTTTTCCCAGGATGCATGGTCCTAATGTGAGCACTAATAACTAAATAACTATAGGGCTGGCCAATGAGGAAAGCAAAGTGGTAAGCCAAGGGGAAGATGTAAACCAACTCTCAAGCCAACTAGAGTTGGCCTCTCTCTCTTCTGCATCTTTCTGCTCCCTCCCTAAGCTTTGATAAGGAGTCTTTGACCACTCCTGAATGGTCAGCATAAAAGCAGCATTCTTCGTTGATGGCAGCACATAATCCTCCTTGCTGGAGGAACAACAAATCTCCTCTGCAGTTCTGCAAAACAACTTCAGACAGTGATTTTTTTTTTTAAAGATGACCAGTAAGGGGATCTTAACCCTTGACTTGGTGTTGTCAGCACCACGCTCATCCAGTGAGCAAACCGGCCATCCCTATATGGGATCCGAACCCGTGGCCTTGGTGTTATCAGCACCGCACTCTCCCGAGTGAGCCACAGGTTGGCCCCAGACAGTGATGTTAATGATTTTTGTAAATAGGACATTGATGTTTCAAGGTGATCTAAATCCATGTCCACTTGTTCTCTGAGGTGTTGGGTTTGTTGGTGGACTAGGGCTATTCCAGTGGCTCCTGAAAAAGATTAGTAAGAGAATCCTCAGGGCCGTCGTCACCCTGGGTGTTAGGGGTAAACTTATTATTCCTTGCTGGTACCCATATGGGGCTGGGTTCATCTATAGGGAAAATGCATCCAAATCCATGGCCCATAGTTAAAAGTGGATCTGGGCCTCTCCATTGTCCCATAAGGGGGTCTTTCCATCTTACTTGAACATCGGGGCGAGCAGGCTGTGCCACCCAGTGTCATTGGAACACGGTAAGAGGGCTGTGTTTTGAAAAATTTAATATATTTAAGGTGAATAATGCCATTTCCAGTTGTAGGTAGGGGCTAGTAATTCCCCCTTTTGTTTTAAAAGTTGATTTTTTAGAGTATGATGGTGACGCTCTATTATGGCTTGACCTTGTGGGTTATGGGGGATACCAGTAGAATGTTGTATACCCCAAGAGAGTCGAAAAGCTTGAAACACTTTACTTGTAAAACATGGGCCATTATCGGTTTTTAACTGACGAGGGAGTCCTAACGTAGCAAATCACTGTAAAAGGTGACTTTGTGCACGTTTGGCCTTTTCTCCTGAGTGGGCGGTAGCCCGACAAGCATGGGAGAAATTGTCTGTGGACATGAAAATATACTTTAACTTTCCAAAAACTGGAAAATGGGTGACATCAGTTTGCCATAACATATTGGGTGTTAACCCTCGGGGATTGACCCCAGGTGACTGTAATGGAGGCACCTGTAAATAAGGGAGGCAGGATTTACAAGGATGTACTATTTTTTTAAGTTGTGAAATAGGGACTTGAGGGAATCGGGCATGAAGCCCTCTCCGATTAATATGGGTTAAATCATGTAACTGAGAAGCCTGCTCTACTGTATTTACATTGGGCCCGTCGGAGGCCAGGTGATCAGCGATATTGATTCCCGTAGAAAGGAATCCTGGCAAGTTTTGATGTCCCCTTAAGTATAAAATATAAATAGGGTTAGACCGCTGCTGTAGAAGGGCTCTGGCCTGGATTTTGACGGGGTGATAGGGTTGCAGTCTAAACGAATGTGGGCGTTAAGCAGCCCTGGCAACAGATTCACCACATATAAGCTATCTGAAAACAAATTGACAGAATGACGAGCGTGTTGCAAGGCCAAAACAACAGCTAATAATTCTTTATACTGAGCTGAATTATTACAGCGCTGAAAATAAGTTTCTGCAGGGGGTTTTTGTGACCGTGTCCCTGGTTTGAAGATTACAGTGGCTACTCCTGCCCGTCCTCCATCAGTGAACACATTGTATCCATTGGGCAAGGGACGGGTGGAAAACAACTGTGGGGCTTTCCGTGTCAGACGGCTGAATGAGGCTGCCCACTTACAGGGTCCATAGTGACAGTCAATGATCCCTAAAAATCCTTCTAGAGCCAACGCTACCCTGTTGTTATTTCTGCTCAGCCAGGTGAAGTCAGTTAGCGTGTATGGGAGCACAATTTTATGTGGCTCTTTAGCATAACAGTGTAAGGATGTTATTGTACCCCTCTGAATTAAGTCTGCTGTTTGATCTATGACGGTGTAAACTCGGGGCGCTCCCCCAAGTGATATATGTATCCATTGAAGGGCTGTACTTTCTTGGACTAGAACGGCCATCATGGAATTTTGGTTGTCGATAAGCCACAACTGTAGAGACTTATGAGCGTGGAATCTGCCTAATTGAACTTGATTATGCTGTTTTTGGACATTATTAAAAATGTGTTTATAATCAGCACTTAGTTCAATTTTTTTTGTTGGGGACTGGGTTTTTAACAATTCAAACAATGGAGCTAAATCTCCCGTGGAGACGGGCAGCCAAGGCCTGAGCCAGTTAATTTCTCCAAGTACCGCTTGTAACTCTGGTAATGCATATTCGTCTTGGATGGACAGTTGAGGTCTTAATGGACTAACTCCTTCTAAAGTTAATAAAGACCCTAAAATTTTAAATGGAGGCGGTACCTGAATTTTATCAGCTGAAATATGAAGCTGCCCTTGATTTAAACAATTTTGCGGTTGCAGCCCAACATAACACTGTGCTCTAACCAACTGAGCTAACTGGCCAGCCCTATTTATTTCTTATACACTTTTTGTCCCTCATTTCTCACTGCTTTTTTTGTGATTTGTTGTATTTTTTTGTGGTGACGTGATTTGATTCCCATCTCATTTGTGTGTGTTTATGTGTATTCTATAGATATTGGTGTGGGGGAGTATTTATCATTGCAAATATTAAGCATTTTAAAGTTATAGCATATTAAGCTGATAACTTTCATAACCTGCAAAAACTACTTCTTTACAGCTCTGGTCGCTCTCTTTGTCGTTGATGTCAGAATTCTATAAATGTTCTGTTTTTATTCATATATGTATGTATAGTGGTTTTCTATATGCTTTTATTAAATGTTAGGAAATATAAGTTGGATTATGAAGAAAAGGTACAATTATACTGGTTTCAGCCTGGCTGGTTAGCTTGGTTGGTTGAGTGTGGTGTTATAACATCAAGGTCAAGGTTTTGGATCCTTGTATCAGCCAGCTGCCAAAAAGAAAATCACACTGGTTTCTGTGTTTGTCTGCTTACTTTCTTTTACTGGAAAACTTTATTATTTTTTATGGGTTCAAGTTACTGTCTAGCATCCTTTCATTTCAACCTGAGAGACTCCCTTTATCATTTCTGTGAGGACAGATCTAGAGTGCTAATGAACTCCTGAAGCTCTTTTTTACCTGGGAAAGTCTAAATTTCTCCTATAGTTTTTTTCCCCCCAGTATTTTTCTTTCTTTTTTTTTTTTTGTTGGTTATGAATATTCATGGGGTACAAAGCAAATTGTCACCACTCGTGCCTAAGATGTGATGGCTAGATTCATACTGGCAGCATACCCATCACCACAAATTGTGATCATACCCAATGTCCCCCACCCAATTATCCCCAACTTCCCTTCCCATCCCCCTTTCCCCACTCCACTTTGTATCCCTAGGTATGTTCCCTCCCTCTGCAAGTCCAACACACCACTGTGGTCTTTCTTTCCTTCCTTCTTTCTCTCTTAGCTCCCCCTTATGAGCGAGTACATATGGTATTCATCCTTCTGTGCTTTGCTTATTTCCCTCAACGTAAGTTTCTCCAAGCTTATCCATGTTGTTGCAGGTGGAAGAATTTCATCTTTTTTGTGGCAGATTAGTATTCCATGGTGTATGTATACCACATTTTCCTTATCCAATTGTCCGTTGATGGGCATTTAGGTTGGTTCCATATCTTGGCTATTGTAAACAGAGCTGCAATGAACATGGGAGTGCAGGTATCCCTTTGACATGATGATTTCCATTCCTTTGGGTATATAACCAGAAGTGGGATTGCTGGATTGTATGGAAGATCTATCTGTAGTTGTTTGAGAAATGTCTATACTGTTTTCCATAGTGGGTGTACTAATTTACAGTTCCACCAACAGTGTATCTCCTATAGTTTTTGAAGGAAAGCTTAGCCAAACGTAGTATTCCTGGTTGACAGTTTTTTCTTTAAGCACTTTGAACATACTGTCCCACTGCTTTTTGGACTGCAGGGTTTCTGCTGAGAAATGCAACAATCATATACAAAGTTATCTTGTATATGACAAGTCTCTTTTATTGCTTTCAATTCTCTGTCTTTGTCTTTACTTTTAATAATTTGTTTCTAATATGTCTTTGTGTGTGTCTTTGGATTAATTTTAGTTGGAGTTGGTTTCACTTCAATCTGTGTATCCATTTATTTTCTTAGTTTGGAATGTTTTGGACATTATGTCTTCAAATGAGTTTGCTGATCCTCTCTCTTCACCTTGTGAGACTCTCAGAATATGTATATTATTGCACTTGATGGTGTCCCATGAGTTTACTAGGGTGCTTGCTCTTCATTTTTTTGCTTCTCAGATTAGTTAATTTTCAATAACTTGTAGTTAAGTTTGCTCATTCTTTCTTCTGCCTAATTTAATCTGCTGTTGAACTCCACTAGTGAATTTTTCAATTCAGTTATTGTTTTTCAGTTCCAAAAGTTCTGATTGGTTTTTTAAAAAATAATTGCTCTCTTTTAAAATTTAATTGTCATTGTTATCTTTTAGCTCATTGAGCATCTTTAAGATAATCATTTAAAATTTTTGTTAAGTAATTGAGAGGACTAACTGGGTTTTAGGGTTTTTCCAAAGTTATTTTGGATAATGTATCGTTACCTTAGTGTCTTAATGAGAGAATGAGGATCTGGAGTTTTCTCTCTGCATATTGATGACATCACTCCTTGTGCCTTTTTTATGTCAGAATCTTTGTTCAAAGGTCCAGTGAAATTATTTCAAATAATTACAGGAATGAGGAAAACAGATGCTGTTATATATCGAACAAAGAGAGTGACCCTGAAAATTTTAATATGGCAGACTTGATAAGTTTCTTTTAAAAAAACATTACATATAATTATATTCTAATTAGTGAGATTTTCATTCAATTTCACTGATGTCATCAAGTGCAGATTTTGGCAACATCCTCTTGCTAGTTTTGTTTCCCTAAACCTATCTCTACCCACTTGAATGAGGGGAGAAAAAACAAACTGTGGTTCCTCTGCTTTCGCGCACAACAGTCAACACAGAAAACTTCTGTTGCCAGATGTGTGATGATTCTCCCCACCAACGAGGAAGCAGGTACTTCTGCAGTAGACACCAGCTGGGTATCCTCTAATTCCATTTTGACACTATCTACCTGGAAAAAGTATCAGATCCCATGGTTGAGGGCTCAGTCCCCAAGACTGCCTCCCCCTAATTTCTGATGCCATTTGCAAGCTACAGATTGTTTTACGTGTGCTTCTAACCCACTGGGTATAAATTGGGATTTGCATGACCCACTTTTTGGGTTTGACTGATTTGCTGAGCAGCTCACAGGATTCAGGGGAAAACTTGCTTACATTTACCAGTTTATTATAAAAGACATATTAAAGGATACAGATGAGATCCATAGGGTGAGGTATGGGGCAATGGGTGTGGAGCTTTTATACCCTCCCCTGACACACTACCCTCCAAGACCCTCCGTGTATTTAGCTATCTGGAAGCATCTTGGACCCTGTGCTCTTGTGTTTTTATGGAAGCTTCATTACATACGCATAATTCAAGGATGGACAACCGTCTAGAAATGTTATTGGACAAAAATGGCATGATCAAACACTGACTGGGAAAACCAAGGAAGGCCCATATGTTCAGATTCTTCTTAGCCTGTCTATTCAGCATTCCTTCCTCCTGGGCATGGGGCAGGGCCCCTCGTGAAATGGGAGTCTTATCACCTATAGTTAGACAGTGTAAGTTAGAGAATTTCTTTAGTGAGGAAGATAAGAATTGTGCTTGGAGAGCTGGGAACTGTGGACAGAGACCAATATATATATCATGGTATTACACCACTCATGTAGTGAATCATTCTGCACCTATGGTCTTTCTTGATTGCTTTGTTATTTCCATTCTTCCCCTTCCTCCATCCTGGCCTTTCCTCATGTTTCCTTGATCTGGATGGACTATACTGTTACTTCATAGCATGTTAATTTTTGTGCTCCTGAACACCTCTATTTCCGTAGGACCTCCTCACTCCCCACACTGTTCTCATTGTATAAGGAAAGACATCTGCACACCCACTGGTGAACTTTCTCAGGACACTGCCTAGATTAATATATACTGTGGGTGATGACTCACATACAATAAAGGATGACTAACACTAGGAGCAAAACAGTTCACCTCTTGTATCTTGCTTGAAATATCTCTTTGTATACTCCTGTTTGCTGTGAACATTGTTTTGTATACTGCCTGAGTAAGCAGTTGTATTTAAGGACATGTTTTCTAAGCCTGGAGGCCAAGAATCAAATCTTGTTCTTCTCACTTTCTGTATATTGGGGTTAGATACATAAATGCCATTGACTCACTGTCTCTTTTTTTAAAATAATGATGATTTACCTTAATGTTTTTGAAAGAAGTTAGTGCTGTTAGATGGCTAAGACTATTGCATGTTTTATTGTAAAGATTCAAATGTTTCTTTGTTTCGTGAGATTTATCAACCTTTTGTCATGTTTATGATGAAGTGGTCATTTTGACTTGTTAGTCCCCTCAACCTGCTGTTAGAAATACCATAGACTGGGGCTGGCCAGTTAGCTCAGTTGGTAGAGTGTAGTGCTGATAACACCAAGGTCAAGGGGTTGGATCCTCTTACTGATGAGTCACTGAAAAAAAAAAAGAAAAATGTAAATCTTATGTTCAGGCTGGCAGGTTAGCTCAGTTCAGAGTGTGGTGTTACAACACCAGAGTTAAGGGTTGGATACCCATACTGGCCAGCCTAAAAAACAACAACAACAAAAAAACCCCACTTTGGGGCTGACTGGTTAGCGGTGGTTAGAGCACTGCTTATAATACCAAAGGGCAAGGGTTTGGATCACCATACCAAGGAGGAAAAAAAAAAAAAAAAAAAAGAAATACCATAAACTGGATGTTTAAACCAGAGAAATTGATTTTTCACAAATCTAGAGGCTGGAAAATTCAAGTTAAATGTATTAGCCAAATTGATTCCTGGTTAGTGCTCTCTTCTTGGTTTCCAGACATCTTCTTGCTGTGTTTTCACATGGAGGAAAGAGTGAGAGGAAGCAAGCTCTCTGGTGTCTCTTCTTATAGGCATACTAGTCCTATTCATGAATGTCCCACCTTCATGACTTAATTATCTCCCAAAGTCCCCACCTATAATAAAATCCTACTGAGGAATAGGACCTCAGCATATAGAATTTGGATGACAAAAACACTCAGACCACAGAGCCTGCATTATGGTTTGTATCAAGTTTTTATTTTTCAATTTGTTAGTTAATACATTTTCCAAGTGTAAACTGTATTACATATTTTATCACAAATGAACAAATTAATAAAAAGGCAATTGCATATATGAGTATTTCAAAAAGTTCATGGAAAAATAGAATTAAAAGATGATACAAATCTTTCCACGAACTTTTTGAAGACCCTGCATATTGAGAATTGCTCTACTGATTGGCTGTTATGTAACTGCAGGCCTTAAATCATAATTGCCATCTGACTTTGTTCTCCAGTTCATATTCCTTATAATGCTATGTGTTTACCTCACCTGATATATCAAAAGTCTGTAATCTTAACCTATATTCAACATTTTTTTTATTGTGTAGTGGTTTTCAAATGGGGTTCTTGCTTTTCTCATGAGAGGGAATTGTTCAAAATTCCACAGACTTTAACTTTGTATAAATGTAGTTACTAAATATTTGCCTGCTGGTTTTATCATGTGTTTCTACAATGTTTTATTAAGTTGTATTATGATTTACAGATGATGGTTTTTCAGCATTTATTATGCAATGTAACTGATAGCCAACACTTATTAATGTCACAAAAAGTCTGGTCTGTGCTGGGCCGGCCCGTGGCTCACTCGGGAGAGTGCGGTGCTGATAACACCAAGGCCCCGGGTTCGGATCCCATATAGGGATGGCCGGTTCGCTCACTGGCTGAGCGTGGTGCTGACAACACCAAGTCAAGGGTTAAGATCCCCTTCTTACTGGTCATCTTTAAAAAAAAAAAAAAAGTCTGGTCTGTGTGGATATAGATAGTTTTATAACAGGTATTCAGAAAAATATTGTATTTTTATAACATTGTTTTTTTAGCTTTTTCCTCATTTTCTTATTATTATTGTTTTGCTACTCAGAGTTGCCGTTTATTTAGATTATTCGTTACCTGTGTTTGCTGTGTATTGTTCATCATTACCCTGTAGCATGCTGTGCTTTTGCATTTATTTCTGCATTATAAATAAAAATATATATAATATAATGTTATTTTTCTTCAATTATGACACAGTCATATGTTTTCAGCCAATTGGTTTGCACTTTAGTTTCATGGTGGAAAGATATTTCTTCTTTAAGGGCTAACGTAAGTTTCTGCACTATGATTCTTTTGGTTATATATTGTATGAAACTATGCTGCCTTCCACTTAATTTGTATTACTTTTTATGCACCTTTCCTTATTTAGAAAGATCTATTTCTTTTGATTTCCCAAAAAAAAAAAAATTCTGTATTTCAGTAGTAAACATTTATTTACCATCTCTCATTCTGTTTATCTTGCAGATATCACTCCTAAATGTGTGACCAACGAATTACCAATGAGAGTGAACAGTAATACAAGAGAACTATTCCAAACACTTATGTTGGAAAGACAAGAAAGCCATGACATTGAAGATTTTTGCTTCAGAGAAATCTGGAAAAATACACATGACTGTGAATATCAGTTAAGGAGAGATGATGAAAGACATTACAAAGGAGTGTATATAACCCATAAGGAAAATCTCACTGGTGGAAGATATCAGCATGGTAGAAGGGATTCAGAAAATGAGCCTATTAAAAATCAGCTTGGATTAAGCTTTCAGTCACATTTGCCCGAACTACAGCTATTTCGATCTAAAGGGAATATTTATGAATGTAATTACATTGAGAAGTCAATCAACAATGGTTCTTTAGTTTCACCACCCCAAAGAAATCCTTCTCATGTCCAAACCCACATTTCTCATAAAATTGAAAATGATTTTTTGGATTCTTTTTTATTCACACAAGAACAGACACCATACATGAGGACAAAACATTACAATTATAATGAGTGTGAAAAGACCTTTAATCAAGGCTCACACCTCACACTACATCAAATAACTCATACCAGAGAGAAACAGTTTAAATGTGATATATGTAACAAGGTTTTCGGTAAAAAATCAAACCTTGCAAGTCATCAGAGAATTCATACTGGAGAGAAACCTTACAAATGTAATGAATGTGGCAAAGTGTTCAATCATATTTCACACCTTGCGCAACATCAGAGAATTCACACTGGAGAGAAACCTTACAAATGTAATGAATGTGGCAAGATGTTCAATCAAATATCACACCTTGCACAACATCGAAGAATTCATACTGGAGAGAAACCTTACAAATGTAATGAGTGTGGAAAGGTATTCCATCAAATTTCACACCTTGGACAACATCAGACTATTCATACTGGAGAGAAACCTTACAAATGTAGTGAATGTGGCAAGGTCTTTAGTCGCAATTCATACCTTGCACAACATCTAATAATTCATACTGGAGAGAAACCTTACAAATGTAATGAATGTGGTAAGGTCTTCAATCATATTTCACACCTTGCACAACATCGGAGAATTCATACTGGAGAGAAGCCTTACAAATGTAATGAATGTGGCAAGGTCTTCAGTCACAAGTCATCCCTAGCAAATCATTGGAGAATTCATACTGGAGAGAAACCTTACAAATGTAATGAATGTGGCAAGGTGTTCAGTCGTAATTCATACCTTGCACAACATCTGATAATTCATACCGGAGAGAAACCTTACAAATGTAGTGAATGTGGCAAGCTGTTCAGTCAGCATTCACATCTTGCAAGTCATCGGAGAATTCATACCGGAGAGAAACCTTACAAATGTAATGAATGTGGCAAAGTCTTCAGTCAAAATTCTTACCTTGCATATCATCGGAGAATTCATACTGGGGAGAAACCTTATAAATGTAATGAATGTGGTAAGGTCTTCAGTCTAAACTCATCTCTTGCACATCATCGGAGAATTCATACTAGAGAGAAATGCTACAAGTGTAATGAGTGTGGCAAAGCCTTTAGTGTGCATTCAAGCCTTATTAACCATCATGTAATCCATACTGGAGATAAACCTTTTAAATGTAATGAACATGGCAAGGTTTTTAGTGACAATTCGTTTCTTGCACGTCATCAGAGGTTTCATACTGGAGAGGAAGTTTACAAATGTAATTAATGTGGCAAAGTCTTCAGTTAAAATTTCCCAGATATTGGACTATTCATTCTGTAAAGAAACTTCATAGGTTTAATGAAAGTGGCAAAGCCTTCCGTTTTTGTTCAAGAAGTAATAACCATCAGTTAATCCATAGTGGAGAGCAACCTCACCAATAGATTGGATGTGTCAGGGTCTTAAGGCAAAAGTCTGACAGGATTCTCCAAAGAATTTATGATGGAGGGAAACCTGACAAATGTAATGAGAATGGCAAATCTTTTAGTGTATGTTCACTCCTCATGACACATCAGATAATCCACACAGGAATTTAATGAATGTAGCAAGGTCTTAATGACATAATTCACACCAGACACAACATTGGAGAATTCATACTTGAGAAAAACCTTATAAAAAGCAAAGAGGGTGGCAAACCTTTCATAATGAGTTTAAGCATCAGTCAACATCAGAGGATCTATACCAAAGAGATATTGTATAACTGTAATTTATGTGGCAGAGACTGTTCCAGACCTCAAAACTCACTGAGCATGAAAAAATACATCTTTGATGAAAGCATACAAAGGTAAGGTGCATGCTAAGGCTTTTATCAAAGCATTAAACTTCAATTTCAGAGGATTTATCCTGGAGAGCAACCTCACACATGTAACGTATAATGTCTTTTTTTGTCAAACATTTGTGATTTTGTTGTGAGGTTTATGCTAGACAAACACTAGACAAATATAGTGAATCTGGAAAGTTCATTAGTCAAGATATTTCCTCAGGATTACCAAGGAATTTATACTGAGAAGAACTCTTGAATATATAGTGATATGGGAAATTATTTAAACAATTCTTGCTGTATACTCCACATCAGCAAATGTATATGAGGGATAAATAAGTCTCTAATTCTCCAAGTTTAACCTTTGATGTTACACAGTGCAGAATGATTACAAGTCAAAATACGTTAAAACATATGACATATATTAAAGGTACAAGATATCTTGAATTGGCTATTTATCTTCAGGTTATAAAGTATTCCATCATTTGAGGTCTTTTAGAAAGGCTTCTGTTCTGATGCTCAAAATAAAGTTTGAAATCTATTGATATTATGACTTCCATACAGGCCTTTCACAGTGTTCTATGGGAAAGAATCAATAGGAGGAAGGGGTCTGCTTCATTAGGTGAGGATCATTCCTTTCCATGTTCCTGTAGAACAAAGATACCGTCTATTGAAATTAAATATTGTCCCAATTAGCACTTGGAAGTGGCTGGGAAAAATGTAAAAGTATGATGTCAGTTATCATGCTTATTGCATTCAGGACACCCTCTCCACACAGAGGGACACTGTGGGATGTAGGAAAGGAATGCTTTACTAACCAACCATGGAATACAGGAATCCAAGACCTTAGGAGACTAGGATTTTTATTGAAGGAGAGTAATATGTTACCAGGGACTGGTTATGTGGTAGAAATAATGTACAGGAATTGGTGGTTGCTTTCTCCATTGAATGGCAGTATCTATTGTATAACAAGATAGATGAAAAAATACTCTTATTCTCGAAATTGAAGAGAGAAGTGTTATCAGAGAGGAGAGTTTAATCAAAAAAACCACAATAGCATGTTTTTGGTCAGAAGCCCATTAAACTGCTGGCATTACATTCATTTCATACCGTTTTATTCAGAATGTATCCTAGATCTCGTGTTAATAAGATTTAATCATGTCATAGGTATGAATGAGTCATGATCTTTCATGTTCTGTACGTAAACTAGCAGCTTCATGTATTCACCCCCATAACATTTTTGGTGATTTGTTCTTGTGACCACTCCACTGGGCCTGGATTGAACACCACCCAAAGGCTGGTTTGTTAAGGATGATGCCATACACTGAAGTGCTATGTGGAAGTTCTCTTACGTAATGAGGTGCTCTGGTAAAAGCAGATTAGACTTCCTAAACTGGTGCAAAAATGCCTTGAGAGAGCTGGGATAAATGTTTGGCTTGTGTTATCATGGTCACTGAGTGGGGCTGGAGTGAGGATACCCAGAACTGTTTTGAACTTCTAGCTGCAGGCAAAGAAAGGAGCACTCAGGCTTTATTATCAACTTGTCTAGATGGGCCAGCAGAGAGAGGGAGTGGTGTTTGCTCTTGATGTTCCTGACTTCTTGGATGGGAAATATCACAATTTTTTTCATGCTAATAGCCTGAAAAATGACATTCCTATTCCTGTTACCCACATAGGTCCCATTCCACAATATGATGGTTGAATATGTTTTTGAAATACTCTTTAGATAAATAGCCTGGTGTATTTTATAGTAGTTCAATGAAAATTAATGTGTGGTAAAGGTTATTAGATAATAAGTATGATTAAACAATACTACTTTTAGAAATATTTTCAAAGGCTATAAAAATATCAATTTCAGATGATGGCATTAATATATTAATGGATCACTTACAACTGCAGAAAACTTTTTTTTTTTTTGCTTTGTAAATGAATTTTTCTTACCATTTTTTTCCTTCCATACATTATTCCAGTTTATATATTGAATGTAGATTTCTTCCAGGTGTTATTGCAGTGAAAAATACAAATAGGGGATACATAAATGAAGGTGGTGTTTGGAGATAAAATTTTGTGTCATGAAAGTACACATAAGTCAATGGCAGATACAAACTAGTTGCCCTGTAATTATGAAAAAGGAATATTTCTTTAAGACCTTAATAAAAGAACTGAAATGATACAAGATGGTGAACTGAATGTTGTAATGTGGGAGTTGACTAAATATAGGTGCTTGAAAAACAACTTCGTGGATGTTAACCAGCACCTAGTGAAGTAAATTAATATGGTCGATAAGAGAGTCCCCACGATTCCAACTGTACTTTGTAATGAGATAATCTCCATTTCCTCATTTCTTAAAGTCACTCTACCACTTCTCATCACTAGGATTCCTGTTCAGAACCAGAGAATTTTGCAGGGAAGTGATGTTTGTGCTACTTTAAGATGGAAACTGACACCCATAAATCTCTTTTTGATTTGTTACCATCTAGAAATTTCTAATAAATAGAATTTTCTTTATATCAGTCACACTTAGAGTAAGAATCACTGTTAGTAGTGCTTTATGTATAATAAACAATTGAGTTTTCAGGTCTCTGAAATAAGTATTGATGATATTCTCATTTCACAGAGGAAATGAAGAAACCTAGGGCAAAAACAGGTTAAAAGATTCATTCAGTTACATTCCTGTCAGTGCCTGATTCAAGACTGAATCCATATTTTCTGGCTGCAAAGACAAGTGTTAACCATTGTGCTGACTAACAGGGTTAGTTATTTCTATCCTTCAACTATTTAACATTTGTACTTAATTTGTTAGTAGTATCTCTTAATTTTTAATTTTTATTTTATTTTATTTTTAAAAGATGACTGGTAAGGGGATCTTAACCATTGACTTGGTATTGCCAGCACCACGCTCTCACAGTGAGCGAACTGGCCATCCCTATATAGGGATCCAAACCTGTGGCCTTGGTGTTATCAGCACTGCACTCTCCCAAATGAGCCATGGGCCGACCCATTATCTCTTAATTTTTAAATTGTTCTACTTCGTATATACTTGTGGCCATGGTAAGTTTCTACTGTCTATACTTTTATTTCATAGGCCAATAAATACTACCTATGAATTAATAATTAAATGAACTTTAGACAAACTGGTAATCCTAGAAAGAAAATGATCCAAAAGGAAGTTGGATTTACTGGCTGAAGAGTGATTCACTACTGTGATGGAGAAAGCTCCCTAAGCTAGGAGCAAGAGTAAAATAACAATCACCAAAGTAATTGTACAATATTGTGGGAAGCTAAGGTATAGAATCTGAAACATGAGAAGGTAATAAACCATTTTTGAGTAGAGACAAATATTAATATTACTGTCAATTATTGAAATAGATTGAACAAAATACATAAGTAAAGTTGAATCTGGAAGGTATGGAATTATGTGCATTAAATAAAGTGAAATAGAGTTGTAGTGAGTGTAGGGGTGACATTAGAATTTTTAAAATATATTTATTGAGATACAATTTGTTAAACATGAGATTGTTTTATATTCAGTGTGCAACTCAATGATTTTTTAGTACATTTACAGAGTTGTTACATCTTCAAAGTCTCTTCTTAGAACAATTCTGTCAGTTTATTTTTTTCTATCAGTATTTAAAAAGAGAAAAGTTGTTTGTTTTTTTTGTGACTGGTAAGGGAATTGTAACCCTCAGCTTGGTGTCATCTGCACCGTGCTCAGCCAGTGAGCGCACCAGACATACCTATGTAGGATCCGAACCCGCGGCCTCGGCGCTCCCAGCGCCGCACTCTCCCGAGTGAGCCACAGGGTTGGCCCAAAAAGAGAAAAGTCTTTTAACTTGAGTAGAAAAATATCACATGATATACGTGAAGGTTGAAATTGCTGAAGCACCTGTTCTTTTTTCTTCTTGATATGAAACCTCATTGATAACATTAACTCTTTAGACAAGCAGACAGGTTCACATTGGGAAAGCATAAAATGCTGAGGTTGACTGTTAACGGATAGTGATCTTAACATCTTTTAACTTTTGCCCATTTGCTATGTGTAATTGCTTCAGTGTAGGGTCTCTTCATAACTGCCCATTTATCCTCTGTTGGGGACTTTTACAGATCAAAAGTTTTAATTGGTTGAAGTCCTGTTTATCATTTTATTTTTAATTTTCTTAATTTTTTCAGTTTCAAACATCTAGAAAAACAGACAAGTATATTAAACACACCTGTATAATCCGCATTTAATAACAATATTTTTCCATATATGCTTTTTTTTCTGTTCAACATTTCACCCCTAAATACTTTGATATGTATCTTTAAAAAACATAAGGATATTTTCCTACTTAATCCCAGAATCTTATAAATACATGTTGATACCGATATCTACAACACTGCATTTGGTTGGTATGTCTCTCTTCCTCTCTAAGTAATAGACTTTATTTTTATAGGAGTTTTAGGTTTACAGAGAAATTGAGCAGAAAGTACAGATAGTTCTCATAACACACCCCCCACCACACACACACACACACACATACACACAGAATTTCTCCTAGTATTAATGTGTTACATTAGTGTGGTATATTTGTTACAATTGTGAACCAATATTGATATATTTAAATTTTACATTAGGATTTTCTCTGTGTTGCACAGTTCTGTGGGTTTTGCTAAATGCATAATGTCATGTATTCAACATTACAATATTGCAGAAGTGCACTATCCTAAAAATCTTTTGTGCTTCACTTATTTTTATTTTTATTTTTTATTTTACTCTAGCCGGCCAGTACAGGGATCTGAACCCTTGACTATACTTCACCTGTTCATTTCTCTCTTCATCCCTTTCCTGAAATCCTGACAACCACGGATTTTCTTTTTTCCATTACTTCAAACATTTATCATTTCTTTGTGTTGGGAACAAAGTCTTCTCATCTAGCTAATTGAAAGTGTCCAATAAATTATTGTTCATTATGGTCACTCTACAGTGCTATAGAGCACTAGATTATTTCTCCTATCCAGCTGCAATTTTGTATCTGTTAACCAACCTCTCATTATACTGTCTTCCCCCTACCCTTTCCAGCCTCTGGTAATCACCATTCTACTTTCTGCTTCTGTGTGATCAACTTTCTTAACTTCCACTAGTGAGAAGACGTGGTATTTCTCTTTTTGTTACTGGCTTACTTCACTTAACATAATGTTCTCCAAGCTCATCCATGTTGCTGTGAATGACAGGATTCTATTCTTTTTCGTGGCTGAATAGTATTTCATTGTGTATGAGGGGTCTTCAAAAAGTTTATGGACAGATTTGTATTAACTTTTAATTTCATTTTTCCAGGAACTTCGTGAAGTACCCTCCTACATTTTCTTAGATAAAGAAAATGACTGCATATCTTAACTATTGTGATTAGAGTGCTGCAATAAATATGGGAGTGCAAATATCTCTTTGATATACTGATTTTCTTTTCTTTGGATATACTCATATACCCAGTAAAATTACTGGACTATATGGCAATTGTATTTTGAGTTTTATGAAGAACCTCCATATAGTTTTCCAGAATGGCTGTACGAGTTTACATTTCCACTGACACTTAAGAATTCCCCTTTCTCCACAACCTCACCATCATTTGTCATTATCTCTCTTTTTGATAATAGCGAGTCTAACTGGAGTGTGAGGATATCTCATTGTGGTTTTCTTTTGCATTTTCCTGATTAGGATGTTGAGCATTTTTTCTTATACTTGTAGGTCATTTGTATGTCTTTGAGAAATGTCTATTCAGTTTACTTGCCCCCCCCCCTTTTTTTTAATTGAGTTGTGGAATTTTCCCTCTATTTCTACTTTTCTGAAAGTTTATATTGTAATTCTGTGTTGAATTTTGTCAAATGTCTTTTTCTTCGTCAATTGTTAGGATTTTGTGATTTTTCTTCTTTAGCCTGTTAATATTATGAATTTCACCTTACTTATGGAATTTAGTTTTTAGTTATCTTTTTTCTTTTAAATCACTTTTTTAAGCTATGGTGTCATGATAATACTGATCTCATAATTTGAGTCCAAAAGTATTCCTTCCTCCTCTACTTTCTAGAAGAAATTGTATAAAATTGTTGTTACTTTTTTTTTCTTTTTTACAAGTTTGATAGAATTGTCTGGTGTCATCATCTGTGCCTGGACATTACTTTATTTGAGTGAATTTCTTTTTTATTGAAGTATAAACACTTAACATAAGCTCTACCTTCAGCACATTTTTATATGTGCAATTCAGTATTGTTCATTGTAGGCACATAGTTGTACAGCAGATATCTAGAAGTTAGTCATCTTGCATAACTGAAATTTTATACCCATTGAGAATAGTTCCCCATTTCTTCATCCCCTCATCCTCTGACAAACACCATTTTCCCCTCTGTTTCTATGAGTGTAACTCTTTTTGATATTTTATAAAAGTGGTATATAGTATTTGTCCTACTGTGACTGGCTTATATCACTTAGCATATTCTTCAAGGTTTATTCATGTTGCTACATATGGCAGGAGTTTCTACCTTTTTGACAGCAAAGAGGTGAGGGGACAGCTGGCCAGTATGGGGATCCAAACCTTTGACCTTGGTGTTATCAACACTGTGCTCTAACCAGCTGAGCTAACCAGCCAGCCCTCTAACTTTGTAAGACTGAATAATATTTTATTGTATATGTATGTCATATTTCCCTTACCCGTTCATCCATTGATGTATATTTAGGTTGTCTCCACATACTGACATGTTGAATAATGCAGTGAATGTAGGAGTGCAAGTGTTTTTCCATAATTTTGATATCAGTACTTTTGGATTAATACCCAGAATGCTATTGCTTGTTCATATGATGTATCTATTTTAATTTTCTGAGGATCCTCCCTACTGTTTTTCTTTGTCTTTGCACCATTTTACATTCCCACCAAAAGTGATAAAGAAGGATTCTATCCATCTTCTCTGCTGAAGTCCAGCTTCAGCAAGGGGTGCATACCCGAAAAGGGATGGAGAGAGTTGGCAAAAATAACAAACACAGATGGAGACCTCAATGCATTAATATGCACGTTCTCTCTCTGCGGGCTGTCAATGTGTTGCAGCTAGAGCCCAGTAGAGCATGAGACAATGCCTTTTATTTAGATTTTTCTCTGCAGGGGGGTTTTGGGTACTATTTTTATTGTATCAGTAAGCTTAAATCAATAGTCCAAAAAGCAGGGAGGAAACTTTTGTAGAAGTCAGCCAGTCCTTTCCTTTTGTCAGCATGTCTCAGGTGATCAACTTGTGCTTCTTTTTCCTGGAATCAGGTTATCAGATCGAAACCATCCCTTCATTGTCTTGAAGTTATCTTGTGACCTTTATCTGTTAGCAAGCTGTGGTTAATATCCACCCTGTTAACAGGGTGGCAGCTATTTTGCTTAAATGTAAATACTACTTTGCTAAAAGGAAAAATGTTAACATTTAAATTCTAATGGGGGTCTAATGATTTTATGTTCTGATGAAATGAACATACTGCTCATATGGAAAAAGAACAGTGGATATTTGAGCAGCATTATCGTGCACATTTTAAGGTTATGCATTGGCTGTGGCCCTGTAATCTTGATCTAAATGTCAGAGTGTCATTGTGCACAGCACCATCCCTCACAAAACCAGTTGCACTCTCTTATTTTTCTAAGATCTAATTTTGCAGGTTTAATAATTTTACAGCATATATTTTTATCCCAACACCTGATTCTTAATGATTTATTTAAAACTGGAGACCACCAAGTAAAGAGAATTCTACGGTTTCATTCCCATATGCTTAATTTATCCCAATCATATAATTTCCCATTAATATCAACCATTCTCTTGCCATTAATATAATCTCCAGTGAATGATGTTTGCCAGCTTACATCATATTTTGGACATCCCCTAGGGGGATACCAAATTTTTCCTTTCCCCATTTTGTATCCCATATATCCATTTATCCAGATGGTCGGGAGAGGATGGAAATTTCCCTTTTGAAATAACTTCGCATGTGTAGGCTGCAGCTCATATGTAGTCATGAGTGGTGCTTTTGGAACATATGTTGGTGTGGTCAATTTATCATAAGGGGATAATTTTAAATTGTCCAATTTATTCGGATCCTCTGTGGGAATGTTTAGTTCAATGACTGCAAAATCATTTGTGTTATTTTTATAATCTTTTGGGAATTTAGAGAACTGCCACGCTAACCAAAATATTGAAAAGAAAGCAAAAGCAGTACCACGAAGCCGAGGCAGTAGCCCTTACGGTTGTAGCAAGTGCTCATAGCTGTGGCCTTGCCAACAGCTCTCCCTCCGGCGGCCTTGCCAAATCGGAGAGGGCAGCCCAAGCTGATTCCTTTAGGAACCTGCCATGGCATGGACCATGCCACTTCTCTACATCCTCACACTTATTATCATCTTTCTTTGGGGGGAGTTGGAGGGGGTTGGTGGCTGGCTGGTATTGGTATCTGAACCCATGACCTTGGTGTTATAAGGCTGCACTCTAACCAACTGAGCTAACCGGCCAGCCCTATCATTTGTCTTTTGATAATAGCCATGCTAACAGATGTGAGGTGATGTCTCATCGCATATTTTTTTCTTTGCTATTGAGTTGTTTGACTTGTTTTTACGCTTTTGATATTAAGACCCCTTTTTAGATACAAATATGTTGCTTAAGGACAGGGAAAACGTTCTGAGAAATATGTTAGGCTATTTCATCACTAAGCAAACATCATAGAGTGTACTTACACAAACCTAGATGGTATAATTAATTACGATTCAATTTAAAAATTTTTTTAAAGAGTAAACTAAAAAATGAGAACAAAAAAATGATTAGGTGATAAACAGAGATTTGAACAAAAAACATTGAGAGAATTAAAATATCAAAATGAAAGGAGGATGAGGGCAGCATAAATATTTGTGAGTATGCATTATATCCATAATATATGTCCTCACCTTTATATCTGATTTTACGGACACTATCAGAATTTCATAAAGGAAATTACTTACTCTGGCTTCATTCCTTTGAATTATAACATGAACTTGGGATGAATTTTGCCAATTTTAGCTAGAATAATAAGTATTTAATCAGGAAGTCTTGTCCTTATGAATTAATTTAGCAAACACCTTTTAGATACTTGCTGTGAGTCAGGCACTGTGACAGAAGCTAGAAAGTAATAGGACTAGAGATTAGTCAAACTGGGCTTCTGTCATTGAGAACCTTGTAAGCCAAATAGAGGGAGAGTTATATATGAAGAGTTTAAGTACCATTAAATGCTACAGGAGAAACACAATGGAGTTGCAAGGGAAAGACAAATAATTTAGACCAGGTAGATAACAGGAAATATGTGGAATTATGTCATGTTACTATCAGCAGTGTGGGCTGTCTCATTGTACCCTTGCCAGCATGGAGTATTATCATTGAAAATTATTTTGTTAATTTGATGAGTAAAACTGGTATCTAATTTTAGTTTGCATTTATGTGTTGGAAAAGTCAATTTTTAAATATATATTAATTTTCCATTTGCAAAAAATAAACAGTTTACTGTAGCATTTTTACTTTATAAATTTTTAAACTTTTTGACTCCTTTGTAATAACACTTAGCCTAAAACACTTTCTAATAATACTTAGCCTAAAAGATTGTATACATGTACAAAATTATTTTGTCTCTATGTCCTTACTCTATAAGCTTTTTTCAGTTATCAAAAAAATTTTTTTTTTACTTTTTAAACTTTTTAAAATTAAAAACTAAGATACAAACACATACATTAGCTGTAGTGTATTGAATTATGTTCTCCTCCAAACTCACTGAAGCTTGAATTGTGTTCACTGAGTTTTATGTATTAGAAACTTGGTCCCCACTGTGACTGTTAAGAGTGTGGGAAATCCTATTGTGGTAATTGAAAGGTGGAGCCTTGAAGAAGTGACTGGATTGTAGGACCGTGCAGTAGTGAATGGATTAAAAATGGTGGTCAGGGGCTGAGCCCGTGGCGCACTCGGTAGCGTGCTGCACTAGCAGCGCGGAGACGCTCCCGCCGCGGGTTCGGATCCTATATAAGAATGACCGGTGCACTCCCTGGCTGAGCGCCGCAAAAAAAAAAAAAAAAAAAAATGGTGGTCAGGCTGGGAATAGCCTGTTCTGGGATAAGCGTGACAGGCAAAACTGATTCAGGAGATACTGGTTTTCAACAACCACGGGGAGCCCCGGCTGGTCCGCTTCTACCAGCGTTTCCTGAGAGCGCCAGGCTACGGCTGGGCTACGCCACACCCACGCCCTCTTCCCTCCCCCACCCCTCGCCCGCAGGCGCAGTTCACTCACCACCTCGGACTCCTGAGCCCTGCATGACCCTCACACTACTTAACCTCTTTCCCTGGGCGAGGGCTGGTGTTAGTCCGACTCTCCGACGCCACATGTCTGTGCTCTCTCTGACCCCTTTCTGGATCCCAACATTTCTGAAACATTTTGTGACACTGGGTCTCAGGGTACCAGGTATGAGCGACGATGGGGAGTGTACATCATCGATAACTTGAATGACTGAAGTCACTTTATCTTGTCTTTTTGTTGTTGACTGCAGTTTCGTGAGGAGGAAGAAACATTCAGCTTCTTAAAGTTTTTGTTTTACCGGTGGATCTGTGCAAGTTTTTTCTTGGAATTATTTTGCTTCGGTGTTGGCTGGGAGTGCCCAGAGACCAAACACCCTTCACTCTGTAATGTTGAAGAAAGTTTTAAAGTGGAAAAATGATGAGAAGTTATAAATATTGCCGCATGAGGGCTCAATAAGTGACCATGTGAAAAAAAAATTGTGGTCAGGAGCGTGGTTCTGAGGGCTTTAAAGAAGAGGAGAGTCTGTCTTTCTCTCTGCTCTCTCTGTTTCCACCATCTTGTAATGTGAGACCCCTGGGTCACTGTTGCCAGATGGACTTTGGACTTCCCAGCCTCAGAAACTACCGTAAGCAATGAATTTTGTTTTCTTATAAATCACCCAGTTCCATGTATTTTGTTATAAGCAACAGAAACGGACTAATACATTAGCCCAGACCTACAGGGGTCAGGATCATCAGTATCACTGTCTTCCACCTCAGCTTTTCCCATTGGAAGGTCTTCAGTGGCAATAACGTGGATTGAGCTGTCATCTTCTATGATAACAATGTCTTCTTTTGGAATACCTTCTGAAGGATCTATTTGATGCACTTTTTAGGGATATGTCACTTTTCAGGAATATGTCCATTGTGGTTTGCTTGGTTCATTTTTTCACCTTGTTTTGTTTATCATAGATTTGCTTCGAAGCAGAAAATGCACCAGGAACATTTCTATTAATGAAAACCTTTTGATGTTAGGGTCCATGTTGTTAAAATTTTTGAGAAGCTCTTTGAATTCTGCAAAAGCTCCACAATGAATTTTCTTGGGAATTCTTTTTCTTCTGCAGTTTTTTTTTTCTCTTGCCTCTTCTTCATCTGTATATTCCTGTTCCAGTTCCAACAACTTATTAGTTGGTTACTTAGGAATCACATCTAGGAGCTCCTCAGTGTCATCCTCACCAAACCCAGGCTCAAGTGTTTGCCATCTCATCCACACCTTGTTGGTTTTTGCAACCTCCTGATCTTTGCAAATCCTTTGAAGCTGTGGATGAAACTCTTGGGTGTCTTCTTCCAGATGCCATTCAAACACTCCTTTGTGACATCACTTTAGTCCTGGGCAAGGTTCTTGATGTATTTCTTCTAGAATTGCCTCACTGTCTTCTCAGTCTTCCTCAGTTGCAGCAGTAGCCTGAGCAAAGGTCCTCCTCAGGGAGTAGTCCTTAAAAGCTGCTATGATTCCTTGATTCATTGCTTGGGTCAAAGAAGTGGTGTTCAGAGGGAGAAACACCCCTCTGATATTAGGATGAAGATCACCAATAAAAGGAGGTTGTGCAGAAGCATTATCAACATTAAGCAAAATCTTGAAAGGTATGTTTTTTTCCAATCACTACTTCTCCATTTCACTAGCATAGCAAATTAGAAGAACATTTTGGAAGAGGAGCTGGGTCATCCATAATTTTTTACTGCTCCTATGGTACACTGGCAGGGTGTACTTATTGATATGCTTGCAGGTCCTGAGGTTCTCACTGTGCCACATCACAAGGGGTTTCAATATGTGGCCTGCAGCATTGCCCCCAAGCAAGACTATTATAATGTTTTTAAAAGCTTTCATACCTGACATTGACTTGGCCTCCTTATGGATGAAAGTCCTCTCTGGCATCCATTTTGAGAATACAGGGATTTCTTCCATATTGAAGATATGCTCTGGTGAGTAACTTTTATTCACAGTCTATCTAGGGTTTTAAAAAATTCTTCAGTTGCCTCCATATCAGTACTCAGACTCACCACTAGTTTTTACGTTATGTAATAGAAAATGATTTTTTAACCATTTAAATCACCCAGAGCTAGCAGTAAATTCAATATTGCAGTCAGGTCCAGTCTTTAAACACCACAAACAAACTTTGGCTGTTATTATCATAGTGCTGTGAGGGCAATGCCTCTGCGTCTGTCTCCAATACAAATTGTTACAAGTGTCTCCATATCTGACATAGGCCCTTCTCAAATTTGTGTTAGTCTCATTGCCTTTAATGATGCTTTTTTTTTTAAAACTTTAACATTTACTGGTACGCATTTGTGGGGTACAGTGTGCTGTTTCGATACATGCATTTACTATACAATGATTCACTTAGGGTAGATAGCATAGTTTTGTAACCATTAATCCACCAGTTCCCTTCCACCTATCTTCCCCTTCCCTCCCAGCCTCTGGTAACCATTATTCTACTCTACTTCTATGAGAACTTCCCCGCCCCACCCCTTTTAGGATTCCACATATGAGGGAGATCATGCAGTATTTGTCTTTCAGTACCTGGCTTACTTCACTTAACATGACAGTCTCCAGTTCCATCCATGTTGCTTCAAATGGCAGGATTTCATTTTCTAATAGCTATAGAGTATTCCATTCTATGTATATACAGCACATTTTTAAAAATCCCTTCATAGAGAGCCCAGAAATAAACTTATGCAATTACAGCCAACTGATTTCCAACAAAGGTGCCAAAAAATACATCAGAGAAAAGACAGCTTCTTCAATAAATGGTGCTGGGAAAACTGGATATCCATGTGCAGAAGATTAAAACGACCTCCTTCTCTCTTGCCATACACAGACACACAAACAAAAACTCAAAATGGATTAAAGACCTAAATTTAAGATCTGAAACTACTGGAAAAAAACAGGGGAAATGCTACACAAAATGGGAGTGACCAGCACTTTTAAAAACAAGATTACAAAGGCATAGGCAACTAAAGCAAAATTAGACAGGTGGGACTACATCAAACTAAAAAGCTTCTGCACAGCAAGGGACACAATCAACAAAGTGGAGAGATTTATTTCTGCCCTGCCCTGGAATTTTCATATACAGAGTAGGAGAAAGTGTTTGCAAACTACACATCAGATGAGGGGCTACTATTCAGAATACATGAGGAACTCAAACAACTCAACAGCAGGAAAATGACCCAATTAACAAATGGGCAAAGGACCTAAACAGACATTTCTCAAAAGAAGACATAAAAATGGCCAACAGGCACATCAAAAAAGTGCTCAATATCACTAATCATCATGGAAATGCAAATTAAAACCACAACAAGATATCACCTCACTCCAGTTGGAGTGGCTATTATCAAAAAAGACGGAAAATAACAAGGGTGAAGATGCAGAGAAAAGGGAACTTGCCTGCATTGTTAGTGGGAACGTAAATTGGTACAATTATTGTGGAAAACAGTATGGTGGTTCCTTGGAGAACTAAAAATAGAACTACCTTATGACCCAGCAATCCCACTACTGGGTATTTACTCAAAGGAAATGAAATCAATATATTGAAGAGACATCTAATCTCCCATGTTCATTGCTACAATATTTGCAATAGCCAAGAGACAGAATCAACCTAAATACTGATCAATGGATGAAGCATATCTTTATTTATTTCTTTATATACCTGTTGGCCATTTATGTCTTTAGAGAGTCCTTTGATGTTTCATAACTTTCAGTATCTTCACCTCCTTGCTTAAGTTTATTCCTAAGGATTTTATCCTTTTTTTCGTTATTGTAAATGGTATTGTCTTGTTAATTTTCATTTTAGGGAGTTTGTTGTTTGGGTCTAGAATGCCATTGATTTTGTATGTTAATTTTGTACCCTTCAATTTCATTAATTTGTTAATTCTAACATGTTTTTTTCTTCTCAGTCTGTGTGGAGTTTTACATATAAGAATGTCATCTGCAAACAAGGACAATTTTACTACTACTTTTTCTATTCAAGTCTTTTTATTTCTTTATCTTGTTTAATTGCTCTGCCTAGTTCTTCTGGTATTATGTTGAATAGAAGTGACAAGAGCAGGCATCCTTGTCTTCTACCAGGTCTTTGAGAAAAAGCTTTAAGTTTTTACTTATTATGATGTTAGCTGTGGAATTTTCATATACAGTCTTTACTGTGTTGAGGGAAGTTACTCCTGTACTTATTTTGTTGAGAGTTTTTATCATGAATGGATGTTGAGTATTGTCAGATGCTTTTTCTGCATCTATGGAAATGACCATTTGTTTTTTAATCTTTCATTCTGTTTTTGGAGTGCATCACAGTGATGGATTTGTATATGTTGAACTGTATGTGCATCCCAGGGAGAAATCCCACTTGGTTATGGTGTTTAATCCTTTTAAGGTGCTGTTGAATTTGGTTTGCTAGTATTTCACTGAGGATATTTGCTATTGGTCTGTAGTTTTCATTTCTTGCATTGACTTTGGCTTTGGTATCAGGGTGATGCTGGCCTGATAAAATAAATTTGAAAGTGTTCACTCTTAAAATGCTTAGATTTTAAGGAGGATTGTTATTAATGCTTCTGTGAATGTTTGGTAGAATTCACTTGTGAAGCCATCTGGTCCTGGGCTTTCTTGTTGGGAGGTTTTTGATTATTGATTCAGTCTCCTTATTTGTTATTGGTCTGTTCAGGCTTTTTATTCCTTCAGGATTTGGTTTTGGCAGGTTGTATGTCTCTAGGAATTTATCCATTTCTTGTTATTCAGTTTATTGGCATATCATTGTTCCTAGTAGTTCTTTTGATCATTTTTATTTCTGAGGTATCAGGTTTGTTTTGTTTGTTTGTCTGATATGATATGGACAAGCCCAGAAAAGCTTAAACATGCACCTGTACTTCCGCTTTTTGTTTTCCACCTGTATTGTTGCTTTTTGTAACACTAAGGGCCTTTGGTTTTTATCAGCCTAGCCCCCACCACATGGATTCCGAGAAAATAAAACTTACAGTCCTGGAAAAATGTAACCTATATAACCCTTTGCAAGCCTGGAGTCTGGCTCAGACTTTGGAGTGTGAACTCCTCTGGGCCTGCCAGTATAATAAATCTTTGAGTTCTCCAACCCTCTGAGTGACACTTGGTTTCTCGGCAGTCTGTCCTGTAACAGATAAATCATGACCAGGTGGGGTTGTTTCCTGCACCACGCAGCAGCCCAGGGTATCCCTGAGCATTCGGAGGGAGGATGGTCCTTGGCCAAAGCCTTGAGTGCAGGAAGTGGAGCATGGCGCCTCCTGCCAGAGGAGTATCGAGTCAAAAGGGTGCATCAGGCGGGTTTGGATCCTGCAAGAGCTGGCCTTGGCCCAAGGCCAGAGGCGGCTGACTGGCACCTACTGGTGGGTGGCCGGAGCACTGATGCTGGCCAGCTGCAAGGCTTTTCAAAGGCGGGGGAGTCATGATGCATAAGTGCCCCCCGGAGGTCGGTCAGACCCTGAGGTATCTGTTCTACCTCGTCTTTCATTTCTTTTTATTTATTTATATGTCTTCTCTTTCTTAGTCTGTCTAGGTAAGGGTTTGAAGATTTTATTTTTCAATAGGCCAACTCTTAGTTTTGTGGATTTTGTGTATTGTGTTTTAATTCAGTTTTATTTATTTCTGCCCTGCCCTTTATTATTTCCTTTATTCTCCTAAGTTTAGGCTTAGTTTATTTCTTTTTCTTCTGGTTCTTGATTTAAAATTAAGTTGCCTATTTGAGATCTTTTTTATTTTAATGTAGTTGTTTACTGCTATAATCTTCCCTCATGATACTGCTTTTGCTGCATTTGATAATTTTGGTATGTTGTGTTTTTATTTTTTTATTTTTTGGTGGCTAGCCTGTAGGGGGATCTGACCCTCGAACTTAGTGTTACCAACACCACACTCTAACTAAGGGAGCTAACTGACCAGCCAGCCCCTTTTATTTGTTTATTTATATTTTTAGTTTTTAAATTTTTTTTGGCAGATGGTGGGTATGGGGAACCCTTGACTTTGGTACCAACTGAGCTAACTGACCAGCCCTGTTTTTATTTTTTATTATCTCCTGACATTTAAATTTTTTTCTTTAGAATTCCTGTTTGACCCGCTGGTTGTTCCCAAGTGTGTTGTTCAGTTTCCATGTGCTTCTGAATTTATTTCTCATGTTCTTACTGTTATTTTTAGTTTCACTGTTTTGTGATTGGAAAAGATACATGAAATGATTTCTATCTTCTTAAATTTGTTAAGACTTTTTGTGTAACCTAACATGTAGCCTATGCTGGAGAATGTTCAGTGTGTGCTTGAGAAGAATGTGAATTCTTCTGCTGTTGTGTGGGAAGTTCTGTATTTGTTAGGTCCATTTGGTCAGTAATGTTTGTTCTGCTATTTATGTGTTGCTTTTTTGTCGGGATGATCTATTCATTATAGAGAATAGAGACTGAAATCTCCCAATACTATTGGATTACTATCTATTTCTTTCTGCAGATCTGCCACCGTTGGCTTTAGTTATTTAGGTGCTCTGAATTTGGATGTATGTATATTTATATTGTTATACCTTCCTGTTGAATTTACATTTTTATCATTGTATTATAAACTTTATCGTGTCTTGTGATAGTTTGACTTAAAGTCTATTTTTTTATTATATAAGTAAAGTCACCTATGCTGTCTTTTAGTAACCATTTACATGGAATTTCTTTCTCTATCCCTTTACTTCCAGTCTGTGTGTGTCTGTAAATTTAAAGGGAGTTTAAAGTGAGTTTCTTTCAGAAAGCATATATTTGGGCATTGATTTTTTTTTCTTTTGCTGGCCTATACAAGGATCAAACCCAGACCTTGGTGTTATCAGCACCATGCTCTAAGAAATTGAACTATCCAGCCAGCCTTTAAATTTTTCTAGCTACTCTGTCTTTTGGGCTTAGATTTCAATCCATTTCCATATAATGTAATTATTGACATGTAAAGACTTACTATTGCCATTTTGTTAATAGTTTTCTGTGTTTTGTAGCCATGTATACAAAAAGAACTATATTCATAAGCATGTGCAGAATCCAGCACAAGTATATGGAAAGTCCAGCGAACTTGGATCTTTTACTTTAAACTCTGTCCACATGGACTTTCTGGGGCTAATTTTAAAGGTCTAGAAGATCTAAAGAACACACACCTGAACACACTGTGAGCATAAAAACTTTGCATGCAAAATCTCTGAGAAAATATTCAACCTAAAAGCTGCCATTGTGTGACAGACCCTTTAAAAAGGAATGTTAAGGTTTAGCCAATAATCATTTTTCTGAGAAGCAAATCTGTGTACTTTTAAACTGCATCCACTAAAGTAAGCAATGACATAATGATAAAGAAAAGAGAAATTCCCCAAGATTACAAATATAGTGATAAGGAGATAATCCCTATTGCCAATTGTGGGAAGCCATTCTGTCACTTCCCAGACACTAATAATCATATTCAGAGTGGTATGTCCCACTCAGTAATTAGATTTGTGTCACTATTGCCATGAGAAATAAAATCCACTACTCTTCACTCAGAAACACATTGCATTTTTTGTATTTATAAGTGAATTCATAACTTTGCATATTATGGTATATATATGTAGCTTCAAGTAAAAGTTACTGTTATTAATGTTTAATATGTAATAACTGATTGAATTTGTAATTCTCTGAGATTACTGTTGTTCTTATTTTACAGATGAGGAGACCCTAAGCATAATATGTGGTTTTTTTCAACTCACATCACACTAAGTGGCAGCAGCAGACTCTGAACCTGTGTTGTCTGACTGCAAGGAGAAGTCTTAACTGTTACATTACATGAAGAAAACTAGTCGTTTGCTTTTCCAGTCTTCAACATCTGTATTTACTTTCGCTGATGTTCACTGCCATTTTAAATGGTTTTATCTTTTTAGATAATTGTGATTGTGGGTACTTTTATAGTTATGTGTATAAATGTTATGGACTCAAATTATCTTTGAATAAAAATTAAATGCAAATAAAATTATTATATACTGGTTACCATATAAATCCTATAAGAAAGATTATCCCAGGAGCATGTGATGAATATATTGGGTCAAGAATGTGTTAATATGATGGTAACTGTATGAGTCCATTTCTGGTGCTTATAACTGAATGCCTGAAACTGTGTAATTTATTTCTTACAGTTTGGAGGCTGGGAAGTTCATGGTCCAGGGGTGCATCAGTAAGGGCCTTGTTCTTATGACTCTTAGGGATGTCAAGGGATGTGGAGTGTCACATGGCAAATCGTTGAGCAAGAGAGAGCTAACCTCCTCACTTGCTCTCCTTTTAAAGCTATCAAAACCTCGCCTCTCACCAACCATTAATTCTTTCACAAGAGCAGTCCCTACAATCCAATCACCTCTTAAAAAGCCCCACCTTTCAAACACCATGATTGGATTTCCCACCCTTTAACACTGTTACAGTGGGGATTAAGTTTGTAACACAAGAACTTTGGGGTGAAATATTCAACCTATAGCAGTGACAGATATATATTTGTTCCTATGCCAGGAAAGGAGTAGAATGATAGAACCCATGGAAATCTTTGTACCATAATATGGAATAAGCTACAAGTTTTGAAACACATATGAGACAAAGCAGTGACAGATTTATCTTGAATTTTTGATTACATATGTAATTAATTATGAAGGAGGATGAACTGAAACTTTATTATAATCATTGAAATATACTCAAACATAATACAGATATCCAAAATGGTACTGAGAAGGCCCAGCATCATGTACATTCAATTCATTTTAATAGTAGATTTCTTGTGAACTTAGGGTTATATTAAAATGTTTTTTTAAATGAAATATATCTCAAGATACATCTCAGCCTGCAAACTGCCAAGTCCCAGATTTTTTTTTTCTGAAACTCAGAATCATGTTAACTTTCCCTCATGTAGTTGTTGCCTAATTTTTGGTGGGATAATTATTTCCCCATAATCCAAAGACTATAGATTTCTTTTGTGTAAATACAATTACTGTGTCCATTAAACTCATTGTAGCCATCACCTCTCATACGTTCAGTCATTGTACAGAATTGTGTTATTCAATAAATTATTTTTATTATTACATGAAGAGGTTTTTTACCAACACCTGTTATCCTGAAAAAAATATTTGTGATTTATGTAGGATGGATGTATTTCAGAAGTAAAATTACAGAGTGACTTAATATCAGGTTATATTTCTATTAGGATAAAACATAAACCATAACCATGAATGTGGATTACATTAAATTACATTAAGAGGCATCAGAGATTTGTATAAAGTTGAGTACCTACAGTCTTTCTCCACAAGCACAAAAAATACCCCAGGAATTATTCTTATAACCCTGGGGACATCTGCACCAGTTTCTACTAAAAAGAATCCTATTTCCAACATCAGCACCTCTCCAGGTTCCTGACATACTGTTTCCCTTGACAGCCTCTCAGAATGAAAAAGGAAATACTCACATGCTCCTTCCTCTGGTATGATGGTGGACTCACTGAGAAGGTCCCAACAGCCAGTATGTGTGAGAGGGAAATATCCAGGACCTGAGCTAAAGGTTTGTGATTATATGACCTCAACTTGCCCCAGAACCAGAACCATCATTTCAGCTGTAGCAACAATGACATAGTATAGTGCATGCTATGAGAGCTGACAATATCTTATAACAATATATTCCATTTTTCAAATACTGGAAACAATTACAAGTGTCTAATAAGCATTTTTTTAAAAAACTTGCAGTTTTGGGAAGAGCCTTGTTTATTTCCATGGGCTCTGGAGAAAAACAGGTTCCCATGCAGACAGAGAGCAGAAAATGGTGATATTTGAGTTATGAGGGACGTGCAGCAAAGTGTGCATCCCACTGGATCTTCTGTTTCCCTGAGAGTTTACTTCTATAAAGAAATCAAATTATTTTCTAAGTCAGACCCCAGATTTCAGATCCCTTCTATATTAAGGGAGGAGAAATAGGATGACATGAAGAGACTAAGAATAATTGTTTAATGGGGTAAGACTGCAAGGAAAAACATGATGTCAAGAATTGATTTTGAAAAACATTAGGTGGCCTATTATAAGTAAATGTGTGAACAGGTAAATAAATGGGGAGAAGAGACAAATCTCCCATGTAGAAGAATTTAGCATAGTTTATGTCAGTACTCCACTCTTAAGGAGGTGGGAAATAACTCCCAACTCCTTAAGTGTAGACTGTGTATAGTTATTTCCTTTTAAAAGAGTACAGTATTTAGTAGGGGAGAAAAGATCAACTTTAGAGGGGCGAAACCTGACAAACACAACTTTAGCCAGATGATCAAGGTCAACATCAACAGTGATATGTCATGTTGACAGTGTGAGCCCTTGACATGATATGGTAAACACAGAACCTTTTCTCTGTGGTCTTTCACAGAGCATCTAACTCCAGTCTAATCATGAGAAAAACATCAGACGTGTCCCAGTAAAGTTGCTTTCACCAGTAAAAGCAAAAACTGCTGCTGTATCTGACCAGCACACCTCAAAACTATCAAGTTAATCCAATACAAAGAAAGTCTGAAAACTGTCGAAGCCAAGAGGAACCTTAATAGACATGACTGCTAATTGGAATGTGGCATCCAGGATGAAATCGAGGAAGGATAAAGAACATTAGTTATAAACTGAAGAAATCTGAATAAAGAATGAATAGGTTAAGAATAATGTATCAGTAGTGGTCTGCTAAATATAAGAAATGTACCACACTATTCTAAAATGTTAATGATAGAAACTGTACAGGGCTTATGAGAATCTGTACTATCTTTCTAATGCTTTTTCTGTAAACCTAAAACTTCCAACAAGAAAGGTCATTAAAAATTTTAAACACTAAATAATTTGTACGGCTTAATGAATATTGATAAAATATCTATATGCAGATGAAATGGCAATTTCTAAGAAAATATACCATACCAATATTGACGTTAGTAGAGACAGAAAATCTACACAGCAATATCCATGGAAGAGATTGATTAATAGTTTTATAAAAATTCCTTACAAACAATAGCAAAATAATGAGATCTTTTAAAAGAAAAATCCTAGTATCTTTTAAATACATTAAAATCAATGCTCCCTGGGCCGGCCCGTGGCTCACTCGGTAGAGTGCGGTGCTGATAACACCAAGGCCACGGGTTTGGATCCTATATAGGGATGGCCGGTTTGCTCACTGGCTGAGCGTGGTGCTGACAACACCAAGCCAAGGGTTGAGATCCCCTTACTGGTCATCTTTAAAAAAAAAAAAATCAATGCTCCCTGAAATACTTAAAGATTACATAAGAAGTAGGAAACTTCAAAATAACTTTTAGTATTTGAATAGTAAATTGATACCAAGACATTTAAAAAATTACTGCAAATAAAGTAATACATAAAATGCTCACATCTGCATATACATAGAAAAATATTGTGTAAAATATTATCAAACATTTGCAATTGTTGATTCAAAGTAATGTATGATGTACAAATAAAATTTGTAACTTGAATGCAAGTAAAAATATAAATCCACTAATACAGCTCATCATCGTAGATATAGAGATAAAGAGAAAAAATAAGGTGCTCATGTTAATAAGCACAAACAAATTGGCAGTATTCAACAGGAAATAATGTTAGATAAAAATCGTGAATTAAGAAATTATGTATCTTCAAAAAATTGTCAACCATCTGAGGAGCACTACAGAAACTCCACTAAAGTAAGAAATATCTCTAAGGAGCATCAGGTCTCCTTTATATACAATATCACCTTAGAGAGAATAGACAAGACAATTTAACAAAGATCAAAACCTGAAAAAAGGATTGTAAATAAGGGTAAATGTCTATATGCAGATGATATAATTATATCTCTGAAAATACACACACACACAAAGTAGGAAAGTCAACACACACATACACACAAATAATTTATGTTTACAAAATACAGTCAATTCCAAGTAACAATGGAAGATGGAGCTGAAGTTACAAGAGCATAAATTAAAACAAATTAAATAATATAAGACATATAAGGCAATTTATGTTTGGAAAGTCAGGGCTTACAGACCCCTTGAGTCTGTTGTACAGATTGGGTTACAAACCCTCCACACGCAGGTCTGTGAGCTAGGTAATAGAAAAAAAAAGGTCCTGGGAGCCGTAGGTATAGAAAAATGAATGGGTTTTATTCAGATCTAGGAGCAACCATCCTAGTGGCTTCTCTGAGAGTTCCGAGAAGCACTGTGGATCAGCGCTGTTAGTCTTTTATACTTAAGTCCACAACCCTGGACACCTGGGTGCCCATGCGCAACTTACATTAAGTAGTAACAAGGAACACCTGAGGATATTTACAGGAAATGCTCAGCAACGTTCTGAACATCCGAGGGGCCCTGACATTTTCCTATTTTTCCCAACAATGTTATAATTCCGTTCACATGAAATATCCAGAACAGAGAAATACTTAGAAACAGAGACTAGATTAGTGGTTGCCAGGTGCTGAGGGGAGGGAGGAATGGGGAATGACTGCTTAACTTGTACAGGGTTTCCTTAGGGGTGATGAAAATGTTCTGGAAGTGGATCGTCATGATAGTTACACAACATTGTGTAAAAAGATACTAAATATCACTAATGGTGCATTTTATGTGTATTACGCCACTCTTAAAAGACATTAAAAATAGTATAAATATAAAAGAAAATACCTAGGCACAACATAGAGTTATCAATTTTCCTTTAGATAACTTGCAAAAACTAATATGATTAGGTGATGTATATGCAATCAGATTTTATTTTGGATATAAGTATTTTACTGCAAATTTTATATAGTAGCATAAACAAATGAGAATCATGGAGAAAACTTGATAACTAAACACAGAGAAGGATGCTGACCTACCTTATTTTAAACCCTCCATAACTAAAGCAGCATGGAATTGATGCATGAGTAGTACGACAGGACGGAAGACATGAATCAGCCGTAGACCAAAGTGCTTAAATAAAGGCAATAGCGGTGAAAATATTTCTAGTGATTAGAGTTTGGGTTACTGGGTATGCTTTAGAAAAAACAGGACTTCATTCCTCACATTGTACTTTAAGCTAAAGGGAAACAATAACAACAACCCCCCCCCCAAATCAGAAAACAAACAAAGCTAAAAGGAAAACAAAAACCAAATCTGGTAAAAATAAAAGGTTAAATTGCACAAACAGTAAAAAAAAAAAAAAATTCATCAGTGAATTCCTATGTACTCTGGGAGAGAAAACACTGGTCATATCGCACAAACCAAGAGATATTAATAAAAGTAAAGATCAATAACTCAGAAAAGGGAAAAATAAAAATATTATGATTGGCAAGCAACACCATGAGCAAAGTAAAAGGGCAAATTATAAATGGGGACTGTTATTTGGCACTTATAAAACATACAAGGGGAAGCACTTAATATGTGTTTGTTGTAGAAACAAGGAAGCTCTCAAAACACATGAGATCCTGGGACACAGAAGCCAAGCAGAAGGGGCTCCTGCTGGCCACAAATGGGATAATTTGAGGTTAAAAAAAATTCTTCAATGTCAATTGAATTGCAGCAAATATGTAAAATCCATGAATTTATGAAGTCCTTAAAATATTCTGAAGCCTTTCAAGGTGTGTGAAGCACAGATTCATTTTTCTGATAATTGATAAAGAAAAATAAACAAGCATTTATCTTTTCTTTTTCAAAGTACTGTGATACAGTAGTGTAACATAGCAGTTGAAAAAAAAAGCTTGTATTAACAAAAATCGAACAAGGGCAAAAGGAAAGCGAAAATTCAAAATTTCCCACTTTGTCGATCCTTGTGGCCATTCACAAAGTAAATAAATAAATAAATTTACCACTGCAATTCCCAATGATGGAATGGAATTTTTGAGACATTAACTGATGAATGCCAAAACCATTAGGAAAATAGTTGAGGGATGGAGCATATTCACATCACCTAAACCCACCAATCAACTTTAGCTTAACTGAAAGTGGGAAAATAACACATGTTGTTACTAATATGCTTATAGAGTAATAAAACAAAACTACTTCTGAAATATTTTTGCCCAACACAAATCAAGAAAGAATATCAATGAAATCAAATTTGTAGATATAACTATGAGTTTATGAGAACATGAATGATCAAATTTTATGTTAATTGAGAACATAAGCAAACAATCTGCTTTTGATCCAAAATCTGGCAAAACCTGAGGTGGGCAATTCAGAAAAAAACGGAACAGTTTTTGAACAGATAATTTTATGATGAAAATTGGAGGAAGAACCATTATATATTAAAAAACACATAATGCACACTGTTATGGACTAAGTGTTTATGTCCCCACACTATATTTTGGAGCCCCAACCCTCAATGTGACGGTGTTAGGAGATGAGGCATTAGGAAGTAAGCCATGATGGTGGCACCTTCATAAATGAGGTCAGTGCTCTTTTAAGAGGAGGAACAGAGAGCTTGCTTCTTTCTTTCTCTGCTCCCTGTCAACGTGAGGACACAGCAAGAACACAGCCATCTGCAAGCCAGGAGGGCACTCACCAGACACCAGGTCTCCCAGTAACTTGATTTTGGACTTTTCGGTCCCCAGAACTGTGAGAAAAAAATGTCATTTAAAGCCACCCAATTTATGGCGGTTCATTATGAAGGCATGCTGTGCTTTAAAAGTGTCCTCCAAAATTCATGTTGAATCTTATCCCCATTGTGCTGACATTAAGAGGTGGAGCCTTGGATGGGGCTGGCCAGTTAGCTCAGTTGGTTAGAGCACAGGTAACGGTTATAACCACAAGGTAACGGGTTAGGATCCCCACACCCGCCAGCAGCCTCCCCCCACCCCCCAAAAAATAAAAATTAAAAAAAAGGAAAAGAGGTTAGCACAGTTGGTTAGAGTGTGGTGCTTATAACACCAAGGTCAAGAGTTCCATTCCTGTAATGGCCAAACACCCCTCCAAAAAAAGAGTTGGAGCCTTTTGGGAATTAAGTCATAAGACTTAATTGGCCATCCAATGAACGGATTAGTGCTCATAAAAGAGGTTGGAATAGAATAACAAGTGTAAGGAAGAACTAAGTAACTCACACCTACTTTTAAAAAGTTATTGCTTTTATTAAAGCAACAGCTGGTGACCTAACATCACTGGCCCTACCCCCCACTCCCTACATCCCAGTTGCTGTCCCAGTGAAAGTCACTAGCACCGAGCACAGGATTGGCTCTCTCTGAATGAATGGGGGCTGGAAATGAAAAGAATTTCTATTCTGTTCTGTTGGGTTGTCAGCATAAAATTGCACATTCCACCCAGGCAGAGTTTTGCATTTCACATTCTAGTTTGCATCCCCTTCACTGACAATTCCAGGGCTTATTAATTAAATTGATAAAATTAATTTTAATGGCGGGAACATATCTGGATCCCCTCTTTGACCCTCCCAACGAAATCCCAGTTCACAGATCCCTGAGTTGCTTCAGTTTCACTGGTAGGTCTTGCCTCCGAAACGCAGAAAAGAGAGCTGTTACAGAGGAGAAGGAAGCACAGACCCCACCCCACCGTCTCACGCTCCCAGCCCAGGCCGGCCTCTCCCTGCATCCGCAGTTTCCTGCAGGCCGGGAAGCGAATGGCATGGAGTGAGGGTAGCGGCGTGGGCGTGAGTTTCCCTGTCTCTAGATTAAACCTGAGCTTTGCAGTCCATCAGCACTTTCATACCCGGGATCTGGGGGTCGCTACAGGCCTTAAAATCCCCACAGTGTCCCCTCCACCCAAAGTAAACTCAGACTTCACAGTGAGAGTCCGAGGGTTGCTTCCCTTTGGGAATCTTGGAGGCTGGTCTGTGCCTCAGGTCTTTCTGCCCCTGGGACATGAAAACACTTCCAATGTGCCATTTTCCTGCTTAAAAGCTGTTACTGACTGTTGGGAAAATATAGGAAAAATGGCCGGGGCCCCTCAGATGTTCAGAATCTTGCTGAGCATTTGATGTAAATAGGCACGTGCACTCAGGTGTTCCTCAGTTATTGTCTAGTGTAAGTGCGCATGTGCACCCAGGTGTCCTGGGTTATGGACTTAAGTCTAAGGATGAGTGGCTCTGACCCATGGCGTCTCCCACCCCGGGATGCCCCCCCATGGGGGGGTGTTGGGCCCGTGGGATCGGGAGGACCGGAAAGCCAGCAACTACCTGTCGACAGAGCCTCCATCTTGTTAACTCCACCCCCTTCCCTCTCTCCCCGCTCCCTTCCTGGAAGGCGGAACCGGAAACTGAACCCTGCTCAATTCCATACCATATATGGGCAAAAACTCACCAACAGCCCTCCCCTATAAATACCCGCTTGTATCCACCCTGGGCGCAACATCTCCCGCCTCACTCCCTTGCGGGCCATGGAGCTTCGCCCAAGAGCGCTTCCGTTAAAGCTTGCCTGGAACCCACTGCCTGGCTCCTTTTACTTACCACTGCTGATTGGAACCGGACATCTGGTGCCAAAACTCAGGGGGAGGTTGAGGCCCCGCTCCAGTGGGAGCCTCCCTCCTCTTGTTACCAGGACCTCATCTGAGCCCCACGCCTCAAGACACCTGGTAAGTTCCCCCAATTCCGTGCCCTGATCCGGGTGACCCTGCCTGGAATTGCGCAGCTGCGTCAGGACTACTCTACTGAGTCACCAGGTGACTCCGCTCGGCGCCTGAGGATCGGGAGATGTCCCCCTCCTCAGGACAGCCACCTTCCCTCTGTCCAGAACCGGGGATTCCAAATGGGGACGCCTGTTTTAATCCCTGGCCTGCCCAGCAGGAATCATGGGAACTGCCCAGTCCAAATTTGACCCAAAAACCCCTTTGGGTTGCCTGCTGGCCAATCTCAAAACTTTGGGCTTCTCACAAGACTTGAGAGGGCACCGCCTTATCTATTACTGTTCGGTGTCCTGGCCTCAATATCAATTGGACAATCAGTCTCGATGGCCTCTCGAGGGCACCTTTGACTGTCAGGTCCTCACAGATTTGGACAACTTTTGTAGGTGCCAAGGTCGGAAGTCCCTTACGTACAGACTTTTTGGGACCTACGCTCTCGTCCCTCCCTCTGCTCCTGATTCTCCAGTTCCCAAGTCGTCCTCGCTCGGACCACACCGGCTCCATCTGCTCCAAAACCCCCTGAATACTTCCCACCTTCTCCTCTGTCTGAACCCCCTGAAAACCTGGCCAGCCTGCCAGCTTGGGGGCCAGCAACTCTTCCTCCCCCTCCCTATCCACAGCCTCCTCCTCCCCCTTCCCTTACTCCTTCAGCACCTGCCCCAGAACCTTCACCCCCCGACTCACCTCTCATTTCTGCCCAGGCATGATCCCGGGTAATCCCACCTACCTCCGGCCTGGTCTGTCCTTTAAGGGAGGTGGCTGGTGCCGAAGGAGTGGTTTGAGTTCATGCCCCCTTCTCACTCCAAGACCTCTCCCAAATTAAAAAGCGCCTGGGTTCCTACTCTGCTAACCCGGGAAACTATACCAAAGAGTTCCAATATTTAGCCCAAGCATATGAGCTAACATGGCACAACTTACATGTCATCCAGACTACTACCCCCACCGCTGAGGAAAGGGAACGCATCCAGGCTGCCACCCAAGAACATGCAGATCCGGTCTATTTAACTGATCCAACTATGCTGTAGGGGCTCAGCAGTTCCCACCACAGACCCTGGGTGGGACTATCAGAATGGTCAGGATGGCCGCTGACACCGTGACCACATGGTTCAGTGCCTCATCACTGGAATGCGGGCGGCTGCTAACAAGGCTGTCAGTTATGACAAACTGCGGGAAATCGCCCAAAGTTCAGATGAAAATCCCGCTGTTTTCCTTAATAGACTCACTGAGGTCCTACTTCAGTTCACCTGCCTAGACCCCTCCACCCCGGCAGGAGCTACAGTCCTAGTCACCCATTTTATCTCTCAGTCAGCCCCTGATATTTGCAAAAAATTTAAAAAGGCTGAAGAGGGCCCTCAAATTCCCATTCCTGGCCTGGTGAGAATGGCATTTAAAGTTTTTAATGCCCGGGAGGAAATGGCCAAACTTAAAAAGACAGGCCTGGGTTCAGCAGAAGGTCCAACTCCAAACCCAAGCCTTGGTAGCAGCCCTGCATCCGGCTGGCTCTGGGAACCAACGAAAAGGGGTAACCCAGGGCACCCCCCCTCCCCCCGAGGGCTTGCTTCAAATGTGGCGCTAACGGACACGGGCCCGTCAATGTCCAAATCCAAAGGTTCTGACACGCCCATGCCCTCAATGCTGGAGGATGGGCCACTGGCAATCTGACTGCCCCCGCATTGGGGGATCCCCGGCGCCTCCATGCAGAGGAAACTCCGAGCCAGTAAGTCCTGCCTTTCGGCTCCTTGGCCTGGATGATGGCTGACAGGGCCCAGACTTGAAAACCCTCTCACCCACGCTGAGCCCAGGGTCATGTTCCAGGTAGCGGGTAAGTCCATTTCCTTCCTGTTGGACATGGGGGCTACCTCCTCTGTTCTGCCTTCCTACTCAGGCACCAGCTTCCCCTCCACAGTGGTGGTCATGGGAATTGATGGCACCTCTTCTAATGCAAGGACCACCCCACCCCTTTGCTGTAGCCTGGATGGGTTTCCCTTTTCTCATTCTTTCCTAATAATTCCCTCCTTCCTCATCCCCCTCCTCAGCCGGGATATCCTTCACTAGCTCCAGGCCACCATTCATCTTTCCCCCTCATCCACTGTTTCCACCCACCTTATTTTGGCCCTAGTTTCACCTGACCTTTCCCAACCACCCCACTTCCCATGGTCGGTGGACCCCCGGGTTTGGGATACTTCTAAGCCAATAGTAGCCTCTCACCATTCCCCAGTAAAAATACAATTAAAAGATCAAACCACCTTTCCTTCCCATCCTCAATTCCCCATTTCAGAAACCCACCAATGAGGTCTCAAACCCATCATAGATCGGCTTCCACCAGCAGGGACTCTCTATACCCATTAGCTCCCCCTGCGACACCCCCATCCCCATAAAAAAGCCCACTGGAGCCTAGTGCAGGATTTAAGACTTATTAATGATGCCGTAGTCCCACTCCATCTGGTCGTCTCCAACCCATATACCCTGCTCTCCAACGTTCCCCCTACCACTTCCCACTTTTCCATTTTGGACCTCAAAGATGCTTTCTTCTCTGTCCCCCTTCATCCAGACTCTTATTTCCTTTTTGCCTTCACTTGGGAGGACCCTGACACACATACTTCACAACGATTTACCTGGACTCTTTTGCCACAAGGCTTTAGAGATAGTCCCCCTCTTTTCGGCCAGGCTTTAGCCAAAGATCTTAATCTCTGCACTCTAAAGTACAGCACCCTCCTCCAATATGTGGATGACCTCCTTCTTTGCAGCCCCTCATTATCCTCTTCCCAAGACAATACTGCCACCCTTCTCAATTTCCTTGGGTCTAGGGGTTATCGGGTCACTCCTTCCTAGGCTCAATTTTGCACCCCCACAGTTACTTACCTAGGCATATCCCTAACCCCCACTTCCAAGTCTCTTACAGGGGACCGTATCTGCCTCCTCTGGGATCTCCAACCTCCCCGGAATGCTGATGACATCCTCTCCTTTCTGGACCTCATGGGTTTCTTCCAACAGTGGATCCCCAACTTCACCCTCCTAGCATGACCCTTATACAAGGCAGCTAAGGACACCTCGAAGGGACCATTAACTGACCCCACCACTGTAAAACACTTTTTCTGTAGGCTACAGGATTGTCTTACTGCAGGACCCACTCTGGCTCTCCTGAACCCTTCAAAGCCCTTTCATCTATTTATGGATGAGCATTCTGGCTTGGCTATCGGTCTCCTGTCCCAGCCTGCAGGACCAACCTATTGGGCACTGGCATGCCTATCAAAACAGCTAGATGTTATGGTCCAGGGATGGCAGCCATGTCTCAGGGCATTAGCAGCTGCTGCCTCCCTGACCAAGGAAGCTCTCAAGCTTACTTTGGGCCAACCCCTCACTGTCTTTTCCTCCCATTGCTTGGGGGACCTGCTCAGCCACAAATCCCTTGCCCATTTGACTCCCAGGATCCAACTGTACCACCTTTTTTTCATTGAAAATCCCCAGATTTCTTTATTCACCTCCCCCCACTTAAGCCCCATGACCCTTCTGCCTACTCCCTCCACTACTCCCAACCCTTTACATTCCTGTTCTCAACTTTTAGAGGATGTTATTCCCTCACATCCAGGGCTCTCTGACAGGCCCCTATCTAATCCTGACCATGTGCTTTTCATAGACGGTAGTTCTTTCATTGCCCTGGACTGCCAAAGGCATGCAGCCTATGCTGTCGTTACTCTGGATGCCACCTTAGAGGCTGTACCCCTTCCCCTCGGAACAGCCTCTCAAAAGGCGGAGCTGATAGCCCTCACTCGGGCCCTCCACCTGTCCTAGGGACAAGGGGTCACTATATACAGAGATTCCAGATATGCTTTCCTCGTCACCCATACTCATTCTGTCCTCTGGCAAGAACAAGGATTCCTCACTACTAAAGAGACCCCAATAATCAATGGGCCCCTAATCTAAAAGCTACTTGAGGCCCTTAGCCTCCCAGCTGAGGTGGCTATCATTCACTGCTGTGGCCACCAGTCCTGTAAAGACCCTATATCTAAAGGCAACAACAAAGCTGATTCCACAGCCTGGGCTATGGCTCTAGGCTCCGCCCCAGCTCCTCTCCTTTTCCTCAACACACCCCATTCCCCCTCGTATACCGAAGAAGAAACTCAGGCCCTCAAATGGTTGGGGGGAATTATCAGGGACAAAGGTTGGATTATTTATCCAAAATAAGGCCACCCTCCCAGGCCATCTAGCCTGCAGCATCATTACAGACGTCCACCAATCCCTCCACATTGGCCCAAAAGCTTTATATCGGTTCCTAGAACCCCTTTTCCATAACCCACACCTCTGAAAGCTCGTTGAGGAGGTTCATCAGTCTTGCAACACCTGTTCTCCTGTTAACTCTCAAGGGGGAATTCACAGAGTGGGACATAACCATCAACTCCAAGGCCATCAACCAGGGGAGGACTGGCAGCTTGATTTCACTCACATGCCATGTCACAAAATCTATAGTTACTTACTATCTTTGGTGGACACCTTTGCAGGATGGATTGAGGCTTACCCCACAGCACGAGAAACAGCAGATGTGGTAGCCACTGTACTCATTGAACATATCATCCCAAGGTTTGGCCTCCCATGGACCCTACAATCTGACAATGGCCCAGCCTTCACCTCCAGTGTCACCCAGCAGGTCTCCTGAATGTCACCTGGAAACTCCACATCCCTTACCATCCCCGATCCTCGGGTAAGGTTGAGCAAGCCAATGGCCTCCTCAAGGAACATCTTACTAAACTTTCCCTCAAGACCTGCTTATCTTGGCCAACCCTCCTCCCATTGGCACTTACAAGGCTTAGGGACACCCCTAGGGGGGCCATCAGGCCTCAGCCCTTTTGAACTCCTCTATGGATGGCCCTTTCTGCTGACCTACAACTTTCCAGCCTCACCCTCTCCCCTTCTACCTACCCTGCCTAACCCTTTTAAGGGCCCTTTGTGGGTCCATGCTGACTCAGTTACTCCCACCCCCAGGGACCCCTACTGCAGCTACTCCCCAGTCTTTAACCCCAGGGGATAGCGTCCTACTGAAAGAACCACATCCAAAAACCCTACAGCCCAGGTGAACTGGTCCCTACAGGGTGGTTCTAACCACCCCCACAGCCGCAAAACTCCTGGGACACTGTCCCTGGGTACACCTTTCCAAACTTAAGCATGCCCCCTCTGAGGCCCCCTCCCAAGATGAATGGACGGCACAGCCCTTGAGGCCTACCCGGGTTCGGCTGTCATGCCATGATTCTTCTCCGGACTCTTGTCTCTTAGTTCCACCACTACTCATTCAGGATACAGATGGAGATTGTATTTAACAGAAACCCAGACAACCAATTATCAAACTCATGCCCAAATTATTTCTACCACCGATTGCCAACCGCAGGGATGCCAGGCCTCAGATAATTTCTCTATCCATGCTTTTAATTCTGCCCCTCAGGGAAGCTCAAACCCCACTATCTGTTTTGTTTATGACCAAACACATTACAACTGCTGCACTTACTGGGTTCAAACTAACAGCGGTTGCCCTTATCATTATTGCACAATGCACACCACCCAGCTGTATAGTGCAGGTACCAAATGGGCCCAATACTGCCTCACCTGTAATGGAAAAAACACTTAGTATTTGACTTTTCCAGACCCTTGGGACGACCGCTGGGCCGCCAAAGTCAATGTCAAACTTTATCGCTGGCCCTTCCAGTCTTATCCCACCACTTCCCTTAACATTTACAGGGCCTACATATGGGTCATCCCTCATGTCTTTTCTGTTCTCAGTAAGCAGACTAGCGTTATCCAGGCACAGGACCAGCTCCTCCAAGAACACCTGCAGATTGGCCCTCATCTAGGTCAAGATGCTTTCTCCTGGGTAAAGCTCATTCAACAGGGTGTCACCATCACCAACCTTTCTGGCATGGGTAACTTGTCTCACTGCTTTCTGTGTGCTGCCTTAGGTAAGCCCCCATTGGTGGCTGTCCCCTTCCTGGCCCATTTAGTCAATCCACCACCCCAACTCCAGCTCCTCTGACCTGTCTCCAAAACATTCCCTTGTTTACTAACTACCAAGCTCCAATATTGCCCTTCTGCTACTCTTCCCCTAATTCCTCTCTTTGCAATACAACCCAACCAAATGCCATCAGCCAACACGCTCCCATTGGAGGTTTCTTTTGGTGCAATGGTACCCTCTCTAGGTCTCTCAATGCCTCAGCCTCCCTCCTCTGCTTATCTCTCTCTTTGGTCCCCCAGCTTACCATTTATACCAAGGCTGAAATTATTGCCCTAGTTAATCCCCCAGAGAAACAAAAATGTATGGCTTTTCTCCCCCTAGTCCTCAGGGTTTCCTCGGCCTCTTCCCTGGTGGCCATGTGGCTGGGCACAGGGGCACTTATCCACTCTGTAGACTCTTTCAGAGACCTTTCCAAAAGACTCCAGGTGGCTATCGAGGCCTCAGAATAGTCTCTAGTTTCCCTACAGTGCCAGATCACATCAGTAGCTCAAATAGCCCTTCAGAACCGATGTGCCTTGGACCCCCTCACTGCAGACAAAAGTGACACCTGCATGTTCCTCAATGAAGAATGCTGTTACTACATCAGTGAAACAGGTGTAGTTGAAACCAATCTCCACACTCTTGCCAAAGTTTGTAAGTCCCTTCAGACCTGGTACTACACAGGAGACCCTACCTCACACCAGTGGTGGCAAAACCCATTAACCACATGGCTCCTCCCTCTACTAAGCCCGCTCCTTATTTTCAGGATATTGTTAACTGCAGCCCCCTGTATTTTTTGCTTCATTCAGGATCGGATGAAAGAAATATCCTGGGTATCCATCAACCAGCTTCTGCTCCACTCCTACTCCCACGTGCCCATTTCCAACAACCCCTATGATGCCCCTTACTCAGCAGGAAGTAGCCAGATCTGAGTCATTGCCCTATAACAAAACAGGGTCAGAATGTTGGGCCAGCAGGATCAGGAGGACTGGAAAGCAGCAGATGGAGCCTCCATCTTGTTAAACTCCACCTCCTTCCCTCTCCCCCCTCCCTCCCTGGAAGGCGGGAACTGGAAACTGAACCATGCTTAATTCCATGCCATATATGGGCAAAAAACTCACCAACAGCCATCCCCTATAATACCTGTTTGTATCCACCCTGGGCGTGACTTCCCCAGCCTCACTCCCTTGTGGGCCATGGAACCTTGCCCGAGAGGGCTTCTGTTAATGCTTGCCTCAAACCCTTTGCATGGCTCTTGTTACTGACCACTGCATATTCGAACTGAATGGTGGGGGTATGGGGAGGCCACTACTGCTGCTGGAGACTGCTGCTCTTAGTGCCCCCAGGACCCTCTGCAAGGCAACTGGAAGACCTGTAAGCTACTGGACCTGCAAGTTGCTGCCATTGAGGAAGCTAAGGACTGAGCTCATGTCATCTGCCAACAGCTCCTGGAATCTTTCCCAATTACCTAGCATGGACTTGCGTGTGAGGGGTCTGGGGACCCAGTCTGTACAATGGGTTTTGGAGGGTCTGAGCCCTAGCTCTGACAATATAAATGGAAACTTAGTATAACTAAAATAATGAAACATTTTGGCTTTAGTTATGATTTGCCTTACTTTACGCTGACCAATCCACCCACCCTATGCCATGTAAAGTCCTCACTCTTAAAGTGGAATTATGCCCTTCCTGTCCCCCAATCCTGGCCCCTTCAGAGACCTTGGAGGGCAGCGCCGGCTACCCCAATCCAGGCGAGGTCGTGTGTTCTCTCTGGTTCTGGGATTCTGCAGACCCCACTTCTCTCCTGATACACACCTTAGTAGTTCTTGGACCGGGCCCGTCTGGTCCCCAGGCCTTCCTTTTGCAGTCACCCATGATGGGTGATGGTGACTTGGGCCTGTCTTGTGACATCCAATGTTCTTCCTCCCAAATTCCACAACACTGGAAAATATGCTCTTCTGTGGGGAACTGAGTGGCAAGTCAACAAGGTCCTTGCCATTCTAGGGTAAAAAGCCAGCAAGGCTGGCATCCCTTTTGCCAACTTCCCCCTTCTCCCTCCGCTTGAGGTCTGACCTTTGATTGAAACCAGGATCCTGGGAGCTTTGTAAATAAGAAACTTATGTTTTTATTTTGTTGATAAATAGTTAGCTATGAATCTTCAAGTGCTGTGGCAGCTGAAAATATTCTATAGATAACTTGGTACCAGACATAACTGATTTAATCAGCACAATTTATTTTCACTGGCTTATAAAATGAAACCTAAAATAAACTAGGATGTCTTACAGGTCAGCAGCCAGTAAGGTCCTCCTGATTTCATAAAGCGTGACTCTTCATTTCTCACCGTCTCCCCTCAGGGTACTGGTCGACAACACTCTTCCGTGGGGCGGGCATCTTATTCCGTCCCCCTCCCTGTGAATGTGCGGGCAACGGGGATCAGAACTGAGAACAACTGAGAGGAAATAGAAGAACTGGGAAAGTGATGATGAGGAAGACCCAGAAACAAGCAAAGTAGGGGATGGGTGAGGGCTTTGCAAAGAGATGGTAAGAGGGAAAGAAGCCAAGAAAGTAGCAGGAAGAGAAAAGCAACTAGAGAAATTTAGAGACAAGCTCCATCTTTAGAGGAATGAAGTACAGCAAAATGGGGAAAGGGACAGCAAAGAGGGCATCACTCAGAGGGAGGAGAGGACAAATGTTTTGCAGTCACGGCAGACAGAGCAATGTGGTGCTGGGACAAGGGGGTGACTGGTGATAAGGTGAAATGTTAACATTTTCATCTTTACAATCTAACAAAGTTAAAATTTGTTTCTTTGAAATATACAAATGAGTATGAAAATTGTAGAACTCCTGTCTGTAAGGCAGGAGGTATTTTATTATTCTTGGCATCAGACACTAGCTTTCATTTGCAATTTCTGTGCAACCAGAGGGCACAGTGACTTGACCCATTCAGTTGTGGGCCAACCTCTTTCCTGTTGAAACAGTTCTGTGAGCTTCTAAGTAGAGGTTCCCCTTGTGTCTTTCTTGTACGTTCTGTGAAAATGTTGAGGGATGGACTGGATTGACTTGGAACATTGTTCAAATACAGCCCATGTATTCATGATTGAAAAAATTTGCTCAGAGCTTATTTCTGCAGTTGACCCTCTTTCAGTGCTTTCAACAATAGCCATGTGTTCACAATTGTGTATTTTTTGAAAATATATTACTATGACTTCATTGGTAAAGAAGAATGAAATAACTGGGATCAATAGGATCAGAACCTTGAAAGAGAAGTATCTTTTGCTCGGGCATGTAAAGATGGTCCTGGAATTTTCAAGAGGATATACGAAAACCCTGCCCGTTGGCCCTTCCAGGTCACCTTATGAGAATTGAGTTGCATCTTGTTCTTCTCACTCAACTCAGACCTTCACAGGATGACTGGGTGAAATGTCTTGTTCTCTGGGCCTTACTGAGCCCACCTGTAACATGGAGATGAGGGGCTATACCCGCAAATCTCAATCTGAGTGACACTGACCCCTGAAATTATTGGCAAAATAGAGTATCTGTGTGTGGCTTTTCTTCTGGGAGGGGGGAGATTAGTTGTAATTATAATTTTAAAAAGGGACCAGTTCTCCAAAAATGGAAACAAACAAAAAAAAAAAACGAATTAAAAAAAGCACAGGGATAAAAGAAACGGGCTTAGAGAGACAGAGAGAAACCATCTTCAGAGGCCTTTCTCTGCATTAGAATTATCCTGGCTAAATCTAGAGGCAGGTCATATGAGTCCCTAGAGTCGAACCCTCCAGTGTCCTCCCCTCTTCTTCAGGATGAAATCCAGGCTCCTCACAGTGGCTACACAGCCCCGTATCATCAGGGCCATGTGTGTCTCCAGCCTCATCCTGGGAGCTTTCTCTGTCTTGGTTTACTCGGCCCAGTCACATTTGCCTTTTCTCTTTTCCCAAACATCAAAACCCTTTCTGTCTCAGGTCTTGTCCCTGCTCTTGCCCTTTGTCCCTAAATCATCATGGCCCTGTCCTTTTCTCCTCCTTCATGTCTAGGCTCACAGATGTTTCCCCACCCCTTTTGCCCTATCATCTAAAGTTCCTCTGCCAGGCACTGTCCATCATGTTACTTAGGTTTTATTGCCTCCACACCAGTCATTCATATCAGAAATGTTATTTTCCACTGATTATTTCCACTCTTAGTGTTTTCCCTTCGTTGGATAATGTGCATTCTCTGCTTTGTTCACAGGACGGCTGTAGCGCCTACTGTGGGGTTGGGTTTGAATGCAAGGTCAGGGAAGACCAAGGGGCTCAAAAGTTTACAAGGATGGGTCTCATGTTTCTTCCTGAAATTTCAACTCTAATTGATCTAAACCTTATGTGACTGCTTGTTTCATTAAAAATAGGAGCAAAAAGATGTACTGAGACCCACAAAGCCCTATAGACTGGTGTCCCCACAGAGAGTGCTGAGTTGTTCCCTTTTTAGCCATTTGTGTCACTGCCCTACTCCAGCTCCTGGGTCTTCCAGGCTTTGCACATGACCAGGGACCAGTTGCCATCATGGGCAGGGGCTTTGCCTTTTACCAGGTGATCACAGTCAGGTATCCTGTTCTTCAGAAAGGGTAGTGAGGACAGGGCATAAGGAGCATGAAGGACACCCCCCCTAAATATCTAGTTTTTCCTCGAGGGGTTAGGAGGCTTCATGACTTAGAGAAAGATATTTCCAAGAATCAAGAGGGCAAAGAACACCACAGTGACCTGCAACAGAAAGGCTTAAATTGGGACTTTTAAGATGCTTTACAGTAAATGTGGAAGACAGATATTTCTTCCATAGGAGGGGCCACTAGGTCCTAGGAAGGGAGTTTGAGGAGAGGACGGAGAATACTGGCCTAGTAATGGCAGGGAGACTCAGGAACTGGAGAAAGGAAAAGCTCTGTTCATCCTCACTGGCTGACCCTGTGCTCAGCAGGTGATAGAGTAGATGGCATGAGCAAATAGGGTCACCTTTAGAGAAAGAAGTTTATCATGCAACACACACACTCAGCCTCCTACACTCTTCTCCCTCTCCCCATTGTTTCTCTAGAATGGCAAAGTTGGTGCTTCTGCAGGTAGGTGATTTGAGGAAGAAGAGTAGTTTGTCTATTGTTGCCTCTTTTTTTATCCCCTCCATCAAGTCTTCCAACTTCCTCTTTTCTATTCTGTTTAGAGGTTTATTTTCTGCAGTTCTATTATCAGTGTGCACCATCTCAAAACCCAAGGATTGGGTCTGTTAGCATTTTAGCCAATGTCATTGCAAAGTGAGAAATCTTAGACCCCAGGAACTTTTCTCTATCAGAGGGTCTGGGCAGCCAGGAGGCATTTTCTCTTTCTGCCTTGTGAAGGGTCTTATATTGGCAAAGTAGGTCTGCTCAGCCTCAGGCAGCTGCCCCACTGGTGAGCTCCCTGCATTTCTGGTTGAATTTACACTTGCCCTTCCCACATGTTGGACTAGTAGAGTGGACTGGGTAAAGGTCCCCTGGCTCTGCTCCTCTGCTGCTCCCTCTCACTCATGATGAAGACCACTCCAAAGGCAAACGTTATCCCTTGTATTAGTCTGTTTTTGTTGCTTATAACAAAATACCTGGAGCTGGGTAATTTATAAGAAAATGAAATTTATTGCTTACAGTTTCAGAGGCTGGAAAGTCCAAAGTCCAGAGAACATAGCTGGTGAAGGTCTTTCCTGGTGGTGGTTTCAGCAAAACTGGGTATCACATTGTAAGATGGTGGAAGCAAAGAGAGAGAGAACTTCTCATGTGCTCTTCTTTTAAAGCCAGAAGAACCACTCCCATTATTCAAGAAGGGGTCAATCCATTCACAGGGGTATAGTCCTCACAATCCAGTCACCTCTTCTAGACCTCACCTATCAACTATCATAATAGCATTTCCCACCCTCTTAACAGTTACAGTAGGGATTAAGCTCCAATGACTTTGGGGGGCCATTCAATCCACTGCACCCCTGAACACTTCAGTTCACTATATGTGAAGCCTATAATGGATGCCAGCAATTATTTGTCTGCACTAGGGATTAAAATGGTACACAAACAGAATATATTTCCCTGTGTTATCAAGGTTAATTAATTAATTAATTAATTTTCCAGGTTGCTATTAAATGAAGACAAATGCTTTCAGTTACTAATATTCATGCAACTCAAATGCCTCAACACGAAGAACTGATGTAATCATTCCCCCGGGGGCCCTTACGTCCTTGCTTCTCCCTGACATTATCATCTCATCCAACTCTGCCTACTCTGTTTCTGTCCTGGAAGCTTTTCCCCTTTCAGGATGATACTGGCAGTGGGTTTGTCATATATGGCTTTAATTATGTTGAGATACTTTCCATCTATTCCTAACTTATAGAGGGTCTTTGTCATGAGTGAGTGTTGAATTTTATCAAATGCTTTTTCAGCATCTATGGAGATGATCATATGGTCCTTGCATTTGATTTTATTAATATGGTTTATCACATTTATTGATTTGCATATGTTGAACCAACCTTGCATCCCTGGAATGAATCCCACTTGATCGTGATTAATAATTTTACATATGCGTTGCTGTATTCTGTTTGCTAGTATTTTAGTGAGGATTTTTGCATCTATATTCATCAAGGATATCGGCCTGTAGTTTTCTTTTTTGGTTACATCTTTATCTGGTTTTGGTATCAGGATGATGTTCGCTTCATAGAATGAGTTTGGGAGATTTGCGTCTGTTTCAATCTTTTGGAATAGTTTGTAAAGAATCGGTGTCAATTCCTCTTTGAATGTTTGGTAAAATTCTGCTGTGAATCCATCTGGTCCTGGGCTTTTCTTTGTTGGGAGCCTTCTGATGACAGCTTCAATCTCCTTTATTGTTATTGGTCTGTTCAGATTTTCTATGTCTTCATAGCTCAGTATTGGGAGCTTGTGTGTGTCCAGAATTTTACCCATTTCCTCCAGATTTTCAAATTTGTTGGCGTATAGTTGTTTATAGTAGTCTCGAATGATTCCTTGTATTTCAGATGAATCAGTTGTAATATCGCCTTTTTCATTTCTAATTTTTGTTATTTGAATCTTCTCTTTTTCTTTTTTTGGTAGTCATGCTAATGGTTTGTCACTTATATTTATCTTTTCAAAAAACCAACTTTTTGTTTCATTGATCTTTTGTATTGTTTTTTGGGTTTCAATTTCATTAAGTTCTGCTCTGACCTTAATGATTTCTTTCCATCTGCTAACTTTAGGTTTGGATTGTTCTTGTTTTTCTAGTTCTTTAAGGTGAAGTGTTAGGTTGTTCACTTGCCATCTTTCCATTCTTCTGAGGTGAGCATTTAATGCAATAAATTTCCCCCTTAATATTGCTTTTGCAGTATCCCACAGGTTTTGGTATGATGTATCATTATTTTCATTAGTTTCAATAATTTTTTTGATTTCCTGCTTGATTTCTTCTTGGACCCATATGTCATTAAGTAGAATGCTGTTTAATTTCCATGTTTTTGTATAGTTTCCAGTATTTCGTTTGTTATTAATTTCTAGTTTTAATCCATTGTGGTCTGAGAAATTACATGAGATAATTCCGTTTTTTTTTTGAATTTGCTGTGACTTGATTTATGACCTAATATGTGATCTATCCTGGAGAATGATCCATGTGCTGATGAGAAGAATGAATATTCTGAGGTTGTTGGATGGAGTGTTTTGTAGATATCTGCCAAGTCCAATTGGTCTAGAGTATTGTCTAGATCTCGTATTTCTCTGCTGATTCTTTGCCTAGATGATCTGTCCAATATTGACAGTGGGGTGTTCAGGTCCCCTGCTATTATGGTATTAGTGTCTATTTCCTTCTTTAGGTCTAATAGAGTTTGTTTTATAAATCTGGCTGCTCCGACATTGGGTGCGGACATATTTATGATTGTTATGTCTTCTTCATGGATCAGTCCTTTTGTCATTAAGTAGTGTCCCTCATTATCTCTTTTTATGGTTTTTAGTTTAAAGTCTACTTTGTCAGATATAAGAATAGCTACTCCAGCTCGTTTTTCATTTCTGTTTGCATGGTAAATCTTTTTCCATCCTTTCACTCTTAGTCTATGTGAGTCTTTATGCATGAGGTGGGTCTCTTGAAGGCAGCATATAGTTGGGTCCTCCTTTTTAATCCAGTCAGCCAGTCTGTGTCTTTTGATTGGGGAATTTAAGCCTTTTACATTAAGAGTTGTTATTGAAAGGTGTTGATTTATTCCTAGCATTTTATTGATTGTTTAACTGTCTTAGGTATATTTTGTTCCTTTCTTTCTGATTTGCTGTTTGTTTTCTGTGTTTGTTGGTTTCTTAGGTTGTAGGTAGCCTTTTTGTTCATTTGTTTTCTCTTCATGAATGACATTTTTATTATACTAGTGGGTTTTGATTTTTCTTGGGTTTTTATGACAGTGGTAGTTATTTTTCAGGAACCAAACCCAGTACTCCCTTGAGAATTTCTTGTAAGGGTGGTCGTGTGGTGGTGAACTCCCACAGCTTTTGTTTGTCTGAGAAATCTACTATTTGTCCTTCATTTCGGAAGGATAGCATTGCAGGTTAGAGTATTCTTGGCTGACAATCTCTGTCATTTAGTATTTTGAATATATCATCCCATTTCTTTCTAGCTTTTAGGGTTTGTGATGAAAAGTCTATGTTAGCCTGATTGGGGCTCCCATATGGGTGATTTGACGCTTCTCTCTTGCAGCTTTTAAGATTCTCTCTTTGTCATTGAGTTTTGCCAATTTGACTATAACATGTCTTGGAGAAGACCTTTTTGAGTTGAATACGTTTGGAGATCATTGAGCTTCCTGGATCTGAAGATCTGTGATTTTTCCTATACCTGGGAATTTTTCTGCCACTATTTTGTTGAATATGTTTTCAATGCAATCTCCATTTTCCTACCCTTCTGGAATACCCATGACTTGGATATTTGAGCGCTTAAGGTTGTCTGATATCTCTCTCAGATTTTCTTCAATGCCTTTGATTCTTTTTTCTTTCTTTTTGTCTGCTTGTGTTATTTCAAACAGCCCATCTTCAAGTTCAGAGGTTCTCTCTTCAACTTCCACAAGCCTGCTGGTTAAACTCTCCATTGTGTTTTTTATTTCACTGAATAACTTCTTCAGTTCTGCAAGTTCTGCTACATCTTTTTCAGGACATTGATTTCCTTGTACATTTCCTATTTCAGGGCTTGTATACTTTTCCTCGCTTCATCATGATGTCTAGCTGAGTTTTCTTGTATCTCATTAAGTTTCCTTAGAATTATCACTTGAAATTCCTTGTCAGTCATTTCAAGGGCTTCTTGTTCTATAGGATCTAGAGCTTGAGATTTTTATCTTTGGGTGATGTACTTTCTTGATTTTTCGTATTTCTGGTATCTTTTTTTAATGTTTATTCATTGTGGCTGGGGGTTTCACAGTCCATAGGTTTGACACTATTGCCTAACTAAGATGTTGCTGTGGTTGCCAATTTGGTATGGCTACCTCAGTGACTGCTTAGTTGGCCACTAGTGCCTTGTGTGTGTGGTTGCTTTGGGTCATGGGCCTCTCCGGGGAGCCACCTCTCTGGTCAGCTTGGACTCTGCTGGGCTGCTGGAGCACGGGGCTGTACCACAGTGTGTGGTCTCTGCTGAGCTTCCACCTCCCATGCTGGATTTCTCCCTTTTTTCTGCGCTCTGGCCCAGGCTGCTGGTATGCGCCTAGGCATGGCAGAGCATGTGGTCTCTGCAGAGCCTCCCCTTCCCCTGCAGGATATCTCCCTGCTCTATGCGTGCTCTTCCGAGCTTGGGATGGAGCCAGGTGGAGGCCGTGAAGCCTACCTGCTGCTGGATTGCGTGGCAGCGGCCCCCCCCACAGGGTGTGTGCAGTCTATGGAGCTTCTATCTCCTTTGCTGGACGTCTCTGTGCTCTGTATGCATTGAGTCGGGCTGCTGGATTGCGCATCAGCAGTGTGGTCCCCATGGAGTTCCCGCCTCCCCTTCCAGACTTCTCTCTGCTCCGAGCGCACTAGGCCAGGCTGGGAATGGCACCAGGTGCCTGCGGTGAAGCCTACTTGCTGGATCATGCAGTGGCAGCCCCACAGGGTGTGTGGTTTCTGTGGAGCCTCCACCTCCCCTGCTGAACGTCTCCCCACTCTGCACACTGGGCCGGCCTGGGAATCGAGCCGGGTGGTGGTGGTGAAGCCTATCTGCTGGATCATGTGACGGCGGCCCTGCAGGGCATGTGGTCTCCGTACATCTTCTGCCTCCCCCACTGGACATCTCCCCATTGCATATGCACTTGATGTTATGTTTTTATAGTTTAAATCGGTTGATTTGTGAGAGAGAGTGACGCTAGGGACCGTCTATTCCACCATCTTGACCAGAATTCTCAGTTTTCTGTACTTCCTGAGTGTACAATCATGTTTAACAACATGTTTTCTGACCCTACAGGTCAAGGATCAAGTCCTGTTTCTCTCACTTTCTGTGTAAGTTGAATTAGATATGTGAACACTGGGGCCTGCTGTCCTTCTGAGAAATAATGACAATTTACCACAAGTTAGTGCTGTTTGATGGCTTAGAATATTGCACGTATTATCTCCAAAGGTCACACCTGCAATAACATCTCCTTAGAGAATGACCTCAGCATATGAATTTTGGGTGACACAAACATATAAACCATACAGCGTGCATAATACTTTGCATGTTTTTTTCCAGTTTGTTCCAAACCTCAATTTGTTCTCTGATATCAGTTTTTTCAAGTACAAACTCTATTATATTGTGTCCAATGAACTAGATAATAAAGGGCAATGTGTATACTGTCATGTGCTTCATAATGACATTTTGGTCAATGATGGACCACGTATTCGAAGGCTATACCACATAGCCTAGGTGTGTAGTAGACCTAGGGTTGTGTAAGTACACTCTGATGTTCTCACAATGATGAAAGCATGTGAGGACACTTCTTAGAATATATTCCCATCATTAAGTGATGCATCACTGTATGGGGACTTGCTGTATTGGCTGGCTGTTACATAACTGCAGGCCTGAAATCATACTTGCAGTTTCTGGCTTCATTCCCCAGTTCCTATAATGCTGTGTATTTACCTGACCTCATACATCAAAGTCAGTGATCTTAACATATATTCCAGTCCTCATATTTTATGCTGGTTCTGAAATAAAAGTTTCTGCTTTTTTCTTGAGAGGGAATTGTTTAGAGTTCCCGATACTTTGTGTAAATGTGGTTACTACTTATTTGCTTGTTGGCTTTATCACACAATTCTATAATGTTTTACTAAGTTTTATTATGGTTTATAAATGATGGGGGTTTTTTTTTTAGCATGTTTTATGATATGTAACTGACATTCAACACTTCTCAATGTCACAAAAAGCCTGGTCTGTGTGGGTATACATAGTTTTATAACAGTTATTAAGAAAAATATTTTATTTTTATAACATTGTTTTGTTAATTTTACTCTCATTTTTTGTGTTACTGTTTTGTAATTCAGAATTACCATTTATTTAGATTATTTATTCCATAAATTTGTTGCAGATTATTTGTCATTACACCATATTGTGCAGTGTTTTGGTATTTATTTATGCACAGTTAATATGTTATAACTATGTATAATTTTTAAATTTTTAAATATAAGACAGAAATATGTTTTCTGCCAATTGGTCAATCTTTGGAGTCACAGTGGGAAAGTGCTTTTTCAGGCTAACACAGATTTATGCAATGTTACATTTTTATTTAGGTTGTTTGAAACTAGACTTCCCTAGATTTAATTTCAATTATATGTAATCACCCTTTCCTCATTAATGACTCCTAATCTAGCTGGCTGGTTAGCTCAGTGGGTTAGAGTGTGGTGTTGCAACTCCAAGGTCAACGGTTCAGATCCCCATACCTGCCAGCCACAAAAATAAAAAAAAAGGAAGAAAAAAAAATAGACTCCTAATCCTTTTGTTTTCCTAATAATTGAAGATCATGGTTAGGAAGTTTTATAACTCTACTTAATATACATATTACTTTTTTGTAATATTATGTATTTCAATATGAAATATTCATTTACTGTCTATAATTAATCTTCCCAGGAATTTGCTTCCTCAGGATTCATCAAAGAATTCATCTTGGAAAGAACCTTTACAATTGTAATAATATGGTAAGTTTTTAACCATTTCTCACAATGTACTCCATGTAAAGAGATTCATATGAGGAATAACTAAGTCCCTAGTCCACCAAGCTTAATTTTAGATATTATGTAGTACAGAACAATTGCAATTAATCAAAATAGGTTAAAACCCATGACCTGATATATATAAAAGGTGCAAAGACATATAGAAATGGCCAATATTCATCAGGTTGTAGAATATTTTATTCAATTATTTGAGGTTTCTTGAAAAGGCTACGTTACTCTTTATGACTTTCAACATGAACTTTGAAATCTGGTGATGTGCATCCTTACAGGCCTTTCCTGGTGGTCTCTGGGTAGGAATCAACAGGAGGAAAGAGCTTACTTCTTAGGTGAGTATCTATTTTATCCATGTTCCTGGAAGTACAAGGACATTGCCTTTTGAAATAAAATACTGTCTTAATTATAGAGCATTTGGGAGTGGTCAGGAATAATGTAAAACCATGATGTCAGTCATCAGGCTTATTATGTTCAGGGCTGCCTTCTCCACACAAAGGATCATCGTAGGTTAGAGAAAAGGAAATCTCTACCAAAAGACAGTGAAATATAGCAGGCCAAGACCTTAGGAGAGTGAGATTTTTGTGGGAGAATGGTAATAGGTTACTAGGGACTGACTATGTGGTAGAAATAATGTAGAGGAAATGGTGGTCATCTTCTCTGTGGAATGGCAGTAGCTTTTTGTATAGTAAACATTGATGAAAAATTAGTCTTAGTCTTAAAATTGAAGAGAGTACAGTTATCAGAGAAGAGTTTAATCAAAAGAACCAGAACAGCATGTTCTTGAATAGGACTCACTTTTTTTTTATTTAAAATTTTTATTTATTATTAGCATATTCATTCTTACAAATCATGATATTTCTTTATGCCCTTTGCCTGACCTATCACTTCCCAAACCCTCTCCCTTCCTCCCCCCATCTCTAGTATCCTTAGGTTTGTTCTCTCCTTCTGAAAGTTCAACTTATTGTTGTGGTCTTTCCTTTTCTTTCTTTCCTTCATTCCTTCCTTCTTCACCCCACGCCCCTCCTTTCCTTTCTCCCCCCTCCTAGCAGCCAGTTATGAGTGAGAATATGTGGTGTTTCTCTTTCTTTGTCTGGCTTATTTCACTTAATATAATTTTTCCAGACTCATCCATGTTGCTGCAAATGGCAGAATTTCATTCTTTTTTATGGCTGAGTCATATTCCATTGTGTAGATATACCACATTTTCTTTATCCAGTCATCTGTTGATGGACACTTAGGTTGGTTACATATTTTGGCTATTGTAAATAGAGCTGCAGTGAACATGGGAGTGCAGGTATCCCTCCAACATGATGATTTCCATTCCCCTGGATATATACCCAGAAGTGGCATTGCTGGATCATATGGTAGCTCTATCAGTAGTTATTTGAGAAATCTCCATACTGTTTTCCATAATGGCTGTGCTAGTTTAAAGTCACACCAACAGTGCAGAAGAGCTAACTGCTGGCCTTACATTTTGTTACTGTTTTATTCAAAATGTATTATAGGTCTCTTGTTTTAATTAATAAAATTTAATCCATTTTTGTATAACTGTCAATGAATCGCTTTCCTTCTACCAATATAGTTATATCCCACCTCAGTAGAATACTTCATAACAGACACAAGCAATGCATCATTAGGCTCATTAGGTTGAAGGGACTACAACTATTTTTTCCCATGGTGTAATGAAACAACATACAATTGGAACATATAATCACGTTTGCACTTGAGTTATTCTCTCTGCACTTCTCCCTAGGATACTTATGTGGGTATAATGATAATCCAGACCAGTGCATGTTCAGCCTTTGACACCCTAAAACCTGCAGTGCTGTCGATGCACTGTCTTACTATGTTTCTACTTGCCTTTTTCTTGTATGCCTAACAAGATCCATGGCATGCACCTTGATTTACATGAAGGGAATACAAATATAGTAAGAATATGAAATATATTATGAAATAAAAGAAAATGTGGGGAATGAGGATAAAGAACACTATCTCATTTTTGACCTTGGAGTAGTCAGTGAAATAATTTGAAAAGATTAATATTCATGAATTTTTCTCATAAGAATGAACATACAGAATGGGAATTTTAACTGGTGACCACTCCACTTAAAATGGATTGAACTCCATGTAAAGTTTGCTTTGGATGTTGAGAATGATGATGCATACACTGAAGTGTTATGAGAATGTTATTTCATAATGAGGCTTTCTGGAGAAAGCCAGGTAGCCTTCTCAAGCTGGTTAAAAATAACTTGAGAGATCAGGAAAAGATGACAGTCTTGGTGTGTAATGGTAGTGACCAGGTACAGCTGCCATGAGGGTACCGAGATATATTTTGAACTTCCAGATGGTGTCAAGAAAGGGAGCAGGTGGGCTTTATCATCAGCTTGCCCAGATCGGCAGCACAGAAAAACGGAGTGGTGAGGTTTATAAAATGTCAGTAGTCAAACCTCAAAAAATGGAGTCAGATTCCTTAGTACAAACCGGAGTGATTACTCTTGATACTCCTGACTACTTGGGTGGGAAGGATAACTATTTTCTTCATGGTCATAGCCTATGACATTCCTTTTCCTGCTGCACATACAGGTCCCATTGGACAGTATAACTGTTGGATATGTTTTTGAAATACTGTTTAAGTTGTTTAACATTTTTATGGTAGTTCAATAAAAATGAATGAGCAGAAATATTTATTAGATAATAAATATGTTTAAAACAATTTTACTAAACCAGCATTTTTCCAAAGTTTATAAAAATGTCAATTTCAGATTATGATATTAAGCAATATATTGCATGGCTCATTTTCACCTGTAAAAAAGTCCCTTTTCATTTTTGTATATGAATTTTTCTTACTATATTTTTCCTTTCATACACTGTAATCCAGATTATATATTTAATGTAGATTTCTTCCATGTTACTCTAGTGACAAATTTAGGGGAACATAAATGAAGGTGTTATTTGGAGACAAAATTTTGTGATATGAAAGTGCACATAAAGCAAATGGCGGCTACAAAGTGGGTGCTCTGTAAATACAAGGGTACTTCAAAAAGTTCATGGAAGGACACATATTATCTTTTAATACTATTTTCTACACACTTCTTAAAGTACACTTGTATAAAAAAGGAGTATTCCTTTAAGTCTTTTTTTTTTTTAAAGATGACCGGTAAGGGGATCCGGTAAGGGGATCTTAACCCTTGACTTGGTGTTGTCAGCACCATGCTCTCCCAAGTGAGCCATGGGCTGGCCCCCTTTAAGTCTTTAATTCAATGAAAAAACTCAGATTCTAAAACATGGTGAACTGATATTTCTTAATGTAAGTGTTGGCTAAGATCAGGTGCTTGCAAATCAAGTGCATGTATGTTGGGGTGCTCTCTCAGTCAGCCAGGCCCGGGCTCCAGATTTCCCTGGCCATAGCCACCGAGTGATCCCGGGCAGACTCTCTATACCCCCCAGGCAGGACCAGATAAGTTGCCCTCTGTGGCATAAGCCGAAGAAGGATCCCCGACAGTGGGTGAGTGCACTGCCCGCCTATTCAGCCCAACAAGGAACACTCAGACGCTGCGCAGGTTCCATCAAGCAGTTCCCCTTATTGTCTTTTAAGCACTTGTATTTATATCTAAGCAAGTGGGGATTTCCACACTGAGAGCCAATCACTGGAAAGTCACATGTGCATGCGCCTTACTTTCCTATGCTTAGCCTACTGATCATGCACTGATCATGAGCATGGAAAAGCGCAACTACCGATAAAAATTTTTGTGGAACTAAAAGTGACACTCCTCCTTTGCTTCCTCTAGGTGCCATCTTGTGTGGACCATGTGGGTGGGGAACTTAAACAGCCGCCATTTGGTGTGGCCTCCTTTCACCCTAGCAATTGCTATAGCAAGTGGAGCGGTTGCAGCCCAACATTTCCCCCTTTTTTATTATTTTGTGTGGGCAGTCGATGACGGCTAGTCACTCGACCTCATCATTTCTCATGTGGTTGTGCCTGTCTTAGGTTGTCCCCATTTTCCGAGGATCTTACCCGTCACTGACTATCCAACCAAGCGGAGATTTCATGGAGCCTCACACCCAGGTGTTGATTTTTTGTAGGTCCATGTTGACTCATGTGTCTGGGGGGTGATTTTTGTGGGCAACCTTTTCCACCACTTTGGTGAGCAGGGTGAGAGACACTGTGTTGTTTTTTTACCATGGCGACCATTTTTCCCAGGATGCATGGTCCTAATGTGAGCACTAATAACTAAATAACTATAGGGCCGGCCAATGAGGAAAGCAAAGTGGTAAGCCAAGGGGAAGATGTAAACCAACTCTCAAACCAACTAGAGTTGGCCTCTCTTTCTCTTCTGCATCTTTCTGCTCCCTCCCTAAGCTTTGATAAGGAGTCTTTGACCACCCCTGAATGGTCAGCATAAAAGCAGCATTCTTCGTTGAGGGCAGCACATAATCCTCCTTGCTGGAGGAAGAGCAAATCCCCTCTGCGGTTCTGCAAAACAACTTCAGACAGTGAAGTTAATGATTTTTGTAAATAGGACATTGATGTTTCAAGGCGATATAAACCATGTCCACTTGTTCTCTGAGGTGTTGGGTTTGTTGGTGGACTAGGGCTATTCCAGTGGCTCCTGAAAAAGATTAATAAGAGAATCCTCAGGGCCATCGTCGCCCTGGGGGTTAGGGGAAAACTTATTATTCCTTGCTGGTACCCATATGGGGCTGGGTGCATCAATAGGGAAAATGCATCCAAATCTATGGCCCATAGTTAAAAGTGGATCTGGGCCTTTCCATTGTCCTGTAAGGGGGTCTTTCCATCTTACTTGAACATCGGGGCAAGCAGGCTGTGCCGCCCAGTGTCATTGGAACACGGTAAGAGGGCTGTGTTTTGAAAAATTTAATATACTTAAGGTGAATAATTCCATTTCCAGTTGTAGGTGGGGGCTAGTAATTCCCCCCTTCTGTTTTAAAATTTGGTTTTTTAGAGTTTGATGGTGACGCTCTATTATGGCTTGACCTTGTGGGTTATGGGGGATACCAGTAGAATGTTGTATACCCCAAGAGAGTAGAAAAGCTTGAAACACTTTACTTGTAAAACATGGGCCATTATCGGTTTTTAACTGACGAGGGAGTCCTAACGTAGCAAATCACTGTAAAAGGTGACTTTGTGCACGTTTGGTCTTTTCTCCTGAGTAGGCGGTAGCCCGACAAGCATGGGAGAAAGTGTCTGTGGACATGAAAATATACTTTAACTTTCCAAAAGCAGGAAAATGGGTGACATCAGTTTGCCATAACATATTGGGTGTTAACCCTCGGGGATTGACCCCAGGTGACTGTAATGGAGGCACCTGTAAATAAGGGAGGCAGGATTTACAAGGATGTACTATTTTTTTAAGTTGTGAAATAGGGACTCGAGGGAATCGGGCATGAAGCCCTCTCCGATTAATATGGGTTAAATCGTGTAACTGAGAAGCCTGCTCTACTGTATGTACATTGGGCCCGTCGGAGGCCAGGTGATCAGTGATATTGTTTCCCGTAGAAAGGAATCCTGGCAAGTTTTGATGTCCCCTTAAGTATAAAATATAAATAGGGTTAGACCGCTGCTGTAGAAGGGCTCTGGCCTGGATTGTGATGGGGTGATAGGGTTGCAGTCTAAACGAATGTGGGCGTTAAGCAGCCCTGGCAACAGATTCACCACATATAAGCTATCTGAAAACAAACTGACAGAACGAGGAGCATGTTGCAAGGCCAAAACAACACCTAATAGTTCTTTATACTGAGCTGAATTATTACAGCGCTGAAAATAAGTTTTTGCAGGGGGTTTTTGTGACCGTGTCCCTGGTTTGAAGATTACAGTGGCTGCTCCTGCCCATCCTCCATCAGTGAACACATTGTATCCATTGGGCAAGGGACGGGTGGAAAACAACTGTGGGGCTTTCCGTGTCAGACGGCTGAATGAGGCTGCCCACTTACAGGGTCCATAGTGACAGTCAATGATCCCTAAAAATCCTTCTAGAGCCAACGCTACCCTGTTGTTATTTCTGCTCAGCCAGGTGAAGTCAGTTAGCGCGTATGGGAGCACAATTTTATGTGGCTCTTTAGCATAACAGTGTAAGGATGTTATTGTACCCCTCTGAATTAAGTCTGCTGTTTGATCTATGATGGTATAAACTCGGGGCGCTCCCCCAAGTGATATATGTATCCATTGAAGGGGTGTACTTTCTTGGACTAGAACGGCCATCATGGTATTTCGGCTGTCAATAAGCCGCAACTGTAGAGACTTATGAGCGTGGAAACTGCCTAATTGAACTTGATTTAGCTGTTTTTGAATGTTATTAAAAATGTGTTTAGGGCCGAGCCCGTGGCACACTCGGGAGAGTGCAGTGCTGGGAGCGCGCCGACACTCCCGCCGCGGGTTCGGATCCTATATAGGAATGGCCGGTGCACTCACTGGCTGAGTGCCGGTCACGAAAAAAAGGCAAGAAAAAAAAATGTGTTTATAATCAGCACTTAGTTTAACTTTTTTTGTTGGGGACTGGGTTTTTAACAATTCAAACAATGTAGCTAAATCTCCCGTGGAGACGGGCAGCCAAGGCCTGAGCCAGTTAATTTCTCCAAGTACCCCTTGTAACTCTGGTAATGTATATTCGTCTTGGATGGACAATTGAGGTCTTAATGGACTAACTCTTTCTAAAGTTAATAAAGACCCTAAAATTTTAAATGGAGGCAGTACCTGAATTTTATCGGCCAAAATATGAAGATGCCCTTGAGTTAAACAATTTTTAGCAGCTTATAAGCTGTTGTTAATTTATCTGATGAGGGACTCCCCACAATAATATCATCCATGTAAACATACAATGTTACATCATGGAGCTGTGGAACAGGCCGAAGCAACTGGAACACATAGATCTGACAAAAGGTGGGGCTATTAGCCATGCCTGGAGGCAGGACAACCCACTCATATCGTTCATCAGGCCCCTGGTGATTGACCGATGGGATTGAGAAGGCGAATTTTTCGTAATCCCTGAGATAAGGGGAATTGAGAAAAAACAGTCTTTAAGGTCCACCACTATAAGGTGCAAATGACTAGGTATGGCGGGAATCCATGGCAAGCCTCTTAATGGTGTTCCCTGTATGACCTTGCGTTTGTTAACCTCTCGGAGATCTTGGGGCATCCTCCATTTTCCTGATGTTTTTTGGACGACATATACTGGTGTATTCCTAGGACTAGTGGATGGGCACAGATGTTGTAAATGTAATTGTTCTGCTACAATTTCTTTTAAAGCCTGTAATTTGGTGGACGGAAGTGGCCACTGCTCCACCCAAATTGGTGGTCCATCTTTCCACTCAATGGGGGGCCGACAGGGCAGTGGCCGTTAGGTTTGGGGGTGTGTCCTAACCCAGGGGAGAGGCTCATGAGCCCTTTTTTTGTCAAATATGGGGTCTCCCCTATAATTGGGGTGAGTCCCAAATTATTGTTGATATTTCTCTTCATCTAGAATATCATCCTAAAACCCCTTATGGTCTGTGGTGATGTAGGCATCAGCTTGGCCTAAAATGTCCTGTCCCAGCAGAGTGGCGTTAAGCCCAGAGGTTATGAGAGGCCTGACTTCACCAACAGTGCCATCAGCATCCCTCCATTTTAACCACCTTTTGGTTTGACATGATGGGGTCTGGCCACCAACCCCAAGAATATCAGAGCCAGGAATTAAGTCCCGACCCGATGGGATCTCTTCCCACCTGAGGACCATCCAATCAGCCGCGGTGTTAATAAGACATCTGAATTTTTTCCCTTCAATGGTGAGGTCCATTTTTGGCCACACACCATGCACTATAGGGACGGTCTTGGCTTTGGGTTGCAGGTTGCTTTAGGGAGGCTTTCATTCTGGTTGCGATGGTAAAGGTCCTCCTGGTGAGAGGGCTAGGGGCTACCGCAGGTCTAGTTTAAAGGATTGCTCTGTTTATCGAACTTTGACTTGCAATTTCTTTTCCAATGGAACCCCTTTCCACATTGGGGACAATGTTTGGGGGGAGGTTGGCCATCTGACTTTTGGGGGCAGCGGTTTCTAAAATGTCCTAGTTCACCACACCCATAGCACCGCTTTTCGGTGGGAGGTGGAGCAGTGTTACTAGGGGTGGCCATAGCGGCAAAGGCCTTGGTCACTGCATCAGTAAGAGCCTGGGATTGGGCTTGTAGAGCAGTGGAAAGGGTTTTAGCTTGGTGATGCTGGGTCCCCACTTCTCTAGAGGCGACAACTCACTTTTCAATGGACCGGTCTCTTAACCCGGAACAAGCCAGCTTGTGGTCCACTGTCATTCCATCCCAGACAAGCATTTTAATAAATTGATCTCTTAAGGGCCCAGGCGGAAATTTCCTTTGCATGTTTTCTTCTACCCTCATGATAAATGAGGGGAGGTTTTCAGTGAGCCTTTGGGTTATCCCAGAAATGGGGGGCTCTGTGGGCCCTTCTGCAAGTTTTTTCCAAGCCAAGAGAGTGGCAGCCCTAACCTGGTCTTGGTATGGAGGGGGAATAGCGGCCTGTTGAACCCCAGTACTGTATTGGTCTGCCGTACCAGATAACATGCCAAAAGTGATGGGAATAACAGGATTGGAGGCTTGACTTCTCTCTGCAAGGGTGTGCACTCCTCTTTATAGAAAGTGCAAAACTTAATAAACAAGTTAGGGGGTAAATCCACCTTGCATAGCATTTTCCAGTCCTGGTTGATGCATGGCTGGTGTGCCAGCCCTTGGAGGATTGTTTCTGCCCAGGGGGAATTTGGTCCATCCTCTGCAACAGCCTTTTTAAACTCTTTTAAATCATGGGCCTCCCAGGGGTACCAAGGCGCTGGCCTATTGCCCCCTGGGTTGGCATTGACCAGGAAGGCTTGGACCCCGGAAGTTATGTCGGACGAAGGTAGACCCCAAGGCCCCCAGGGTGGTGGATTTTTAGGGGGCATTAAGGCCGGGACTGCATGGGGTTGATCAGGGGAAGGAGGGGTTCATTAAAATTGACCCACTGGGCATCTTGGCCTGTATCTGGGGGGCTGGCCGCACTCTTCGAATGGTTATCTAACAACTGAGGGATGGGTGGGTACAATTTTGGTGAGGGCTCCTTTTCGGGCATTGGTTTGGGGTGGTCTTTGATAGCCTTATCGCCTGGCATACCTTGGGACAACTCCTTATCAAATTCAGATGACAAACATTCCACCTCAGGCTGGGCTTGTGTCCCACCTGGACTTGGCTTAAAACATAACTTTAGGGCAGACACTGTAGGGTAAACCCCTAGGGGCAGCTCAATTCCTTGATGAATTTCTCATTGCCGGGCTAAAACCTGAATACAGTCCCAAGTATCATAAGAGAACAAATCAGCCAAGGGTGCCCAGTGGGCTATGCCCAATACTGCCTCCCACGTCTCACTAGCAGCGGAGTTGCTTAAATTAAACCTTGACTCAGTAGCAAATATTTTAAGGCCTTTAGGGCAGGATCAACATGTTTGTCATGACTATTCCTGATGTTGGCAAAATCTTATAACTTGAAAGGAAAGAAAAGGGGAAAGAAGGAAAGAAAGAGAAAGTAAAATGAGGGTGCACCTGGCCCAAGACACTGTAGAGAAAAATATAACTTTAATATGCGGAATTTGCTTCTGTACTAATGCTTGCTAAAAATGAGAAAAACATAACTAATGCCATTTTAAGTACATCAGCCATCTTAAGTAAGGCAGCTTCTAAAGCATCATGTAGAGGCCAAGCATAGTCAAGGCAGGCCCAGGCACACTAGATTCCAGGAAGGGAGTAACCACCGAAAGTACACCCAGTAGGAGGAAGAACTGAACAGTTCCTTATCTAGGGTCCACCTGGTCTGACCACAAGGAAGATAAATGATTGAGCAATACACTGTTCCTTGTCAGTGTGCCAGCCCACTAAAAACCACCAATAAATTTAAAGGTCACCTCAGATGACCAATAGGTAATATACAACTCATTCTGTTGCCAAAGTCTGTCTAAAAAATGGTATAAAAAGCACCTGTGTTAAGCGCTCGGGGCCGCTCCTGTCCTGGAGACTGAGCGACCCCAGCGTGCTGGAATAAACTTCTCTTGCTTGATTGCAACAATCTCTGTCTCTTGGTCTTTGTGAGGTGAGCCATCCCGACATGTGGGATTTGTGCACAGTGCACAGGTCTAACAACACTTCCCCCGGTTTTCTCTTGGACTGCTTCAGGGTGACGTTCCTCCCTTCCTGGAGGCCCCAAACCGGAGGTCTAGCCTCAGTTTTAGCTGCCTGTCTTTCAGAGCATGCGGTGAGTCTGTCCCGCCAGTGGGGGAGGGAAAAGAGGCTATCCATTAGAAGGTTCCTCACATGGGGCACCAGCTGTTGGGGTGCTCTCTCGGTCAGGCAGGCCTGGGCTCTGGATTTCCCTGGCCGTGGCCACTGAGTGATTCCTGGCAGACTCCCTATCCCCCCCAGGCAGGACCAGATAACTTGCCCTCTACAGCAAGCTGAAGAAGGATCCCTGAAGGTGAGTAAGTGCACCGCCCGCCTATTCAGCCCGCAAAGGAACACTCAGACACAGCAGGGGTTCCATCAAGCAGTTCCCTTTATTGTCTTTTAAGCACTTGTATTTATATCTAAGCAAGCAGGGATTTCCACACTGAGAGCCAATCACTGGAAAGGTCACATGTGCATGTGCCTTACTTTCCTATGCTTAGCCTACCGATCATGCACTGATCACGAATGCGGAAAGGCGCAACTACTGATAAAAACTTTTGTAGAACTAAAAGTGACACTCCCCCTTTCCTTCCTCTAGGTGCCATCTTGTGTGAACCATGCAGGTGGGGAACTTAAACAGCCGCCATTTGGCGTGGCCTCCTTTCACCCTAGCAATTGCTATAGCAAGTGGAGTGGTTGCAGCCCAACACATGTAGGTTAACCAGCATAAGGTGAAGTAAATGAAAATACAATAATAAGCATGAAACTCCCTAGATTCCAACTGTAGTTTGTGACAATAGTTTGCCTAATCCCTGTTGGTTATTTTGCCACTTCCCATTGGCTGGTATTCCCATTCAGAGCCACAGGATCTTTCAGGGAAACATGATGTTTGTGCTACTTTTACCTTGGAAATTGATACCCAATAATTCTCCCCTTGATTTGTTCAAAAATACTTAATAAAAAAAATAATAAATATACTTTCCTGTACATCAATCACACTCAAGTAACAATAACTGTTCTTAATACTTTGTTTTAAAGCCGTTGAATCTTCAGCCTTCTGAAGTAAGTGTGTTGATGATGTTCTTAGTTCACAGATGAGGAAACCTAGGGGAAAAAATAAGTTAAAAGACCCTTCTAACCACAACCTAGTAAGTGGCCAATACAAAACTGAATCCATGTTTACTGACTGCAAAGAACATCTCAACCATGTTGCTAATTAACAGAGCTAGTTATATCTGTCCTTAACTACTCAACATCTACACTTATTTTGTTAGTATCTCTTGTCTTTTTTTAGATGGTTTATCTTCATATACATTTATGGTTGTAGTAAGTTTCATTTATGTTTGTACTTTTAATTCATAAACTGATATTACATAAGAATTAATACTTAAATTAACTTTAGGTACACTGATTACCACATAACTCTACAAGAACAATTATCCAAGACAAAGTTGGATTTATTGGCCTAAGAATGCTTCACAATTATGATGGAGAGAGGAGACAGATTTCCTTCAAGTCAAGAACAAGAGTAAAATGGTACCAACCACAGAATTAATTGTACAATACTGTAGGGAGCTAAGATACAGAACCTGAAATAAAAGAGAGAAAACATTTTAGAATAGAGACTACATTATTATTGTTTACAGATCATGTATTTATTGATTATTGGTGGAGGTTTATCAAGAGACTATACATTTCAGTGTAATAATTATTGAAATAGTTGGCTGGCTGGTTAGCACATGGTGTTATAACACCAAGGTCAAGTGTTTGGATCCTAATACTGGCCAGCCACCAAAAAATAAAGAAAGAAATAGCCTGAAATGAAAGACAAGCAAAATTGCATCTGGAAAGTATGGAGTTGAGTACATTACATAAATTGAAATAGCACTGTAGTGAGTCTAGGAGTTTCACTGGAATTTTAAAAATAAACAGGTTTATTGAGATGCAATTAACGTAACAGGAAATTATTTCATCTTAAGTATACAGTTCCAGATTTACAGAGTACATGCTAACAATTTTATCAGTTCCTCCAAAAAGAAAAATGTTTTTAACCAAGGAAGAAAAGTATCATATGACATTTTGAAGATGGAAACTGCTATAGCACCTCTTTTTTTCTCCTTCTTGGTATGAAACCACATTGATGACATTAACTTTTCAGACAAGCAGACAGTGGTCCACGTGGAGAAAGCAGAAAATGCTGGGGGCTAACACTTGGTGGATAGTGATCTTGAAAGTTTTCATTTTCCTGTTTGTTCTGTGTATCTGGCTCAGTGAAGTGTCTCTTCATGTTTTTGCACATTTTCTAGTTTGGTCGTTCTGTTCTTGTTGTTACTCTTGTGTAGTTCTAGAAGTATAGCCACTCTCATTTTTTTAGTTATCATTTACACGTTATATCTTTATCCCTTCACTTTGTCTTTCTGTGTCTTTACATATAAAGTGAGTTTCTTCTAGACAGCATATACTGGTTCTTGTTTTTTTGTTTTTATACATTCAGCCACTCTATGACTTTTGATAAGGCAGTTTAATCCATTTACACTTAAAGTAATTATTAATACTTAAGAACATATTCTTGCCATATTGTTAATGATTTTGTCTCTGTTTTGTTGAAATGTACAGTCATGCACCACATAACTACATTTCAGTAAATAACGGACTGCATATATGACAGTGGTCCTATAAGATTATAACAGAGCTGAAAATTTTCTATTGTCTACTGATGTCTTAGCCATCATAAGGTCATAGTGCAAGGCAATACTTGTGTTTGTGGTGATGCTGGTGTAAACAAACCTACTGTGCTGCCAGTCATATAAAATTATAGCACATACAATTGTAGCACATAATACTTGATAATGATAATAAATGTTACTGGTTTCTGTATTTACTATACTCTACTTTTTAATCATTATTTCAAAGTGTATTCCTTTTACTTAACAAAAAGACAGGTTAACTGTAAAACAGCTTCAGGCAGATCCTTCAGAAGAAGCCATCGTTATTATAGGAGATGACAGCTCCATGCCTCTGAGAGCTTCTAGTGGGACAAGATGTGGAGGTGGAAGACTGTGACAGTGATGATCCTGACCCTTTATAGTGCTAGATTAATGTGTGTGTTTGTATCTCAGTTATTAAAATGTAAAAAAAAATGTAATAAAACATTTTGTAAATAAATGCTTTAGAATAAGGATAGAAAGAAAGAAAATATTTTTACAGTGTGTTTGTGTTTTAATCTGTTATTACAAAGGAGTCAAAAAGTTTTTAAAAATTTTAAGTTTAGAAAGTAAAAAAGTTACAGTAGGCTAAGCTTAATTTATTATTGAAGAAAGAAAAATAAATAAATAAATTTGGTGTAGCCTAAGGTGGACAGAGTTTACAAAGTCTACAGTAGTGTACAGTAATGTCCTAAGCCTTCACATTCCCTCACCACTTATTCATCTACTCACTCAGAGCAACTTCCAGTCCTGCAAGCTCCTTTCATGGTAAGAGCCCTACACAGGTGTACCATTTAAAAAATTTTGTATACTGTATTTTCACTGTACCTTTTCTATATTTAGATATGTTTGGATACTCATATACTTACCATTGTGTCACAGTTGCCAACAGTATTCAGTACAGGAGCAATAGGCTGTACCATATCACCTTGGTTGTGTTGGAGGCTATACCATCAAGGTTTGTGTAAGTACACTCTGATGTTCAAACAAGGATAAAATTACCTAATGATGCATTTCTTAGAACTTATTCCCATCATTAAGCAATGTGTGACTGTATATAAACACAACTACACTTATAAGATGTGCAACATCCAGCACAAGTAAATAAAAAATCCAGTGAAGTTGGAACTTTTACTTTAAACTCTATTCACATGGAGTTTCTGGGGCTGATTGTCGTGCCCTGGAAGATACTGAAGAGAAAGTTGGTGCTGAAGGACACACCCTTGTCCTCTGTGTGAACATAGAAAACAAGTTTTTTTTTCTTGTTTAGATTTTTTAAAATTAATTAACTTTTTACATTCTAAGATGTTGTTGCAGAAGGGGAAGGAGGGTGGGGGTGGCCCGTGGCTGGATCCTTAGCTGGCCTGGTTGGGGGCAGCGTGGGAATGGCGTGGCAGAGCAGAAAAGAAGTTTGCATCCAAAATCTCTTAGGAGAGATCTCAACCTAAAAGCTGCCATTGTGTGGATGATACCTTTAAAAAGTAGTGCCAGTGTATTGGCAAAAGTAAGGTGCTGATAACCAAATCTCTGTACTTTAAACTATATTCACTGAAGTAAATGGTGACATAATGATAAAAAATTATCCACGACTTCAACTACTGTTACTGAACTCATCCATCTGCCCACCCCCTTGAGAAGAAAAAAAAAAAAAACTCAGCAGTAAAATGGTTGGTATTAGAAAAGCGGATGTATTCAGCTGAAGGAGATGGTAGGCTATCCCATCTCAAAGATTTAGATTTACTGTGGGATTTTTAAATGAGAGGTTAAGGGAATGGAATGTGGGAGGTGAAAAGCAGGAGAGAAGGAGATAGGAGCTACTAGGGGTCCATGTCTATGGGTCAAGTACAAGGTCTCACCAAGGCCCCATCAAGTTTTGGTTCTCATTTTTGCTGTTATCTCAGGACCCTGCAAGATTTTGATTTGTTATGTTCTTGGCTGGTGCCCAAGGTCAGCTTCCAGTCATTTGACTTTGATCATTTCTCAGAACTCCACAAGTCTGAAAGAAAGAACTGCTAATCATCTTCTCAGCCTTGTTTTCCTACTTATCAAACAAGATAAGAAAATCTGGGGATGGAAAGAAAGAGTGGAGAGAAAAAAAACTGTACTTTTTAAAACCCCCTGCAGCCCAGGTAGTTGTAGGTCCCAACATGGCTTCAGTCCTCCTCGTGTCAACACTATTATCTGTGTAATTACATTATAATTAAAGTTTCTAATGTTTCATTTTTCAAATATGATGTGTATTTTTTATTCTTCAATTTTGTTTGATGTCATATGTGCTGAAAATTTTGAAGTTTACTCCAACCCTATAATCCTGGAAAACAGCAAAGGTTAAAGACCCCGTTCCCAACCCTCGGTTTCCTTGGAGACAGCCTACTGTAAAGAACCGCACTTTCCCATAGGAATTCATTAAGTCTACTGATAGCCACCCCCCAGCCCTCGCCATTCACATAGGAAAAAGCCCGATACAGACTCTGCAAATTCCCATGCTTTGTTCTATCAAGGATTACTAAATTATTTGTCCACAGTGATCAATGGGAACAGTGCTTGTTATTTTGACTTAATCAAGTCAAACTTTAGTTCAACTTCACTCCTTCTAGGTTCCTGAACTTTGGACAACCTTTGGGCAATGGAATTTGGAACAACCCCCCCCCTTCTCAACAGTCACTGTCAAGAGTAAGTAAACTGACCTTTAGAAAAAACATTCTCTGAATAATTGGAAATTCCAGGTGCTTATCCACAGGTGCTTTCTAGCCTTGCTAGTCCTCCACAGAAAAAAAGTTCTTTTCTGTGTGATTTGGTCATTTGCAGCTCTTGTGGTTGAAACATTCTCCTGATTGCAATAATTCTTTTGAATAAAATCTCTCCTTAAGTCTGAATTTTTGTTAAAGTAGTAAATACTTTAATCGTTCCGTCTGTGCTAGAATATGCATATTCTCTTTTTTGTGTGGCAAAGAGTTTAATATATACTGAGTAGGTAAAAGTAGTTCCTAGTTTTAAAAAATGTTTTGAGTCTGAAATGATTTGTATTTGCTTTATAATGATATTACAGGGAGACATGTTAAAAATCCTGTGACTGAGGAAAAATCCTTTTTTATTTCTTGTGAATATGTCCATTTTATTCTCGTAAATTTTACTAGCATATGGAGAGTTTTGATGCTAACATGTCTCCCTGTAATATCATTATAAAATAAATACAAATCATTTCAGACTCAAAACATTTTTTAAAACTAGGAACTACTTTTACCTACTCAGTATATATAAAACTCCCCATAAACAAAGTAGATTTATAACTTTCATGTATAATCAGCTTATCCTCTAATGTCCTGAATTCAATGAAAAGACCTGAGGCAGGACAGAGTAGGGACACACCCCAGGGAGGCTGCTCATAAATATTCAGACTGGATCGGCTAGAGCCTGCCCACTAGGTAGGACAGGAGGGGCAGAGGGCAGAGATTAGGAGTTTTCACGTGGGACGGAAAGGATGGAGAAGGTTGGGGGTGTGTGAGTCTCTTTCTGGCAGACATGCCTGTGCATTTTGGCACACACCTCGCATGGTAATAAAGCCCTATCACATTCTGTTTCCCTGTCCCTCTTCCTTTCCTTTTACCAGTGCCATGAAAAATTCTTTTTTCAGGGACCAAGAACCTGGTTATGCTGCCTGGTAACAGACCTACAATCAACTCATTTTTTTGCTCCTGATTATGGTAGTTCATGCTGATACTTCTGTCTTGGCAACATTACTAATTAGCAGTATTGTATAGTACAGAATCATCTACCTTGCTGAGATCCCAAAAATCTATTGTAGATACCACATCTATTTTAAATGTTCTGATATATATTCTGGTATTCATGTGGGTGCAAGACCAGGTCATCCTACTCTTACACTAAAAGTATTTTAAATATGCTAATTTTCCTATCTAAACACAATCATATTTCACCTGGGAACCACTTCTGGAATGGTGAATTCTTCCACATGTAGGGATGTAATAGAAAAACGTATTATGCAGTGGATATTAATTACAATTTTACTTTTTTCTGGGTTCGTATGAGAGAATAACTTCCCTATCAGATCCCCTTAGAAATCCTACAAAATTGTTTATTATTTAGGTGAAGATAAATTGAAATGACTTCTGGAAATTATTTTACAGGCTTGGTTATCCACACCAGACAGAATATTCAGAAAGAGAAAACAAAGAAAAAAAAAACTAAAATAAATTATAAAGTTTAAATAAATGGTATGTTGCCTACCTTCAGAATTCATGTAAGATGAATTTGAAATTACATTATATTTAGAAAGTACTGATTTAAGTATATTATGATGTAAAGATATGTCAAGTGTGGGACAGAATAAGGAGTCTTAAGTAAAAACACCGCAATTTATATCCATTTCGAAAAGTTACTCCTGTTTTTAAAGCAACAGTTGGTGACCTAACATTACAGGCCTTAGTCCTCCAAGCCCCACATGCTAGGTCTCTTTTCTGTGAAAGTCTCTGGAACTGAGCACAGGGTTGACTCCCCTTCTGGGGCGAATGCAGAATACAAACAGAAAGCAGGTTCTGCTGGGAGATAACCTTACATTGCACATTCCATTCAGGCAGTTTTGCATTTCACATTCTAGCTTCCAACCCTCTGACAGAGCATTTCAATTAAATGACTTTTAAATTAAATGACTTAAGTTACTTTTAGACTGGACCGAAAGCATGAATCTTACTTGTTGGGAAGGCTCGTCTCACAAAGACCAGGAGACAGAGATCGTTGCAATCAAGCAAGAGGTTTTTATTCCAGCATGCTGGGGTCACTCCGTCTTTAGGACAGAAGCGGCCCCGAGTTCTTAACACAAGCACTTTTTATACAGTTTGGTAGACAGACTTTGGCAACAGGATGACTTGTATACAGCTTATTGGTCACCTGAGGTGACTTTTAAATTCATTGGTGGCTTTCAGTGGGGTGGTATACAGACGAGAAACTGGGGAATTGCCCAACAGCCCACCCCTTGTGTGGTTAGGCCCTTCCCAGAACTGGGTGAACATTGGGCACTTTGGGAAGTCCTTTATCTGCCCTTAGCAGAAAGTCCCACCAGCAGGGGCTTGTAAAACCTTGCGCAAGCTAATTACAGAAGCAGAAAAGCTAGTCAGTTAATATTTAAGGGTGGGGGAAGGGGTTCAGGTCCACAGTCCCCCCTTTTTCTTGTGGGTATTTCAATCATGAAATACTGATTCCTGTTGGTTTAATTCCTGATATTGTTGCCTTAACATCATAATTTGAACAGTACTAACACGTTCTCTAATGAAAGCTAGCAAGATATTTAAAATGCAGGGACTGAAGGTCAGAGGCAACACCAAAATGACTAGTGGTCCTAGTAGGGTAGACACGAGGGTTGTGAGCCACGGAGAGGAGTTGAACCATGACTCAAACCAGCCCTGATTTTGTTCTCTTTCTTTTTTTTCTTTTGGCTAGGCCTTCCCTAATTTTGGCCATGGAGTCTTTAATTACCCCTGATCAATATAAAAACAACATTCTTCTCTTAGTGCAGCGTGGAGTCCCTCCTGCTGAAGGAACAAGAGGTCTAGTCCCCTTCTATTTTGTAGGACCACCTCAGACAGAGAGGTGAGGGACTCTTGTAATTTAGTAATTGAATTTTCTATTTCTTTAATATCAGCATCTATGGCTGCCTGTAAACTTTGGTAATTCTGATGTTGAATAGCCAGAGCTGAAGCTCCTGTAGCTGCCCCAGCTGCTCCCAATCCTAAGCCTAAGAGGACAGAGAGCGCGATACTTAGGGGCTCCCTTCTGGTTCAGTAGTTCCCGTTATTTTCATCTCAGTGTGATAATAGTTCTTCATAGGGATGGTAAGCAAGCCAAGGCAACAACCGAACCAAGACACAGAAATCCTGGGTCTCCTCTAGGGCCTGTAAGCTAACACAGGGCATGACCCCAGTAGTGCAGGCCCACCATCCTTCTGGAGGGGGCAACAGATATGTCACCAGACCACTCGGTCAAGTTAAGAGTCTGGTTTCACAGCTGGCTGTGTGAGGAGGGGATCTTTCCCACACATGTTCCTTGCCCTGCAACAGCTGACAGAGTGAGTTTGACCTGTCGTTGCTGCCAACGACAGTTGGAGACATCAGTTGTAGTATTAATTTCATTTCTGAAGGCTATTCCATCATAATATGGGGGAGCAACATTATAACAAAGCCAGCAGGAGTGGGTAGCATTGGGGTTGGTACTATTTAAGACCTTGAAGGCTTCAGAAATTAAGCAGAATAACCCAGGTTGTTCTTGTGGCCTAGGTTCAGGGGGCTGAGTTATTCCTTTTGGTGCCTTAGTCTTGGACCCTTTAGTGGGGGCTGAGGACTCTGGTTGGGTACCCAGGGGTGCTGGGGTAGTATTTGGTTTGACCCCTGGAACTAGGTATTTATTTGGGCATATGGCAGTATACTGGGTTTCTACTTTGAGCTTGATGGTGAACAACAGCCCATCGTCATACTTCTCTTTATAAAATCTTAACCCCCACATAAATCCTTTTTCCCACCCAGTGGCCTTTTTTCCTGAATCCGTGAAGGACACTCGAGGGGGTGACACCACCTATTACAGGCAGGGTTATCTTTCCACTTAGAGTGGCTGCTTCCCAATTGGCCTGCCCACCCTGCAGCAGGGGGAGAGGGGTGGGTATAATTAGCAGTTACCTTTATATAGTCCCAGGAGGATGAGGGATTTCAACATGTGTCTCCTGTGGTCTAACAGCCCCAGCCTTTACAGAAATAATCTGCTTTGCCTCCACACTGATAGTTTAGTGCTCTGTCATGGTGGAACCCAGGGCACACATAGAAGGTGAGGGCACTCAGCATACTTCTCCGATCTTTAGTAGAGCAGCCCCCCCACGGTTCGAGCCCAAAGCACCCTGGTGGGGAGGTGGTAGAAGGGGGGTTGTGAGCATCAAAATATCCTTCTAAATCCCAGATGGCTGGAGCTCCCATGGCTAATTTGCACACATCGGGAAACAGGTCAGGCCACCATTTTCCCGTGGTGACCTTGGATAGGTTCCAGATTTCATCTCCTGCCCCATTTAGAACATACCAAGTTAACTTTTGGGGGATATGTGGGATGGAAGCTCTCAGGCTCCCGGGAAAGACTGTCAGGTACAAAAGGGGAAAAAATAAAATTTTTATCTTACAATATATAAGGTGTTTGAACCCCCAGTCTGAACGATTTTGAGCTTCAAGGGGTGTTCCTTGGAACTTTGGGCTCTCCAGGCGGTGTCTTTTGATCCTTTGTCCTCTGGTGGTGCAGGCTTTACGTGCAAGGCGTGGATCCAGGCGGTGATCCCATCTACTTTTACAGCCATTGGTGTTGTCAGGAACACCAGGTAAGGTCCCTTCCAGCGGGGTTCCAGAGTCTGGGAGTGATGTCATCTTACATAGACTGTGTCCCCGACCTGGAACTCGTGAGAAACTTCGGGGGTCCCAGTTTCATAGGTGGCCGCTAGCTTCATCCAGACTTCCTTCTGCACCACTTGCAGTCCTTTTAACCTGGCATATAAGTCACTGTTACTGTGGCAAGTGGGTTCAAAGGCATCCCCCAGTAAAGTCAAGGGGGCAGGGGTACCATAGAGAATTTCAAAGGGAGTCAGGTTGAACTGGGAGGGGGTGTTCCTAGCTCTAAACAGGGCCGAGGGAAGGAGCACCACCCAGTCCATGCCAGTCTCCATGGTTAATTTAGTCAGGGTCTCTTTTAGAGTCCTGTTCATCCTTTCTACCTGTCCTGAACTCTGGGGTCTGTAGATACAATGTAATTTCCAATTGACCCCTAGGTGTCCGGCCACTCCCTGGCTTACCTTGGCAATGAAGGTGGCTCCATTGTCGGACACTATTACCTTGGGCACCCCGAAGTGTGGGAAGATTTCTTCCATGATTTTCTTGACCACAATGGTGGCAGTCTCCTGTTTCACTAGGAATGCTTCTACCCATCCAGAGAATGTGTCTACAAAAACTAGGAGATACTTGTAACCATATTTACCTGGCTTGATCTCTGTAAAGTCTACTTCCCAATATACCCCAGATCTGTCTCCCCTGGGTCTTTTGCCAGGTCCCACGGTATTCTTACAAGCATTTACCTTTTGACATGGCACACACTTATAAACAATCTGTTCTGGTAATTGTTTTAGCCCTATGATGTGATATTTTGTCCTTAGGGCAGTCTGGACCAATTTGTTTACTCCCAGATGAGTCCATTGGTGCATTTGTTTAATCATGGCACGTGCTTGTTCTTGTGGCAAGATAGGCTTGCCTGACAATGCATGCCAGCGCCCTTTTTCCTGATTGAAGTGGTAATTAGAGTCCCTTGAGATCTCTGCTACGTCTTCAGCAGAGTACTTAAACTTGGGCTCCTCTAGCTTTGGGATGTTAACTAGCAGAAGAGAAGTGGACCTGTTGGCTGCCGCCCTTGCTTCAGAATCGACCAAGTTGTTTCCCCTGGAGATGGGGGAATCCCCTTTCTGGTGGCCCGAGCAGTGTATAATACTCACTTTTAGCGGTTGGTGAAGGGCCTCTAGCAGGGCTACAATCTCTGCCTTGTTTTTGATTTCTTTTCCTCCAGAGATTAGCAGACCCCGCTGTTGATAGATAGTACTATGCACATGGGCAGTGGCAAAGGCATACCTGCTGTCTGTATAGGTGTTGATTCTTTTGCCCTCTCCTAGTAGGGTGATGAGTTCTGCCTTCTGGGTGGGCATTCCTGCAGGTAAGGCCTGTGCCCGTATCAGGTTCTGGCCATCTACTATAGCGGCCCCTGCCTTCCGCACTCCTTCTTCCAGGAAACTGCTGCCGTCAGTGAACCAGGTGGCTTCAGCATCCGTCAGAGGCTGATCTGACAAGTCTTTCCGCCATCCATGTGCCTCAGCAAGCACTTGTTGGCAGTCATGGATAGGAGGGTCGAGGTCAGGGTCTGGGAGCAACGTGGCTGGATTTAAGCTCGCCGGGGGAGCGAAAGTAACTCAGTCTGAGTTCAGTAACAGAGTCTGATAGTGAGTCATGCGAGCATTTGTGAGCCAGCGGTCGGGGGGCTGGTGTACAACACTCTCTAAGGCATGAGGTGCCGAGATCACCAAACTCTGTCCCATAGTCAACTTGTCAGCATCTTTTACCAGAACAGCTACTGCCGCTATGATTCTTAGACAAGCTGGCCACCCCGAGGCTACTGGGTCTAGATTTTTAGACAGATATGCTACAGGCCTTTTCCAGGGCCCCAGTTTTTGAGTTAGGACCCCCTTTGTAACCCCCTTATTTTCTGCCACATACAGGTGGAAGGGCTTGGTTACATCGGGGAGCCCCAGAGCCGGTGCAGACATCAAGGCCGTCTTGATGTTGTTAAAAGCCTGTTGTTCTTCCTTTCTCCACTTGAAGGGCTGACTGTTCTTAGTGAGGGGATATAATGGGGCTGCCATCTCAGCAAAACCAGGTATCCACAGGTGGCAGCACCCGGCAGTACCTAAAAATTCCCTGACTTGTCTTGGGTTAGCTGGTGGTGGAATGTGAAACACTGTCTCTTTTCTGGCCTCAGACAACCATCTTTTCCTGTCTTTAAGAAGGTACCCCAGGTAACTGACCTGTCGCTTGCAGATCTGAGCCTTTTTTGTAGAGACCCGATAGCCCAGTTCTCCCAGCTTGGTGAGGAGATACTTTGTTTCTTCCAGACACAGTTCCTCGTCGGCCGCTGCCAGGAGGAGATCATCTACATACTGTAACAGAGTTACCTGAGGGTTAGAGGCCCAGAATATAGCCAAGTCTTGGTGGAGGGCCTCGTCGAAGATGGTGGGCAAATTTTTGAACCCTTGAGGCAGGTGGGTCCATGTGAGTTGTCCTGTTAGTCCAGTCTCTGGATCTTTCCACTGGAAGGCAAAGTAATCTTTACTTTTTACAGCCAACGGTAAGCAGAAGGATGCATCTTTGAGATCCAGTACCAAGTACCAGGTCCTGTCTGGGGGTAAAGAGCTTAAAAGATTATAGGGGTTAGGAGCTGTGGAGTGGAGGTCGGTGACCTGCTTGTTTACCTCTCGGAGGTCCTGGACCGGTCAGTAGTCAGTAGTCCTAGGTTTTCGGACTGGCAGCAAGGGCATGTTCCAGGCTGATTGGCACTTCCGTAGGATCCCCAGCTGGAGCAGACAGGCAATGTGGGGTTGGATGCCTTCGTGTGCCTCTCGGAACATTGGGTATTGTCATACAGCTATAGGACTGGCCTGAGCCTTCAGCTCTATGTGGATGGGGGGCCGGTTTTTAGCCTTCCCTATCCCTGCAGTTTCTGCCCACGCCTGGGGATAGTTTTTTAACCAACCAGTCCATCTGTCTGGTCTCCCGCCCTTGTTTTTCAAACAATCGGTATTCATCTTCCAGCCTGAGAGTTAGTACCTGGAGAGGCTTTCCTTGTTGATTTAACACCTGAGGTCCCTCGGGGTCAAAATGAATTCGAGCACCCATTTTGTTGAGGAGGTCTCTTCCCAGTAGTGGGTAGGGGCACTCAGGAATGACCATGAATGAGTGGGATACCCGGCCCACGCCTAGGTCTGCCGTTCTTCGGGTAGTCCATAGGTACGGTCTGGTCCCCGTAGCCCCTTGTACCCATGATTTTTTATTTTAAAGGGGTCCATTTGTTTCCAGTAACACTGAATGCTGAGCCCCAGTATCTACCAAGAACTGAGTAGGCCTCCCCTCCACTGTAAGGGTTACCCTAGGTTCAGGGAGGGGGTCCGAACCCCATTCCCTCTAATCACTGTCTTCCTGCAGGGCCAAACTTTGGGGGCCTGAGGCTTTTTCTTTTTCTTGGAGCATTCTCGAGCCCAGTGTCCTTTCTCCTTGCAGTACGCACACTGATCTTTTGCTAGGGGTTCCTTCTTGCTGCCCGGTACTGTCTTACTAGGTTCCCTAGTTTCCCTAACTACAGTGGCCAGAATTTTGTGAAGATTTCTTTCTTGGCACTTTTCTCTTTTTATTTCTTTAGCCTCCTGCTCTTTCTGCTTTCTCTCTTCTTTTTCTTCCTCTGACTCTCTATTATGATAAACCTTTTCAGCCACCTGCACTAATTCCCTCAGTGACTTATCTTGTAACCCTTCAAGTTTCTGCAATTTCTTCCTGATGTCTCTACTAGACTGGTCAATAAAAGCAACTGTCACTGTAGCCTTGTGCTCCTCACTACTAGGATCATATGGGATAAACTGACAGAATGCCTCCATGAGTCTCTCCAGAAATGCTGACGGAGACTCATTGGGCCCCTGGATCACCTCTCTGACCTTAGTCAAATTGGTGGGGTGTTTTGCTGCCCCTCAGAGACCTGCCATTAGAGCCTGGCAATAGACCTTCAGGTGCTCCCTACCTTCTGCGGAGTTGAAATCCCCGTTTGGTTTGGTCAATGGGAGTCCTGCATCTATAACATCAGGGAAAAGGGTAGGTCACCCATCGTCTCCTGGAACGTTCTTTCGAGCCTCCAGGAGGATTCGTTGTTTCTCCTCGGTGGTGAACAGGACCTGGAGGAGCTGCTGGCAGTCATCCCAGATGGGCTGATGAGTAAAGAGGAGGGATTCTGTAAGGTTAGTGAGATCCTGGGGGTTTTCAGAGAAAGGGGGATTCTGAGATTTCCAGTTGTAAAGATCGGAAGAGGAGAAAGGCCAGTACTGTAAGGGCTGGTTGCCGTGTTCATCAGGAGGGCCATAAGCCCACAGAGGGAGGGTGGGAACAGCCTCTGGAGGGGCTGCTTGCCTCCTACGCATCCCCTGTGCAGGTCCCTCCCTTGCTCCTTGTGGGTCCTCCAGCGGAGCTGACGGGTGGGCTGCCTGAGGGTGGAAGGAGGGAGGATAAGGAGGAGGAGGGTCTAGGAGAAGCAAGTCCGATTTGGTGGGAGGTAGGACCTCCAGTTTCTTTTCCATCTCTTTAAGAGCAAATATAGCCAATAGACCTGTTAGGGGAACAAGGGATGGACTCACGGAGGAGGGTCCGTGACCAGATCTTCCCAGACAATGATATAAGGGACCTGGTCTGGGTGACTCTTAGAATTGAAACCAAAAATTTTTCTCTTTACTGCCGTGATCAGCGGCGGAGAGAAGGAGCCTTTGGCGGGCCACCCGAGTTGGAAAGTTGGCCACTCCGAAGAACAAAGAGTTGCCCATTTATCCTTTTTAACCTGTACAGACAGATTATGAGCCCTGGCCTTCACGTCAGTCCAGTATTTCAGAGTCAGATTTAAAGGGGTCGAGACAGTCTGCCCCATGTCGCCCCAGAAAGTCATCAGTCCCAACACACACGCAACCAGACAAACAAAAACCAAAACACTGATGTGCCCCTACCATGGGCGCCACAGCCTGATTATCAGAGAACTCGGGAGGGGTCTCCTTCCTAGAGATCTCCCGTGGAGCCAAACCTGTTCGTCTCCAATGTAGGAATCTGAAGCATCCTCCAGGATTCCTGTGGCTGCATCGTACCGATACGTCTACCTGCTGCTATGGACCACCACAGACCGGTGACTCCGTCTTGGAGCCTTCCAAAAACTGAAACCAGACTGATGACTCTGTCCCAGAGCCACTGAAAAGCTGAAACCAGATTACAGTAGATAACAAAGACACAAAGACAGACATAGCAGACAGACAGACAACCGTGGTACCTGCTCGAGTGAGCGATCCTCCGTTCTCTAGTCTCTGGTCCTAGAGAGAGCTGCTTCCCAGCCAACGCTCCAAAATGTAGACTGGCCCAAAAGCACGAATCTTACTTGTTGGGAAGCCTCGTCTCGCAAAGACCAGGAGACAGAGATTGTTGCAATCAAGCAAGAGGTTTTTATTCCAGCATGCTGAGGTCGCTCTGTCTTTAGGACAGAAGCGGCCCCGAGCTCTTAACACAAGCACTTTTTATACAGTTTGGTAGACAGACTTTGGCAACAGGATGAGTTGCATACAGCTTATTGGTCACCTGAGGTGACTTTTAAATTCATTGGTGGCTTTCAGTGGGGTGGTATACAGACGAGGAACTGGGGAATTGCCCAACAGCCCACCCCTTGTGTGGTTAGGCCCTTCCCAGAACTGGGTGAACTTTGGGCAGTTTGGGAAGTCCTTTATCTGCCCTTAGCAGAAAGTCCCACATGCAGGGGCTTGTAAAACCTTGCGCAAACTAATTACAGAAGCAGAAAAGCTAGTCAGTTAATATTTAAGGGTGGGGGAAGGGGTTCAGGTCCACATAACTGCAGTAACTTTCCTGGATCAATTCACCACCTCCGCCACCATCCCAATTCCCAGACCGCTGGGTTGCTTCAGCCCCACTAGCAGGATTGGCTCCAACCTGCTGACCAAAATAGCTTTAACATAAACTGTTTTCAACTTACGTAGAGGAAAACATTTTGGTTTCCCACATAATTGGCAGACAAAACTCAGTTTTTACCTTTAAACTACTTCAAGAATTAACGCTGCTCCACAAGACACTTTGAAGACAAAAGCATTTGAACTGCGGAAAACTGACTCCCTGGGAGCCACGTGAAGTGCAGGCCCCGCCCCAGCCCCGCCCTCTCGCGCCCCTGCCCCAACAGGTCCTCTCCCTACGCCCGCCTCCTGCCCGTTGCGCCCCCGCCCGGGCCCCTGACCTTCCGGTCTCCTCCCTCCCGCAGGGCCAGCAGTTTCCTGCAGACCCAGAAGAGGACCACAGGGAGATAAGGTGACTCTGTGGGCTATGAGTTTGCCTGTGTAGATTAAACCTGGTTCGCAGTCGACAGTCTTCGGTACCTGGTACCGGGGTTCGCTATGGACCTTAAACTCACCGCGCCGCGTCTGCTATCCCGAGTAAACTCAGATCTCGCCGATTGGGGCCGGGGGTCGCTTCCCTTTCAATTTGAAATCACTGAGGCTGATCCCTGCCCCCGGCCTTTCGGTCTTGGTCCAGGTATATACCGCCTGTCGTGTCTTTTTCCTGCTTAAAACCCTTAAATGACCTCTCGCCCTGCGCCTTTTAATGTCCTCACCCCGGAGGTAGATTTACGCTCTTTGCGCCCCCCACACCTCGCCCTAGTCGGCCCTTGGAGGGCAGCGTTGGCTGCGCCAATCCGGGACAGGCTGCGTCCTCTCCCTGGTCCTGTGATTGTGCAGACCCCAGCCCTCTCCTAAGGAACCATCACCCCACCAGCTCTCTTTTTCCTCATGCCTGGTCTTTCTGCTTCCCAGACCTTCCCTTCACGATCACCGTTTACCCTTATCCCGCGTTGTGGGAGGCGACCGGGGCTTGTCTCGTGACACCCAATGTTCTTATGTCCCCAGGTCCACCTCAGTGGAAAATGCCGCTCTTCCGGGAGAGGGCATCTTATTTCCCCCTCCCCCCCCTGCCCCGAATGTGTGGGCAAAGAGGATCAGAAGAAGGAGAGATGACAAAGAGGGACTGAGGAAGAAGTAGAAAAGCTGAGAAAGAGAAAAGAAGAATGAGGGAAAACCAAAAACAGATGGCAAAGGAAAGGATGGGTGAGACATTTGCAAAGAGACAGTGAGTAAAAGAAGCCGAGAATACGGCAGCGGGGGGAGAAAAACGAATAAAGAAATTTATGGAAGAGCTCGATCACCAGAGAGGTGAAGGACAGCAAAATAGGGAGAGGGACAGCAAAATAGGGAGAGGGACAGCAAAGGGGGAGGCCCTTCAGATAGAGAGAGGGAGGAGAGGATAAATGATTTGTAGCTTGGCAGACAGCGGCGTGGTGCTGGGACAAGAGCAGGCAAACTGGTGACAGAACAGGAGACTCACAGCATGGAGGAAGCCTAGGGATCTGTGGGTTCCAGAGAGTGGGGACAAGGCGGTGAAATAGGTAGAGAGCGAATGTAACAGGGAGAGCAGAGGAGGGGGAGCAAAGATGGCAGAAGAAAGAGGCAGAAATACCTGGAGATTGGGGACAATAAAAAGATTGGGGAGAAAGAGCAACAAAGAGGTGAAATAAGTTCGAGAATGGGGCAGAGCAGGTGTGGCAGAAGGAATAGAAAGAGAAGGGGGCAGAAAATGAGCGGACACTCAGGGGAAGAACAGAAAAGAAAGGAAAAAAAGAGCTAGAGAGAGACACTAAGAATGAGAGAGATGTACAGAATGATGGAGGGATACAAACAGTAATGAAGAAAGAGGGGGACCCTGGGTTCTTGTGAGTGGTGAGATGATTGGATATGACGGTTAAGTTGTGATACATCAATTTCTGTCCCTGTAGTTTAATAAATTTAGAATTTGTTCAAATTATGCAGATGAGGTGAGAATTACAAAACTCCCATCTATAAGGCATATGCATTTCATAATTCTTGGTATCAGAAGCTAGCTTCCGTTTGCAATCTTTGTTCAGCCAGAGGGTATAAATTGACTCTTTCATTTGTGGGTAACCCTCTTCCGTTTTGGGGTGATGGAGTAGGGAGTGGGGGAATGAAGTGGGACAAGAAATGGTTGAGTGTCACTACGTGGTGTCATTTCAAAGGAACATTAAAAATGCTGTTGTTTTTGTAATGGATTTATTTTTTTCTTTCTCACTTCTTTTCATTTCATTTATTGTTCTTTGTGAAACTTGAGATAGATCTTAGTTTATTCAATTTCTGTTTTTCTGTATATAATAGTGAAATAAGTATCTTAATATCAGTTCACATGATTCTTTTATCTCTTTTTTTTTCTTGGCAGCTGGCCGGTATGAGGACCCAAACTCTTGAACTTGGTGTTAAAACACTGTACTCTAATCAACTGAGCGAACCGGCCAAGCCCACATCATTCTTTTCTAAATATGGTATGTTTTCAGTTTTTTTTCTGTTTGACTCCAGATTTCATTAGATGTTTTTAACAATTTCAAAATGTTTTCCCCTTGAAATTAACTGTCCAGTTCAGATTGAGGTCTGCATGCTATGCTTTCTATTCTTTATCATGTATTGGAAATATTTTTTGGTAACCACTAAATTGTTTCAGATTGTTTTAATATGTACTTCGTAAAGATGAGATACAATGTCTTTTAACTTAATATCAAAACCTAGTTTAACTAGTTGTCTAACATTCAGTTTTCCTCATTTATATAATCTGTTAATGTATTGCTCTGTGAGCTACTAAATTACCTTCAAGTCTTGTTCATTCTGTGCAAATGCTGAAAGATGGACTGGATTGACTGGGAACCTTGTTGCAACAGTGCCCATATATTCACAATTGAAGAAATTGCTCAGCTTATTTCTACAGCTGACTCTTTTTCACTGATTTCAACATCAATATCTGTGTGTTCACAATTCTGCATTTTGTACATATGTTAATGTGATTTTCTGGAAAACAGGAATTAAATGTTTGTGGTTAATGTGATGAAAACCTTGAAAGAGAAGGGGTTTTTTGCTCGGGTGTGTGAGAATGTCATAGAAATTTTAAGGGTAGAGGTGATAAAGACAAACCCTGCCCATTGGCCCTTCCAGGCCACCATATTAGAATTCAGTTACACCTGTTCTTCTCGCTTAACATAGACCTTCTCAGGGTAACTCGGTGAAGTGTCTCTCCCTCTGGGTCTCATTGAGCCCACCCACAACATGGAGATGAGGGACTAGACCAGCAACTCTTAATCTGAGTGACACTAACCCCTTAAATCATTACCCAATCATATTGGGTGTGCATCTTTCTTTGGCAGTTGTTCTGGGAAGGAGGAGTGCCCAGCTGTAATTAGAATTTTAAATGGATGCCAGTCCTGCAAAAATGAAACAAACATACAAACAAACCAAAACCGGGGCCGACCGCGTGGCGCACTCGGGAGAGTGCGGCGCTGGGAGTGCAGCGGCACTCCTGCCGCGCCGGTTCGGATCCTACATAGGGATGACCGGTGCGCTCACTGGCTGAGCGTGGTGCGGGCAGCGGGCGACACCAAGCCAAGGGTTGCGATCCCCTTACCGGTCACAAAAAAGGATGAAAAAAAAAACAAAACAAACAAAAAAAGACTCAAGCAAACAAACCAAAACCAAGAATGGACACAGGGGCTTAGATTCAGAAACAGAGCATCTTCAGTGTCTTTCTCTGCATTAGGGTTATCAGGGGTAAATCTAAAGGCAGGTCATGTCACTCTCTATAGTTGAACCTTCTACAGGCCTCCCATCTTCTTCAGAACAAAATCCAGACTCCTCAGTATGGCTACACAGCCCTGTATCATTAGGGCCCTGCGAGTGTCTCCAGCCTCATCCTGGGAGCTTACGCTCTTGTCATGGTTCCCTGTGTCTTAGTCACATTCCTCTTTCTCTTTTCCCAAACACCAAAACCTTTCTGTCTCAAGTCTTTGTCCCTTCTATTACCCTTTCTGTCCCTAAGTCATCATAGCTCTGGCCCTTTCTCCTCCTTCAGGTCTACGCTCAGAGATGTCTCCCTGCCTCTCCCACCTGATCATCTAAAGTGCCTCTGCCAGTCACTCTCCATCATGTTACTCAGGTTTTGTTGCCTCCACATTAATCACCCATATCAGAAATGCTCTTCTCCAGTGATTACTTCTAGTCTTTTGTGTTTTCTCTCCATTGAAGGATGCTCGGTATCCCATTTGTTCACAGGACGTCTCCCGCCCCTACTTTAGGGTTCTGTTTAGATGCAAGGGCTGTGTGTTGGGCTGAGTAGACCTCAGGGAAGACCAAGGCACTAGGGCAGTTAACGAGGACGAGTTCCATATTTCTTCTGGAAATCTCAACTCCAATTGATATAAACATCCTATGGCTACTTATTTTACTCAAAGGGCAAAAGGATATACTGAGGCCTACAAAGCCCCACAGACTGGTATCCTCCTGTAGTGTGCTGAGGTGTCCCCATTTTAGCCATCTGTGTCATTGCTTAACTCTAGCTTCCAGGTCTTCCAGGCTGTGCACATCACCAGGGACTAGCTGCCATCGTGGCAAGGGGCTTTGCCTTCCACCAGGGGATGTGCTCACAGTTAGAGATCCTGGTTCCTTCTAAGAAAGGGTGGGGACAAGGACAAGGCCTAAGGAGGATGAAGGAGTCACCTCCTAAAGAACTAGGGAATCTTGCAATTTGCTGTTAGTGGGAAGATGAGAGGACAGTGGTGGCCTCCCCTATGATTGGGGGCTTCTGTATGTGACATTCTCAGTGCATTCAATCTAGCTAATCCTTTCCTGCCTTTAAACTGGATTCCATATTGTCCCCAACTTTATGGCAAGTTTTCCTAGCAGTGCCAACTTCTTAGACTTCATGCTGAAGGCCCAGTGTCCTTCAGTTTGCAGTTTGTGTCCATTCCTACTGTGATGCCTGTGTCCAGAGGTCTGTGCCTTTTATCCTTGTTTACTCATGCATGCATAGAGAAGAGGTTAAAAAAAAAAAACAAAATGGGGTTAAGTGGTTTGGAGTTCTTAGAAGTCTCCAGGAGGGATGAGGAAGCAAAGACAGGCCTCAAGATGAGCCCAGTGAATGGGATGTGCACTTGTCATAGGGTGGTTGTGGGATTAAGGGCTGTGTGGTAGAAAGGAAAGCCTTAAGTCTGGCTGGAGCACCTGGAAGTGGGTTTATGGGTGGTTGTGGGGCTGCAAGGGACCCAGGTGCTGAGACAGATTTGCACACAGGGATTTAATTTGGGAAACTCATAATCAGATCTGAGGAGGACTGAAAGCATTGGAATTATGCAGAGAGAAACATCCTACAGTGTAGTTAGAACCAAGGCCTAAGCTGAGTCCACAGTGAGCTTGGTCCTGACTGGGTGGGTCTCAGAGGTGCACTGCAGCATTTACTCCACGTGGTGGTTTCTGTGGGGTTTTTTGGAGTATGAGAATTGTCATGCAACCCATAGAAGAATTGTGGGGGAAATCTCAGAGATCATATTCTGGGTTACCTTTGATATTTTGGGGTATTTTGGGTGACAAGTCAAGGTTTTAGATGCATTTTGGAAGATAAAAATGATGATTGAGAGTGTTTCCTTGGAAGATGTTAAGGTTTCATAGGGAATATGCACCACTGGAGACATCTCTTTTTTATTGGTAGATTTTGAGCCTACTCCGGTTTGGGGTGGGGTCATTACGAATGAAATATGGTGTCTTGGCTCAATGAGTCTGTGGATGTTTTATGTGTATTATTCCATGAGTTAATAGGGCTTGTGCGGTTTTATAGCAGGATGGGTGAACCATTATAGAGTATCTAGAGAGTGTGTGGGACCCCATGGGAATTTGTAAGAGTGTGAGTCCAGAAGGACAACAGTGGGATCTAAGAATCAGGGGGCAGATGATTTTCATTAGGGAGGGTTTGCTGTGGATGGGTCTATGGACACAACTCAAGACGGAGTGGTTGTAAGGGTCTGTGACTAAGGGAAAGATTTTTCCAAGAGTCAGAGGGCAAACACAGCACAGTGACCTGCTAAATTTGTACTATCCTTGGGAAGATAAAGCTGCCACTTTCTTGTGGTGAGGCCAGTGATGTTTATTCTGTACTGGCCTCTCCCTGTCTGTGGCCCCCCACACCTCCCACACACACACCCACACAGTCACGCAGTCAGAGTCATAAGGCAGCTGAGGAACTGAGGGGCAAGATGTTTTAAACTAAATGTGGCACATAGATATTGCTCCAGTGAGAAGGGACCACTAGATCCTGGGAAGGGAATTTGAGAGTTATAGCCCTAGTAATGTTAGGGAGATTCAGGAACTGGAGAAAGGAAGAGTTCTGGTCATCCTTATCAGGTGACCCTGTGCTCAAGGAGTTAGTACAGTAGAATGGGGTAAGCTTCTGGGGTCAAATTTGGAGAAACGATTTTGTCTTTCCACACAATCTCCACAGACACCCTATCTACATACTTGTCCCTTTGCCCTTTGTCTTCTCTAGAATGGCAAAGTTGGTGCTTCCCAGTTGGATGACTTCAGGAAGAGGAGAGTTTTGTCTGTTTTTGCCCCTTCTTTATCCCCTTCCTCAAGTCTTCTACCTTCCTCTCTACTGTTCTTCTACTGTTCTGTTCAGACACTTCCTACCATTCTGCTATCCATGTGCACCACCCGAAGACCCACTGGTTTGGGTCTCTGAACATTGGGTCTGAGTCAGTGTCATTGCAAAGTGAGAAATCTTGTATCCCAGGAACTTTTCTCCATGGAGGGGTCTGGGCAGCCTGGAGGCCTCTTCTCTTTCTGCCATGTTTAAGGTCTTTTATTGCCAAAGTGGGTCTGTCCAGCCCGAGCAGCTACTTCATGGATCAGCTAGATATGTTTCTGGTTGAACTTACACTTGCCCTTTACACCTGTTGGTCAAGCAGAGCGGTCTGTGTGAATGAGCCTTGGCTCTGCTTCTTGGCTTCTAGTCAGCTCCCTCCTCAGTCATGATGAAGATCATTCCAAGGGCAAACAAGACTCCTGCACACATCCATCCCTCAAAGTGAAGGCCATGCCAGAAAGTGCACTAGTATCACTCTGTCATTCCATTCATTCAGTTATTCAATAAATACAGAAACTCCGTTATATGCCATGCTCACTTTTAGTCTGCTCCAAGGATGAAAACAGAAAACCAACAGAATATACACCTTTACATATCCAGTTTATTTTTAAATGATGGAGATGAACAAACCCTTTAGTTACTGATACTCATACAAGTCAGATGCCCTAAAGAAAAGGACTGATGTAATCCTTCCTCTGTGGACCCCCATTTCCTTGCTTCTCTCTGGCATCATCTCATCCAATTCTGCCTGTTCTGTTTCTGTCCCCATGTGGCTGATGACAGCCAGAGGAAATATACACCAAAATTGACTGGTCTCACTTCAAGTCGCAGCCCAGCTCCTCTTTCGTTCCCCTACTTGTCTATTCCACACCTTTCCTCTGGAGCTCATCGGGAATCCAGCTCCTCCTCTCCCATCTTTTCTCTCAAGGACCTTTGTTCTTCCTCCATTGCATCCTGGAAGCAAAGGAAGATCTTCTCCAACATTCCACCCACCTGTCTTAGACCTGTGTTCTCTACTTGGTGTTGACTGGGAATGCTCTGTCCCTGCTCCTGGCTGTTGCTGACCCTACGATTGTGCACCACTTGCCACCCCACTCACAGTCCCAGGATGGTATGGTGTCCTTCCTCACCTGCATCATCAATTTTTTGTGGGGGAGGAGGTGTGGCTGACTGATAAGGGGATCCAAGTCCTTGATCTTGGTGTTATTAACACTGCGCTCTAACCAACTGAGATAACCAACCAGTCCATCAATTATTACCTCAATGGAATTATTTTGGGCAGCATACCCTGATGGTGGTATTGTCCATCTTAAACACACACACACACACACACACACACACACAGAGAATAAAGCCTTTTTTTCTTCTATTATTCCATTATTAAAACAGAATATTCTCTATTAACTACATTTCCCCCTGTAGTAAGTAGCCCTCTTCTACACTCCATTTTAGAGCACAATACACTAAAAACTTCTTTATACTCTGTCTTCAGTTCTCACCTCCACATCTCACTTGAACTCATCTAATCAGGCTTTCACATCCAGCATTCCACTGAGACTTTCTTTTCCAGACACTAGTGACCTCCCCATTTCTAAATCTAATATTTAATTTTCTGTCATCATTTTTCTTTTCCTATTAGCAGCAAGTTCCTCCCACTTCTTTGTGAGGAGCTGCCCGAAATCGCCATTACAAGATGGCGCTGATTTCCGGTGGAGGGCAGGGCTGCTCGGTAACACGCCTGGGCCGATTAGGCAGCCACCAATAAGGTAGGAGCACGTCCTAGGCGAGGAGCAGTCTCTATATAAAGGGCGCGGGTTCCCTCGCTCGGGGTCTCCATTTTTGGCAAGCTTATGCTCTCCCTCTCAAGATGCATTAAAGCTGATCTGCAGAAGGATCCTTTGTGTGCCGCGTCGTTCTTGCTGGCGAGACGGTAGCGCGGGACATTTGGTGCCGAAACCCGGGAAACTTGTGTCATCGTCAGCACCTTCGGAGACCCCCTGGAGACAGGGAGGATTCAGAACTGCAGGAGGGTAAGTTCGGAGAGGTATGCCTGTTCTTGGTCTGGGGTTAATCTGGTTGGTTTAAAAGGTTTTGAAATCGCCCGTTGGTGTGGTCAGACTGACGTAGATAAGCAGCTGCACCAGAGACCTGTGTGAGCCTCTAGTACGTAAGGGAACGGCGCGTCTCACAGCGCCTCCCACGGAGTGGGGCGCGTTATGGGTTCCACTCAGTCCATGGTTACCGCGTTAGAGGCCGTGCTGAGACAACGTGATATAAAGGTAGGGGGCCGTGTGCTCAAAAATTTTGTAAAAGAGGTAGATCGTGTAGCGCCGTGGTTTGCTTGTTCCGGCTCCTTGACTTTGAGCTCTTGGAACAAACTAGGCAGAGACCTTGACCGCAAGTACGCGGAGGGAGACCTCCGTCAGGGCACCAAGACCATTTGGAAGTTTATTAAAAATTGCTTAGAAGATGAGGGCTGTAAACCGGTAGTGATAGTAGGGCAAAATACATTAGAGGAGGTCCAAGACAGCATGTCAGAAACTGAACGGAGTGAGAGGATGGGTACCCGCAGGAGGAGAGACGTCTCCCATAAGAAAAAGGGCCCTCCCGGTAAGTCTACGGACGAGGGAGAGATTCTAAAACAACAAAGTGACACTCCCGGCACATCTGCCGGTAAAGGAGGGATTTCAAAACCCAGACAAAAGTTGGAAGGGAAAGAAGGAGGCCTCTACCCTATGCAAGAGCTGGGGGCCTTAAAACAAGAATTAGAAGATTTAAATCTGGATGAGTCCGACTCCGATCCCCTCAGCCCTAGTGAGGAATCCGATTTGGAGGAGGAAGCTGCCAGGTACGAGGAGGAGAGATATCATCCCGACAGGCAGCGGAGACCACTCGGGGAGTGGAAATGCCGGCCGCCCCCAGTGGCCCCCGCATGGCCTGCGCCTTCGGCGCCTCCTCCTTACGTGCAGTCTTCTAATCCCTTCTCATTCCTCTCTGATAAAGTGAGGAAAAAGGTTCAAGCTGCCTTCCCAGTTTTTGAGGTTGAGGGCGGAGGGAGAGTTCATGCCCCCGTCGAGTACACCCAAATTAAGGATCTAGCAGAGGCGGTTAGAAAATATGGTGTAAATGCCAATTTTACTCTAGTAATGCTAGAAAGGTTTGCTGGTGTGGCTATGACACCCGCTGACTGGCAAATGTTGGCTAAGGCAGCGCTCCCTACCATGGGTCAATACATGGAATGGAAGGCGCTATGGCATGAGGCTGCACAAGCTCAAGCCAGGGCAAACGCTGCTGCACTGACCCCCGAGCAGCGAGATTGGACCTTTGATATGTTAACAGGCCAGGGCCCATTTGCCGCTGATCAGACGGCTTTCCCATGGGGTGCTTATGTTCAAGTTTCTAACACTGCCATTAAGGCTTGGAAGACACTCCCTAAGAAAGGGGAAACCCCGCCCTGGACGGGCTGCCAGTCCGAGAAGACGGGGTGGGCAGTGAAAAATCAATTTACCTTTTCGCCTTATATAGGAACCCAGTATAATGTTTCTTTTGCAGGATACAATTGGACATATCAAAACCCCACGATGGCGACCAGTTCAAACCCTTTTGATGTTTGGCTGTTATGTGGGGTAAATGGCAGCTGCACGGACCTTTCACCATTTGCCTTTTCAAAAGGCGGTGGTTGGGGAAATGCCTCTTTTGAGTGGAATGTGACTGAGTCCTTTGAATCCACTGTGTCCATAAAACAGCTTGGAACAAATTACTCTGTCCCGCCAACACCAGTTTGCCTTTATCCTCCTTTCATGTTTATTTTAACTAATATTAGTGATGAGAGGAGTCAGATTGCTTGTGATAACTATACTTGCTTTTATGCACAGTGCTGGAATGCTACGCTGTTCAATTTGGCCATAGTTGCTCGAATGCCTAGATGGATTCCTGTCCCAGTAGAAGCTCCCAATACTATGGTCTTGTTCAGGCAGAGGAGGGATTTTGGTCTCACTGCGGCAATAGTCGCCGCCGTATCCCTGGCGGCGGGTGCAGCCACAGCTGCTGCCGTCTCCTTGACTACCACGGTACAGACTGCCACCACGTTGAATAATTTGTCCTCCGCGGTAACACAGGCCCTAGAAACACAGACTGCGCTAAACGCTCAGCTGAAGGGAGGATTAATGGTGGTTAACCAGCGGGTGGATCTTGTGCAGGAACAAATAGACGTTTTATGGCAAATTGCTCAATTGGGGTGTCAATGGAAATATTCAGGGTTATGTGTCACCAGTATCCAATATAAAAAGTATACCAAAGCTGCAAATTTGTATGAGGGCTGTAAGCAAAATACATTAGAGGAGGTCCAAGCATTTGACAACCTGATAAACCAGCTGTGCATGGCCATTGTGTCCGTGAATTCAACAACAGTGGATGTCTCCTTCGCAGCCGGACTGTCCTCATGGATTAAAACGGCCATGTCCCACTTCAAGGGGTGGGCAGGAGTGATTGGGGTTGGCATGTTCTTATGTGGGGGAACTGTGGTCCTACTATGGTTGGTCTGCAGATTAAAAGCCCAGACCCAGAGAGACAGGGTAGTCATCGCCCAGGCATTTCTAGCCCTGGAACAGGGGGCCAACCCTGACGTTTGGCTGTCCATGCTTAAGGATTAGCCTGCTCTGACTCCCCTTCCCCCTTCCTGTTGGCTGGCCTCCCTGAAGCTTGTTCAGAGGAGTTCGCCCTTGCTCAAACAGGTCTATGTGTAACAACAGGCTCCAGTGTGTCCAGAGACGGGCAACTTCCCCCAGACTTGAACCAACCTAAGACATGGTGCCCGGTGGCGATAGGGTCAACCTATGACGGGTAAGGTCAAAGTCTGTGGAGGGACGACCTAGGACAGGAACGCTGGCTAATTTGTCCGCGACCGCCGAGCTTGTACCAGCCGCTTTAAATGATAAAAAAGGGGGAGATGTGAGGAGCTGCCCGAAATCGCCATTACAAGATGGCGCTGATTTCCGGTGGAGGGCAGGGCTGCTCGGTAACACGCCTGGGCCGATTAGGCAGCCACCAATAAGGTAGGAGCACGTCCTAGGCGAGGAGCAGTCTCTATATAAAGGGCGCGGGTTCCCTCGCTCGGGGTCTCCATTTTTGGCAAGCTTATGCTCTCCCTCTCAAGATGCATTAAAGCTGATCTGCAGAAGGATCCTTTGTGTGCCGCGTCGTTCTTGCTGGCGAGACGGTAGCGCAGGACACTTCTTTATTCTTGGCTTCGAGGACATCTCACTAACCTTTAAAAATCTATTTGTTTTAATTTTCTTATCGCCTCTATGATCACTTCACACTTTCCTCTGCTTGTGTTTCCTAAACCCTGTTCTCTGAATGTGGTTGTGTCCCACTTCTTAAATCTCTTCTCATCTCTGTCTAGACCCGCTGACTTTCCTTGTCATTTTATTTCATGGCTTTAATTACTACCTACATGTCTCCATTTCCCCTGGATTCTCCTCCCCCAAACTCTAGAATCCTGCATTCAATTGTCTCCTCAACTGTCTGCTGGAACATTGAACAGACATGTCCACCTTTGTATGTCTGAAAGTGACTTCTGAGCTCCCCCAAAGGTGTTCCCCCTGTAGTCCTCACACCTCAGGTTAGGGCAGCCCTCTACTTTCTGAGGCTCAGTTGCTCATCTCTGTATATATTTTAAATATAGAAGATATCACATTATTTTGTAAGTGTTTTAATTTATAAAATAAAGAAAAAATTGCATGTTTGTTTAAACTGGTTGAGGAAATACATCATTTCCAAAATTCTTTTAGGTGTGGAAGAGAAAAGTTTAGATTCCTTGGCCCTGACTGACCTGCTTCCCCCAGTACCTCTGACCTCATCTCCTGCTTGTGTCCTCCCTTCTCACTCTGCTCCAACCACACAAGCCTCTGTCCTTTTCCTGTGGCCAAGGTTGCTCCTGCGTTAGGCCTTCACTTGGGCTGTCTCTCTGCCTAGAACACTCTGGCCCCTGAACTGCAAGTGGCAAACACCCTTCCTTCCCTGCATCTTTGTTCTGGTATCACCTTTTCAGTGGAGACTTCTGTGACTCCCCCAATCCATGCTGTAATCATTCCAGCCACACCGTCACCCCACCTCTGGTCTATATTGCCTGCTCTGCATGTTTCTTTGTGTGCTCCTTTGCTTCCCTTTGTCTGCGTACTGGTGACAACAGGGCCCCAAGGGGACAGCAGAGCCAGAAGGTGACAGGTATGCTGGATTTGCCCCTCCGAGTGGTGCTCAACCCTAGCAAGTTGATTCTAATGTACATCCAGCATTGAGCACCAAGGCTGTGTCCTCCATTTCTGAGGGCTGAAATCTGCCTGTGATCCTCAGGAGAGGGGGGGATGGAGGGAGAGGAAGGCTGTTCTCTCAGTGGGGTAGGTCAGGGTCGGGTCTTTGCCCTGAAGGGAGCTCAGTCCAGCCCAGCTCCTGACTGCTGCAGTGGGCTTCACCAAGAGGGGAGTGAGTTCTGAAGAAAGGGGTCAAAACCTCACCTGTTGGTTTTCCTGTAGGAGTTTATTATCACCTCATCCTCCCTCGTGCAATGGACCGCAGAGGATTGTCTTCCACTGATGAGGTCTCTCCTGTGTGTGTGGTTTTGCATAGGAAGGGGGTGTGTTGTATCTAAGCATTAAACAGCGTTTTTTTAAATATTCAGAATTGACTTTTAAAGACTCATATTTCCTGAGGAGGAAGCTCAAAAGAAGATGAAGAGGACAGAAAAGGAGTCAGGAATGGCTCTCACTCAGGTAAAGTGATCTTCTCAATTGATTGTTCTGTGCCCTTTCTGAAATGTGGGCATTGGAGTTGTTAATCTTTTCTGACTCTGAAGTGTCCTGCCTGACATGTTTGCTCGCACTCACCCATGCCTTCCCTCAGTCCCTCTATCTCCTCTTAAATTCCTTCTCACAGTGACCCCGTGACATGAACTTGTGAATAGGCTCCACTGGGCCTGGTCCTGGGAAGGGCTTCACTACCAGGCATAGATTCATGATGGGTGTGGGCCCTGTGCTGTCAGTGCTGTTGGGGAGCAGGGAGTGTTTAGGGCCACATCTGGATGCACTGGCAGCTCTCTGTAGACCAGGGTTAGAGGAGCTGCTCATGGAAGTCGCATATTAATGTGCACAAATGCCTAAATTCTGGGAAAGGAGACCAATAAGGGGAAATCTGTTCGGCCTGATTTTATGCAACATTTGGAGCTAAATAGTGAATCACTGTGTTTCTGACTCCAAAATCTTAATGATTAGAATAGAATGGAAAGTTTGACAGAGATTTCAGTGATAGAGGTGTTTTAATTCCATCATTGATTTTAAAATATGAAATCAAGCTAAAAATGTAAAAGCAGGAGATTCATTAAACCCTTCTCAGCAAATCTATTTCAAGGAGGGAGTGGTGTTCCTGAATGGATTCTTGTGTAGCAGGTCTTTCAGGTAAAAATGGTTATAATTTTGCTCAGACATGGGAGCATTAGAGAGAATGGAACCATATTGTCTTTCCACCAATTATTGTTAAATATTCTGTTTGTTTTAAATGAAACATCAGATGAGGTATATATTTGTTTTGTGGTAAAATTCCAAACAAATGTGCAGCTTAGGCACTAAGACTTAAAGCATTCCCTTTCCCGTCACGTCCTCCACATTCTCCCTCACATCTCAATGGGGAACCACTGTTTTCAGTTCTGTGGCTGGAGTCAAGGAAGTTTTGTCGTTTAATTTTTATATATGCCTTGTTGTCATTTTTTTGGTTATAAATTTTTTTAGTGTGAAACAGAAATCTTTTCTTCATGCCCAGGTTTTTTGTTTGTTTTATCTTCCTTTGGAAGGTCTCCCTTAATGTATGGTTACAAAGGCTCTGTTTCATTTAGATCTAAGTGCTAGCCCCCTCTTTCCACCTTAATGTAAAGAAAATGTATACAGTGTTTACTGATGATCGTCACATTTGGTGGAATGTTCTTGCTTACTATCAAGTTTTATTATGTTTCTTTAATTTATTTTTGGCCTGATTTTTGATTATTCAATAATTTCTTCAGGTATATACTACTGAGATATATTTTCTTTTTGAACTTAATATCTTTAACTAATACATAATGCTCACAAACTTTCTAATTTTGCATCAACAGTTTTATTAGTGGAATAAACTAATAAATTTCCCTGGGGTTTTGTTAATGTTTAAATATCTAAATTGATGTGGATAAAATTCTTTTCATATTTTTGAATATGGGTAATTAATAGAGATTAGAGTTCCAGTTCCTTCATTTTTAAAATTTTGTATCACTTTTCAATAGCTCAATATACTATAATGTTTATAAACTAAATTAAGTACAGTTTATACATCTTCATTGTCCCAAACATGTTGAAATGTACATGAGCAAAAATAATGAAAAAAAATCATTGAAAAAATATGTTGAGGGACAATTCCTCTTATTTGAGTTAATGTAAATATGTGTGTATGTGATGTGTGTGTATGAGTGCATGGATGCACAAGCCCATGGTTTTTATCAAAGACACATGATCATTTGAAATACATTTTTATTTTTAGCAGTAGAAATTCTACCTTAAATTTTTTATGGCCTTAAGTTTGTTCTATACTATCAAGTTAATGAGTTAAAAGTAATAAGAGTGGTAATGTTTTCTTACTACTATTTATTAGCATGTGCACATATGTAATGACCTTTTATGAAGATCCATGTTATTACCCTGGAACTTGTTTTAACTTTACTTAGTTAAGTAACTCTCTGTCGATTTATTTTTGATGCTATATCTGTTACTTAACTGATTCTTCAGGTTCATTTCTAATTCCCAGACACCTGGGTTCAGGTGCTTGCTCTACCACTTTTAACTCTTTGACCTGAAGCAAGTTTCTGAGAGTGTCTGTGACACAGTTGTCTCCTTGGTTAAGATGGGAATAGATCTTCCTCTCATGAGCTATTGTGTTGTTATACTGGTTAGTACATGTAAAGCATTTAGAATAATCTGTAGTGCATTTTAAGTTCAGAAACTTCAGTCATTGCTATTGCCGTCATCATCACAGTTGTTATTGTTTATTTTATTTTTTTCTTCATACCCTATACCTTAGCTGAATGATGAGGACTCTAGGGACTTAGAGGAGGACAAAGACACAAGAGTGCACAGAACCTTATTCCTTGAATGACCCCATGAAAAGCCACACAATCAGGAACTATGCTATGAGCAAGAAGTAAAAAGTTATTTTAAGTCACTGAAAAATTAGAGTGTATCTTTTACAGCAGCTCATGTTAGCTTGTTACAATGCCCTGTGGAACTGGGCTAGTTGGCAGTCTGCAAACATGATCATAGGAATGTTAAAACCTCTCCATCCTTCCAACCCCATTAAATTAAAAGAAGAGACTTGAAACTGTGTGTGTGTGTGTATGTATGTATATGTGTATATACATATATATGTACATGCACATACACACACACACACACACACACACACACACACACACATAGACACATATACATAAATGGCATGGAAGTGAGGAAAACTGGAAGGAAGAGGAGTTTAGAAAAAAATTAAAATAAAGCAGATTTCTTAGGACATGAGGTTCAGAGAATGTCAGGAGGAAATGAACAGGGGCTCATAGGGAAAAGGTGAGAGACAGTATACAACATATATGCCTCCCATTTCTACTGTGGCCATTGGGAACCAAAACTGTAACAGGCATTTTTATAAATGACAAATAAAAAGGAAAGATGATATGAGGCAGATACTGGTGTAAGCAGGACAAGACACCAGGATGAAAACAAGAGGGATAATTTTCTTTAAAGGGATACTAAGGTTAGAAATACAAGTCCATTTAGTCATGCAGGAAATACTAAGAAGAAAGCTCTGCAAAGCTGAGGGAACAAGAGGAGGGCTTCCTTTCTTGGGGTTGGGGGTACTGATGAAGAGCAATGCCTTTGATCAAAAGAAAAGTTAGGACAGACTGTTCAAACTGATCATCATCATGGTTTTTTTTCCCGACCCGTGGGATATTCAACGCAGACCCTGGAGGGGAGAGTGGGAATTGGATGGGACAAGAGACATGAGAAATGGAGACAGGACAGTATTCTGATTAAGTCTCATTTATTAGCCAGAAGGTCACAGCTTATGTAGACAGCAGGAAGGAATCAGCAGATAAGGAAGTATGCAGATGTTTTCTGGGAGAAATCACAGGGCAAATCGTTCCAGGAAATGGAACATTTCTCAGCTATCTAAAGCAAAGCAGCGGGTGATCTACGCCTAGGGCTGTGCAAGCAGTAAGAAGGAGAAAAGGGCGGAAAGGTCACAGCATTTATATCTTTAGTGTCAGAGGGCTATTGGCAGGGCTTCATGACACTGGGCAGGCTGTGACCAGGCTCTTTGGCCCCGGACAGGTCCCCCTTTTTTATTCTTTCAAGCCAATAGAACCTCTCAGGAACTGTGCCTGTCTTAGGTTGGGGTAACCTATCCCGAGCATGGTACCCATCATAGAAACGGGTTGCCATTAATGGCAGCCTTTTGTTTAGGGTGGTGCGGGGAACTTACCCTCTTACCCGTCTTTGGCTATCCAGTTCAGCTCACAGAGGCAGCATTGGTTAAGGTGAATGTGGTGGTATATAGGCACCACTTTGTTCTTGCATCTCAAGGCGTTGATAATGGACCTGTATAGGCCTTGCCTGAATAGCCTCAATTGTTGTTTAACAAAGGCTGTGACTTTATTAAGTAAAAAGGGCCCCAAAGAAAGCAAAAGAAGCAAGCCCACAAACGGCCCTAAAAAGGGTAAGAGATAAGGCAGGAATCCATTAAGTCCAGTCCAAAGGGGGCTTTCTGCAAGTTGTTTTCTTCTCTTTTCTAAGTCGTCTTGTAGTTGTTTGATACGGTCTCGAACTATCCCGGATTTGTTGGCATAGAAGCAGCATCTTTCCTTTAGGGCTAAACAAACACCTCCTTGTTCTGCAGTTAGTAAATTGAGACCCCTTATGTTTTGTAAGACTTCTTCTGCCAGGGAATCTAATTGGTCTTGGAGGTCCTGTATAGTTTGGGAAAGGGCTTGTACATCCGAAATCAGCTGGGTAGACAATTTTGTATATTGAGATAGAGAATGGGTGAGACTGGCAGTTCCAGTAGCAACTGCTGCAGAAATTCCCAAACCAGCAAGTAAAGGAATAAACTGTACAGCCCTTTTAGATCTTCCAGCTATATGCTCAAAAGTAGGGACAGGGACGGATTCGCTCCCAGATATAACATCTACATCAGGCAGAAGGAGAGCCAAAACACATAACCCTGTCCAGTTAGTGGGTAATTGGGTATAAGCTTTATTGCTACCGCAGACAAAAACTGAACTGTTATGGGAACATAAGGAAGTAGAAATGTTGATAAACGACTGACAATTTGCAAATGTAGCAAACCCAACATCGACCTCAAAACTATTATTAACTGAAAGGGAAATGAAACAAGTAGCATTATAAAACTGTAAAGGTTATACCTGCAAAGGGAAACTTAATGAACACTGATGACCATCAGAATAACTAAAAGACAAAGCGGGAAAAGCAACAGGGACAGGCCATCCTACTATCAGACAGAGCCAACAATTTTGAGCAAGATCAGGATTGGTGGCATTAAGCAACTTATGAGTTGTATATAGAAGGTTGGAGGTCTGAGGATCAAGCCCTAAATCTTCCCTGTTCTTGGGCAGGGCCAGGGGGTGATAGGTAAGTTGAGGAAACAAAATGTCATGCATTTCTTGAATTTTTGTTTCCACTTTTAGAATTCTAGTTTGTTCTTGAGGGCCTCCTCCATCAGATATGTGAACGAGGGGAGTGGTGGACCAATAAAGCATGTTGACCTACTGAACCTGTACAAGAGGCTTGGGCGTACTTATTCGAGGCAAGCCCAACAGCAGAAGGAGGACCTGCAAGATCCCTCCAAAAGTCCCCACATAATTTTTAATCAGGGTGGCTGTGAAGTATGTTTGGTTTCCAGAAGTGCACAATTGGTATGAAGAATAACAAGTGCTATGCATAGATTCAGCAAACGTGCTGCAAGGACATGGCTTAAGGCTCCCACCACTGCTGGCTATGAACTTAGGTTTTTCAACACAACTATATGCGGGAGATGATAAGGACAAATAAGCTGAATGGGTGTCACAATCTACAACAGATATGTATGATGTAGGAGGACTAGAACTGGTCCCACCCTTGCAATCACATGGTTTTCCATACTGTTTGTTCACCAGTGGGCGAGCGAGTCCAGGATCTCCAAAGCCAGACTGGACCTTGGGCAGCTGACCAGACAAACCAACAATCAGGAAGAAAATGCTGGTTGCCATGACCCCTGTGGAAAAGAAAAGAAAAAGACATTCTCAGGGATCTACCGAATCCCTGGCTGAGAGGTTATGATCAACTTGTTTAACCAGCCGTTCCGGCAGCCATCTGGCCGTTTTAAGAGTGCAAGAAAAAACACAGACTGAACCTCTACCCCAGATCAAAACTGGATCTGGGCCATTCCAGGAGTTATCTAGGGGGTCCTTCCATTTGACCATGGCAAATTGTGATTGGGACTTGGAATGCCAAAAACGGTCAGCTGCTGATTTGCCGTTGACATCAAGATTTTAAAAATTAAGGATGAAAAGGGCATGACTTAGTAAATTCCTGGGGGAGCCTCTTGTGGGGTACCATTCCCCTTTTTTATTTTTTCAAGGCAAGTTTTTAGAGATAAGTGGGCTCTTTTGACAATTCCTTGGCCTTGAGGGTCATAGGGAATGCCTGTAATATGTTGAATTTGTAATCTAGCACAAAAATCTTGGAAAGCCTTGGAGGTATAGCCAGGGCCATTGTCCGTTTTAATCTATTTTGGGATTCCCAGGATTGAAAAACAATGTAGGAAATGAGCAATAACATGTTTGGTTGCTTCTCCTGTCTATAAAGTGGCAAGCAAAAACCCACTGTAGGTGTCTATGGACACATGAACATATTTTAGATTACCAAATTCTGATAAATGAGTAACATCCATTTGCCAAAGCATATTTGGGACAAGTCCTTGAGGATTAACTCCCAAATGGGGAACAGGCAAGAGTGTAACACAGGAAGGACACTGTTTAACTATCTGTCTAGCTTGTTCTCTAGTGATCTGAAACATTAACCTAAGTGTGTGAGCATTAATATGATGAAGGGAGTGAGTAGTTTGTGCCTGTGTAACAGGATCAGCGGTAATGGTGGCCACTGTTTTCGTGGCCGCACCAGCCAATTTCTTTCCCATGGCGAGAGGGCCTGGGAGGTTGGAATGTGCTCTAACATGACCTATAGAAAAGGGCAAACGTCTTTGTTGAATCAGTTTTTGGCATTGCAAAAAAAGCTCAGTGGCAGTGGAGGTATGTTTGATTTGGGGAACTATTTCTAAAAGGGGGATAGAATTGGCTAAATAGGCACTATCAGTATAAAGATTGAGGGCCTGATTTGGGAAGGTTAAAAAAACCTGAATAACAGCTTGTAAATACACAAGTTGGGCAGAAGTATAACAGGTAGTAAAGCAGACTGCGTGATTATTAATGGTATAAGCTGCAGTCCCTGTGGATGAACCATCAGCAAAAACCAAAAAGGCATTAGTTACCGGCGAGTTACGAGTAACTCGGGGAAAAACAAAAGTGTGTAAGTTACAAAACTGAATAAGTTTATTGGGTGGACAATGATTGTCTATTGTGCCTTCATAAGAGGCACAAGCCACTACCCAAGTATCAGAATTTTGTAAAAGCCAGTGGACCTGTTGTTGGGTGTAGGGCTGGATTAATTTGTGTGGTTCAAGCCCAAAGTACTTTCTACTATTTTCTCAACCTAATATAATTAAATCTGCAACAGCATCAAAGTAAGGAAGCAAGGTTTTTTTTGGTGATGAAGGTGAATGAACCCACATAATAGGGTTGTTCTGCCAAAATAGGCCAGTAGGGACAAGAGCCGTATTGAATATAATAAACGTTAAGGGTTGGGTAGAATCCAAGTAAGAGACGGATTGAGCTGCAATAGCATCTTCTACCTTTTGTAATGTAGTCAGTGCTTCTGGAGAGAGAGATCTGGAAGATTTAGGGTCAGGATTTCCTTTTAAAATATCAAATAAGGGCTTTAGGTCTCCAGTAGTAAGATTTAAATATGGATGGAGCCAATTTATATTGCCTAAAAGTTTTTGAAAATCATTAAGGGTTTGTAATTGATCTGTGTGGATGGAAGCCTTCTGGTTAGTCATTTTGTGTCCCATCATATGAAAACCCAAAAAGGTGTAGGGATCATGAAACTGTATCTTTTCTGGAGCTATTTTTAAACCTGATAAAGCTAACTGCTTTTCAAGTTGGATAAAGCATTGTAAAACCCTGTCTTTTGAATCGCCAGCAAGTAAAATGTCATCCATATAATGTATAATGTACATATCTTTCCACAGATCTCTGATTGGTTGGATGACTGCAGCCACAAATTTTGGCATAATGTAGGACTAAGGGCCATTCCCTGGGGCAGGACCTGCCATTGGTATCGTTTCATGGGTTCCTTAAGATTTATGGAGGGGAGACTAAAACCAAATATTTTTGGTCACTAGCATGTAGGGGAATTGTGAAAAAGCAATCTTGAAATCTATAACAATTTTAAAAGAGCCTGAAGGAATTGCCACTGAGGATGGCAAGCCAGGTTGCAAAGCGCCAGATAACCACCATTGTGGCATTAACAGATCTTAGGTCCTGAAGCAGTCTCCATTTTCCAGATTTTTTTCTAATAACAAATATAGGAGTATTCCAGGGGGAGTTACTCTCAACAATGTGTCCTGCCAGTAACTGTTCCTGTACTAACTGTTGGGCGACACATAATTTTTCCAAGGTTAATGGCCACTGATCAACCCAAATGGGCTCGCTTGACTTCCAAGTTATGGGGTCAGCATGCCTTTGGGGTACAGGCTTGTCAATGGCTAAAATCAAAAATTTCCAAGGCCCTGTTTATTAAGTTGGCCTGTTGCCTGAATGGGTTGTAAAATACCTTGTTCCTGTTTTCCTAAACCTTTGCCTGGACTATATCCTTGAGCCAGCGTCTGTGCTTTAACTATTTCATTAGCGCTGCACATTATTATTTTCATTTGTGAGAGCAGATCCCTGCCCCAAAGATTGACAGGCAAGTAAGGGATGACATACGGTTGAATAAGACCTAAATTATTTTCCTTATCTGTCCATGTTAGAAACTTAGAACTGTTTAGGATTGCGGCTTTGTCCAATTCCCTTTAGATTGGTTAAGGTATCACAAAGGGGCCAAGTGGCAGGCCAGTCCTCTTGTCTAATGATTGTAACATCAGCTCCAGTATCTATTAGGCCAGTGAATTGTTTACCATCCAACCATAAGGTAAGAGAGTGTTTTTGACGGGAAATCTGTTGGACCCAGTAAGCATCTGAGGATCCAAAATTGCCTGCACCTCTCACAATATTATGGGCTTTATTATTTGTTTTAACTAGAGGAAGTAGGATAAGCTGGGCTACTCTTTCTCCTTGTGGAATCGTGACAATATCAGTAGTTGCTTTGGCCAGAAGCTTAATTTCTCCAGTAAAATCATTATCAATTACTCCGGGAAAAATTTGTAGACCTTTGAATATTGAACAGCCGCGACCTAGGACAAGTCCAAAAGTACCAGGGGGCAATGGACCAAAGACCCCTGTATTTAAAATTTGAGGTCCCATTTCAGAAGATAATACTGTGCGGGAGGCGGAACAGAGGTCCAGTCCTGCACTCTCTGGGGTTGCTCTAGTGAGGTCTGAAACAGATTGTTGTTGGCTGGGCCAAACTTGATAGCCCCACTTTGGTTTGGGGCCTGGGGTTGGCCCCTTTTCCCGTTTCCCTGAGGGGGTGGTAAGGGATCTCCCTGAGCATCAATTTTGGGTCTACATTCATTTGTGCAATGTTTTCCTCTTTTACATCGTGGGCAAAGTCCTGGAGGGTGGTGACTATGGCTTTTGTCTGGTATTCCTGACAGTTTTTAGCAAAATGCCCAGGCTTGCCACATTTAAAGCAACCTTTATTATTTTGGCCTTTATTAGCTAAAAAAATCCTTTACTGTTTGTCCACTGAGGGCTGTGGCCATGGCTAGACCTTGTTGATAAGAGGAGCCAATGTCCGAGCAAAGACGAATATATCCTTGGAGGTCAGTCTTATTTTTGCGGGGCCTAATGGCTGCCTGGCATGCAGGATTAGCATTTTCAAAAGCCAATTGTTTTATATAATCAAGATTGGCATCCGCATTGCCTAGCAACCTATCTGCTGCTGTCATTAGCCAGTTAACAAAATTCGAAAAAGGCTCTTCAGGCCCTTGTTTTACTCCTGTAAGCGAAGCGCTTGAATCCCCCTTAGCTGGGAGCCTTCTCCAAGCCTTTAAAGTGGCTGTTTGAATTTGGGAAAACAGACCTGGGTCATAGTTTTTTTGTTCCTCAATACTAGAATAGTCACTGGAGCCGGGCAACATATCAAGACCTCAATCTTTATCAGCCTGAAGGTTTTTTCTAGCAATGTCTTTGCAGTTTTCAAAAAATTCAGACTTCCAGAGTAAGTGATCACCCCCGAGAGTGTGGCTCTGACAAGGGTGTTCCAATCTATAGGAGTGAGCCAGCTTTCAGCCACAGATTCTAATATAGCAAGGGTATAATGCGCTGTGGACCCATATTGGGAAATGGCGCCTTTTAGCTCTTTGATAACATTAAATCCCAGCCTGTCATGTTTGTGGGTAATTTGTCCCACATTATCCAGATTCGGATACTGGGAAGGCCTCAAGTTGGTCAAAAAGACTTTGATCTACATGAATGGGAGCTCTTTCTGGGGGGGGGGCTAACTTGTTTAATGGAGGGCAATAGCCAGTCACTTGTTTAACATGTTGTATTCTTACGTTTTGTTTTTAATTCTTGTAGTTTGGTCATTAAGACCTGGAGCTTTTCCTCTAAGAGAATTTGTTTTTCTAATTGTTGAACTTTTGACTCTAAATTTTTTAAAGGATCTGATACCGTCACCACCATGGGAGCAGAGGGCAAATTGTAAGGGGGAGGGCACGACACGGGCTGAGCCAAGAATGCATCATCTGACGCATGGCATTCAGCGGCCTCTGTGTCCAGATCGCCCCAATCAACTCCTGAGGGATCAGGATTCTGTGCCTCCTCATCATCCTGGAATTTTAATAGTGGATACTTTTTAGATCTCTTAGGTATGGCACTGGCTGCCTTGACCTCCTCACTCTCATCTTCTAGGGAGATTAGATCTACGTCCTCCCTAGGCGGTGGAGAGGGATTTCGGAGGTCAGTCTTGGAACTGGCTTTTAATATTTTTTCAGTTTTGGCCACAGTTTCTGAAACTTCTGGGGATTTTTCCCTATCCTGAATCATGTCCCTGATTAAATTCCAATAGCAGAAGGCAGTAACGGGGACCTTTTCCGGCCTGAAAGTCTCATAGAAATCTTGTAAAGCGTCTCCAACTCGAGACCACTTTTTATAATTAATAGTCCCTTCTTCTGGGAACCAAGGACAAAGATTCCGCACGAAATCAAAAAATCTTAATAGATCACTTGTTTTAACCTTTACTCCTCGCATCTTTAAAGCTTTTTGTCTTATGTAGACATCATGACAACTTAAATCTTGTCCCATTACAGGGCGCGCTTACTCACCTTATCCTGACGCGGCAGGTTCCCGCGGTGGACCAAGGTTTTACTCTTTCATTTTCAGTGGTCGACCCTCCAATGCGCGGTCTTCCTCACGGTATCCCCCGTATCCAGTGCCCCACGTTTGGGCGCCAAAAATGTCCTGACCCGCCGGATATTCAACGTAGACCCTGGAGGGGGGAGTGGGAATTGGATGGGACAAGAGACATGATAAATGGAGACAAGACAGTATTCTGATCCAGTCTCGCTTATTAGCCAGAAGGTCACAGCTTATATAGACAGCAGGAGGGAATCAGCAGATAAGGAAGTATGCAGATGTTTTCTGGGAAAACTCACAGGGCAAATCGTTCCAGGAAATGGAACATTTCTCAGCTATCTAAAGCAAAGCAGCGGTGATCTACGCCTAGGGCTGTGCAAGCAGTAAGAAAGAGAAAAGGGCGGAAAGGTCACAGCATTTATATCTTTAGTGTCAGAGGGCTATTGGCAGGGCTTCATGACCCTGGGCAGGCTATGACCGGGTTCTTTGGCCCTGGCCAGTTTTTAGATTCTGATCTTTCATTCTTTAAAGTCACTGCGGGCTTTGTTGTCTGGGAAGACACCCCCCATGCTCTAGCTAATCTAGATATTGAATTTCACCTGGTGTGCAACATAATATCTAACACTTGTATAGAGTTAACCCTGTTTTGATTTTTTGCGTGTGTCTTTGGTCTGTTTTTTGTATTGTCCAGAAAAGTGAGAAATGCATACTTACTGATTTAAGAGGCTACCATAACCTCTTATGGGAAAGTATAATAAAACACAATTAGAGAGACATATCTTGCTGAAAAATACCTTAATGTGGATCTGTCAGAGGCTCACATCAGTCAAAACCATCCTACAAGTCTCTTTTTTAATTTTGTATGAGGACAACTCTCCCCATAACTCCTTCATAAAATGTATTTTTCATTTTAGGGATGCTTAACATTCGTGGATGTGGCAATAGAATTCTCTCAGGAGGAGTGGAAAAGCCTGGACTCTGCTCAAAGGACTTTATACAGGGATGTGATGTTGGAGAACTACAGGAACCTGGTCTCCCTGGCTGAGAATAACATTCCTGCACAAGTCAGGAATCTGTCCTTGTGTATCTTTGTGTTTTCCCTTTGTGTGCCTCTTGGGAGCCCCTACATTGCATATGAGATTGAAGCTTTGTTAACTTAGAAATGAAAAGCTTCACAATGTGGCATCTGGAGTTTAACCATCCCTTTTCTTCAGATGTTCTGCCCCCTTTATGATATATTCCAGAGCTTTAGTATGCATAAAACCTTATGGCAGACTTAAAATATTCAGTTCCCTGTTTTGTGTTCTTGTACTTTTGATTTAGTGGTTCTTTGAAGAGAGCTAGTTGTCTGCACATCACAGTGTTTCCATAAGCATTCAGAAGGAGGTAATCAGTGGATGAATTTGTGAAATATTTTAAAAAATTCATCTGTAATGTTTTCCTCACCTAAACAGAGTTGGGATTCTGGGAAAGCCATAGCACATCATGTTTCTTACTTTTTATAAGCAGGAGTGTCTCTTCCTGACCTGAGTTTTATCTCCACTTTGGAGCAAGGGAAAGAGCCATGGACTGTGGAGAGTGAAGTGAAAAATAGCAAGAAAATCAAATGGGTGGGAATGGACCAAAAGTGTCAACACAGGTAAGAGCTCAGATGGGCAGAGTGGAAGATGCACCATTAAATAGTGTTTGGGAAGCTTTGCAAGTGGAAGACTTCTATGGTAATATGAAACGTTATTTCCTACGAGCTCTGAAAGGAAATTTTTCTTTTCCTCCACTTAGAATTCTGCTGTTCAGATGCATACAAGTTTATTCTCTTTCCCTCCGTTGGTGCTTCAGCTCAAACAGAAACAAAGGCAAAGTCTTTATCATGCTGGACAATACTCTATCATCTGGCTTCTGTGAACTCTGGTTCCTTGATGCTGAATGGCAAGGGGAGGGTTGTTTCAAGGAGTCTCTTTCCGCCTTGGTCTCTCCTTCTGTACTTGATTCCCTCTGATGCTCACCTCTCAGTATATATAGATCAGAGTTGAAGCTCCTGTAGTCCTGGTACTTGGACCCATTTAGGTTCCATCCCCATTTTTAATACTTGGAAGACCTAATCAGGAGATGGGAAAACATTCACTCTTTCTTTGCATCTCAGGTCCCAGACACTGCATGGAGGTGTCTCAAGCCCTTACTGCCTGTTCAGGTCTGTTTGAGATAGAAAAAAAAACAAACTGTTTTTTTTAGTCTAACACACCATTCAACTCAGAATGCTTCAATTCCAGTCACCAAAATGTGTGGAGGTTTCTCCCCACCAACAACTGATTTTCTGGTAGACACCAACTGGATGTCCTATAATTCAATTCATTTCTGACACTATCTACCTGGAGTAGAGTCAGATCTCATAGGTTAAGGGTTCAGTCACACAAGACTGCCCACTGACTTCCGAAGCCAATCGCAAGTAGTAGGTTGTCATCTATACTTCTGACCCGCTGCCCATATATTGGGGTTCCCATGACCCCATCTTGGGGTTCAGTTAACTTGCTAGGGTAGCTGACAGAACTTGGGGAGATACTTATATTTACCAGTTTATTATTAAGGTTGTTAGATAGATGAACAGACAGGTGAAGAGATGCACAGGGCCACATATGTGGGTATGGGCACAGAGCTTCCATTCTCTCTCTGGGCATACCACCCTCCAGACACCTCCATATATTCAGCATTTGGAAGCTCTCTGAACTCTGTTGTTTAGGGATATACACACACACACACACACACACATATGTATCTTTATATACATATATGTACTTATATATATATATATGTATGTAAAGAAATGAAATTTATTTCTTACAGTTTTAGAGGCTAGGAAGTCCAAAGTCCAGGGAACACATCTGTCAAGGACCTTGTTCTTGTTGGTGACTCTCCACTGCAATGCAGGGTATCACGTCATGAGAATGGGCTGAACAAGAGAGCTGTTCAGAGATTTTTATGGAGGCTTTATCATAGGTATGATCGATTATTGACTCAATCTCCAGCCCCTATCCCCTATCTGGATAATGGGTGCTGGGACTGAAAGTTTCAAGCTTCTAATCATGGCCTGGTCTTTCTGGTAACCAGCCCCCATCTGGGAGTCCACCAAGAGTTGCCTCATTAGAACAAAAGATGCTCCTATCACCTAGGAATTCCAAGGTATTTAGGAGCTCTGTGTCAGGAACTGGGGTCAAGGACCAAATATTACAATAGCTTCTCCAAGTGCCTCTATCTACAAGCTCTATATCATGAACCAGGGGCAGAGACCAATATATTTATTTCCCACTCTTTCACAAGGTCCCTCAGCCATTTATTCAGTTCTGCTTTTGCCACACTTCACTGGTGTGTGTAACCAGGGAGTAGATTGGATCTTCTGCGAATGTTACTCAGCAGAACTGTAAAGATAGCCGACTAACAGATCCTCTCTTTGATTCCTAGTTCCACACGAGAAGCATGTAGAATGCCTCCCCTTTTAAATTTGTAGTGCGTGGAACTGTTATACAGGGGGATGGCTGTTGATTTACGTATTTTAGAAGATTTCCTTCATTAGCACAGAGGGTATGGCCTCACAGGAGTTTGTCTAAAACCTACACAAACTCAAGATCTTTTTAAAGATAGTCTTAATTATTCCTTTTACTTCTGTTTCACCTCACCTGTAATTAAAGGACACTTTTGTCAATTAAATGTATTACAGTTCTTAAATTGGAAATTTTTGATATCTCAAGAATATACTTTTTCTTATTAAGTTGCTGTCTTTATCTCAGGAATGCCATTAAGTTGACTTGCCATAATTTGTTATTTCAGATACATTGCATTTCCTAGAATATGTTCTCAGTTTTGTAAACATAACTTATTGGGTTTTGTTTAAATTCATTTTATGTTTCTTGGAACAAGTGCTATATTCTAATAATTATTTTCCCTGTCTACCATCTTGGTATAATACATTAATATTTCAGTATCTCATAGTATTAACAGGAAAGTTAGCCCATTTCTTGCACTTCAAAGACTTCTCCACTGTTGTGTTTTTCCCCTGTATTTTCTGCATAATTTTTAAGTACTGGAAATTTCGTTCTTAATATATGAAGACTGTTTTGTTCCCTGTGTTTTCCTCTAAATTTTCAGTAATGTTCACCTGGTGCCTGTGAACCTACCTCCTGGTGCTGTCCCATTGTTCTCTGGCTCTATTTTCTGCCTATGTCGCTGATGACCTCCTCTGTGGGTCTGCACACCACTGCCAAGAAATGTGTCTCCACTTTGCTGCCACTAACAGCACCTTTCAGTACAAGCCATTCCCTACTGTGGTCATTTACCTATTTTCTCCATAAGTTTACTTATATTCTACTGGTGCTATTTATGAAGTCAAACTTAATTTATTTGGGGTACACAATAATTTTCCATTCATTCATACTGATGACTAAATATCAACTAATATATGTATAATAGTATTACCCCAGACCTTATGTTTCATATATTTTTTATATTTTGTCATGTACTTTTTATAATATTTTACAGTGTATAAGCTTAATAGAGTTAAAGTATACCGTATTTTTCTTGTTGTTTGAATTTATAGTCAATTGGTTCTCACGAGTATTTAGACTACACTTTTTGTTCTTCTATTTCTGTCTTTCCCCACCCTGCGGAAACTACCATTCCACTTTCTGTTTGTGCGAAATTGACTATTTTGGATACCTCATATGAGTGGAATCACAGTGTTTGTCTTTTTATGACTGATTGTTTCATTTAGCATAATGTCCTCAAGGTTCATTGATGTTGTAGTATATATTAAAGTTTTTATCTTTTGTAAGGCTAAATTATGTTCTGTTGTGTGTATATATCACATTTTGTTTATCCATTCTTCTGTTGATGGACACCTGGGTTGATTTCACCTCTTGACTATTATGAATAATACTACTATAAATATGGGTTTACAAATATCTCTTCAGGATCCTGTGTTTAATTCTTTTGAGTATATACCTTGAAGTTGAATTGTTGCTTCATATAGTCATTCAATTTTGAATTATTTGAGCAAACACCATACTTTTTTCCATAGGGGCTGCACCATTTTACATGCCGCACAACAGTGCACAAGACTTCCTGTCCTTCAATGTCTTTGCCAACACTTATTTTTTGTTCTTTTTAACAGTAAACATCCTAATGTGTTTGAGATGATATCTCATTGTGGTTTTTATTTGCATATTCCTAATGATTAGTGATGTTTGCATCTCTTCTTGGTCATTTGTATATCATCTCTGGAGAAATGTGTATTCAGTTCTTTTGTTTATTTTTTAATCAGGTTTTGGCATTTTTTTGTTGTTGACTTGTAGGAGTTCTTTATATATTGTGGATATTAACTCCTTATCAGGTACATGATATGCCAGTATTTTCTCTCATTCTGTATATTTTCTTTTTACTCTGTTGATTGTTTCCTTTGATGCACAAGATGAGTAGTTTTTTAATTTTGTTATAGTCTATTCTGTCTGTTTTTAATTTTCTTGCATGTGATATCCAGGAAATCACTGTCAAATCCAATGTCATGAAGCTTCTTACCTATGTTAACTTCTAGGAATTTTATAGGTTTAGGCTTTCCATTTAGGTCATGGATCCATTCTGATTAATTCTTGTAAATGGTGTCAAGTAAGGGTCCAGCATCATAGTTTTGCATGTGGATAAGCAATTTTCTCAGCATCATTTGTTGCAGAGATTATCCTTTCTCTATTAGATGGTGTTGACATCCTTATTGAATATCATTTGAGGATAGGTATGAGAATTTGTTTCTGGCCACTCTATTATATTCCATTGGTTGATATATGAGTCTTTATGCCACTGTAGCAGTGCTTTGATTATAGTACCTTTGTAATAAATTTTGGTAGCATGCAATATAACACCACCAACTTTGTTCTTTTTCAAGTTTGTTTTACTGTTCAGGGTAATGTTAGGGTGGATTTATCTATTTCTGTATAAACTGCCATTGGTATTTGGTAGGGATTTATATTAACCTGTAGATCACTGTGGACATTATTACCATATTAAGTCTTCCAACTCATGAACACAGAATGTCTTTGTATTTATTTGTGTTTTTTCTAATTGCAGCACTGTTTTTTGGTTCAGTGTACAAACTTTCTCCTTTTAAAGCTTATTCATAAGTATTTAATTCTTTGTGATGGTATTGTAAATGGAATTGTTTTCTTAATTTTCTTCTTAGATTATTCTTTTTTAGTGTATATAATAATAATTGATTTTTTCATACAGTTTTAATATCCCACAACTTTACTGAGTTCCTTCATTAGTTCTAACAGTTTTTTCCTGTGGAATCTGTCAGGCCTTAAAAACTAACGCCACCTTAAGTGACATTACAAGCAGCACCATTATGGGCCCACAAGGGCGTATTAAAGTGGCAGCCTAAGACGGCACTGGGAGGAAGTAGGGTGGGAGTGTCTGCAGGAACCTTGCCTTAGCCCTTATTGGCCAAATACGTGCTTCCGCGCTCGTGAACACTGCGTGATTGCAATAGCTAGGCATTGAGACAGGATGCATGCTCTTGTAACCTTTAAGCTGATTGGAGGATGTAAAAACCTCCCTTCCCCATTTGCCTTTAAAAGCAAGTGCTTGTGTGATAATAAACGGAACTGCTCGACAGAACCCCCGCCATGTCTGAGTGTCCTTTAACGGGCTGGTTGGGGCCAGCGGCTGTGCTTACCTCTCTTCGCGGCTCTCTTCCTCTGACTCCTTCCAACGGGGACTGGAGGGAAAGAGGAATCCGGGCAATCTGCTTGCCCACCAAAAAGAACACCTAGGGAGAGACTGATAATGAAGCTAGGGCTGTTCTGGTTGGCCAGCAGCTGACCCGACAGAGTGGTGCCCCGTGTGAGGTGTTTTTTAAAACTCGTGGGTAAAAGGCGAGCGAGTGAGGCCCCTGGCTGCTCAGTCCTGAAAGAAGGTTGACGAAGCAGGGCCAACCAATGGAGTGGCCCCCGCAACCACGGTAGTCACCGTGAAGTAATCCGCCTGCGTGTCAGGGTGAGTACCATAACAGGGGGAAGTCCCTGCACTTCTTTGCCCTGTTGTTTCCCTTTGTCCCTTCCTTGTGGGGCAACATGGGAGGCGTGTGTGGAAAGAGTGACAAGACAGCCCACAAGGCTCTGAAGTACATGTTAAAAAGCAGAGGCCTAGAAACATCTGACTCCACGGCCACCAATGCCTGGCATCATGTGGTGCAGGTAGCCCGTTGGGCACCTTTGTCCAACTTGTTCTCATATGAGACTTGGGACCGGGTTCAAACCCTGGCCAGAAAAAACGAAATTAGTCATGGGCTTGACCCCCCTTTATGGTTCTACCCAACCATTTCTGCCCTAAAGCTTTGCTTCCGTCCCAAGCATCAAGAAGGGACAGAAAGGGATTGGGCACAGTTCGATGAGGAAAGAAAAAAGGAAACAAAGCTGCCAATGCAAGGCCCTGAGCCATTTAGTGATACCTATGCCCCTACCCTGTACCTCCTCTCCCATCACACTCACCCCACCAAAGTTTAGCCAAAGGAGAGAAAGTGGCACCTGAAGAAGTGGAGGAGGCTAGCCCACCTTTAAAAACACCCCCAGCAGAGCCACAGGCTTTTCCTGTTATGGCTCGCTGGGAACCCCCAGCCATCCACAGCCCGTGGGGGGAAGCGGCCCCTCAGGCCTATCCAGTCAACATTGCCCCCGGTGGAAATAGGCCGGCCGCTTGGTACCCTTGGGAAGCTCATGACCTTAAAGAGCTGAAAAAGGCTGTCACAGAGGATGGGCCCAATTCACCATGGGCAGAAACCATCCTCCAGGGTTTAGTGCACCAACCCTTCACAACCCAAGTTTGGAAAATGCTCTGTAAGGCTCTCCTCCCCCCAAACTTGTTTATCAAGTTCTGCGCCTTCTTTAAAGTAGAGTGCCATGCGCAGGCAGAGATAAATCAAGCAGTAGCATTGAACACCAACCCCGGACTCACCTTCCCACAGGTCCTTGGCAAAGGTTCCTGCATAGGTGCCAACAAACCCTTTTGCAGCACTGTGGCAAATTTCACCACCCCCCAAACCCGAAATAAGCGGACCTGAAACAAGTGGGCCACAGGGACAGCTGCGGTGGCCATCAGCTCCCTCTTGGGAGTTATTGGAGCAGGTACCGGGACCGCCAGAATAGCCTTGGCACATCAACAGGTAGCTTCCCTTAGGGAGGCAGTGGACATAGATCTTGGCTGCTTGGAGGTGTCTGTATCACATTTAAAAAAATCACTAACATCACTTTTTGAAATTGTTTTACAGAATCAATGCAGACTAGACCTGTTGTTTTTACAGCAAGGAGGATTATGCGCCGCCCTCAAAGAAGAGTGCTGCTTCTATGCCGACCACTCTGGAGTGGTCAAGGATTCCCTAGCTAAGCTTAGAGAAGGATTAGAAAAGCGAAAAAAAGAATGTGAAGCCAATAGTAATTGGTTCCAAAGCTGGCTTTCAAGTTCCCCATGGCTCACCACCCTTCAGTCCTCCCTGGTGGGCCCCCTAGCTATTTTCCTTGTCTTAATCATCTTGGGGCCTTATGCCATTCGCCAGGTTGTGTCCCTTATAAGGCGCAACACCACTTCTCCCGTAATGCTCACCCAGGTGGTAGAGGAGGTGGCCCACAATGAAAGCCCTGACAGCCAATATGGCCCTTTAAAAAATCAACACCAAGTTATAAGGCTCCGCCCCACCCCCCGCTTGGCTGGATAGTCAATGATGGGTAAGATTTCCAGAGGGAAACAACCTAAGACAGGCACAGCCACCAGAGGGAATGGAGGCAAGGCTGGGAAGGTTAGCCGCCTCCAGCTGCCTTATTAAAACAAAAAGGGGAGATCTCGGGCCTTAAAAACTAACGTCACCTTAAGTGACATTACAAGCGGTGCCATTGTAATGGCACCGCTTGTAATGGCACCGCTTGTAATGCCACAATGCACCACTTGTAATGCCGCATTGTAATAGGCCCACAAAGGCGTATTAACGTGGCAACCTAAGATGGTGCCGGGAGGAATTAGGGTGGGAGTGTCTGCAGGAACCTTGCCTTAGCCCTTATTGGCCAAATACGTGCTTCCACGCTCATAAACACTGCGTGATTGCAATAGCTAGGCATTGAGACAGGATGCATGCTCTTGTAAACTTTAAGCTGATTGGAGGATGTAAAAACCTCCCTTCCCCATTTGCCTTTAAAAGCAAGTGCTTGTGCGATAATAAATGGAACTGCTCGACAGAACCCCTGTCGTGTCTGAGTGTCCTTTAACGGGCTGGTTGGGGCCAGCGGCTGTGCTCACCTCTCTTTGCGGCTCTCTTTCCCCATCTCCTTCCAATGGGGACTGGAGGGAAAGAGGAATCCGGGCAATCCGCTCGCCCACCAAAAGGGACACCTAGGGAGAGTCTGATAACAAGGCTAGGGCTGTTCTGGTCGGCCAGCGGCTGACCCAACAGAATCTTTAGTGTTTTCTACATATAAGATTATTTAATCTGTGAACAGAGATCATTTTACTTCTCTTTTCAATGCATGCCTTTAACTTCTTTTGATTGTCTAATTGCTGTGGCTAGGATTCCAGAATTATGTTAAATAGAAATAGTAAAAGCAGGGCCGGCCTGTGGCTCACTCGAGAGAGTGCGGTGCTGAGAACACCCAAGGCCTTGGGTTCGGATCCCATAAAAAAAAAAAAAAAAGAGTAAAAGCAGCTTCTTGGTCTTTTCCCTGAGCTTGGTGAAAAAAAGCTTTCAGACATTTAACATTGATTATGATATTAGCTATTGGCTTTTTCTACATGGCCTTTATTAGGTTGAGATAAGTTTCTTGTATACCTAATGTGTTGAGTGTTTCTGTCTTAAAAGAGTGTTTACTTTTTAAAAATGTTTTTGCTGTGTAAAGTTAGACAATCATGGGTTTTTTCCCCTTTATTCTGTTAATGTGGAGTATTATGTGGATTAACATTTGTAGCATCACCCTTGCATTCCAAGAATAAATTCCACATGGTCACAGTGTTTAATTCTTTTTAATGAGCATTTAATTTTTTAAAAATGATTTCTTCTTTGAGAGTGGTTGTTTGAGAGTGTATTGTTTCATTTCCACGTATTTGTGGATTTTTCAGTTTTCTTTTTGCTATTAATCTCTAGTTTTATGAAACTATCATGGGAAAAGATACTTTGTATGATTTCATTCTATTTAAATGTTTCAAAACTTGTCTTCTTTTCTAACATGAGGTTTATTCTGGAGATTGTACCATGTTGACGTCAGAAAGATTTGAAATTCTGCTGTTTAGGTGGTATGTTGTATATAAGTCTGATAGGTCCAGTTTGTCTGTAGTGTTGTTTATGTCATCTATTTTCTTACTGCTTTTCTGTTTTTTTAATTACACTATTGAAATGTGGGTAGCGAAGTCTCCTACCATTATTGTGAAGCTCTCTCTTTCTCCTTTGAATTCTATTGATGTTTGCCTTATATGTCTAGGAGCTTGGGTGATTGCTGTTTATATATTTATAATTGGTGTGTCTTCTGGGTGAATTGATGCTTTGGTCATTTTATAAGTTTTTGTTTGTTTGTTTCTTATAACAATTTTTTTTACTTAGAGTCTGTTTTGTCTGATATTAGTGTAGCCAACTCTGCCATTTTGGGGTTACCGTTTATGTGGAATATCTTTTTCTGTTCTTTCTTGTGATATTATGATATGTATATTGGTTTTCATTCACAGTTCCTGGCTCATAACTCCTATCACCCTTGTTCTTTTGTTATAATGTTAAGGTGCTTTAGGCCTCAGAAGCAGGCCTCGGAAAATACAGTCTTTCTCTCTGACTTTCTCCTGCCCTCCTTTCAACTGCTCCTTTTTCTCCCTGAGGCAAGCCACAGAAATGAGAATCCCTCTTCCCCAAGGCAGGTCACAGAAACCAGAACCACTTGCCCCCAAAGCCAGCCATAAAGACCAAAGACTAAGCATATACTCTAATCTTTCCCCCATTCTTTCTATCTTGAAGCTGGCCATAAAGAAATGCTCTGACCTACCTGGTCTGACTGTAGGTCATAAGACCCCCATTACAGAAGGGGTTCTGCCCCATACCTGGGAGGAAAAAGTGCTGCACAGAGATGTCAAGAAGAATCTGAACAAACAGGCCATGCTGGGTTTCCTACTTAGTCTGTTTGTATTAGATCATACCATTTTTGTCCAATCACATTTCTACATGGTTGTTCATGCTTCAATCTTGCCTCTCCAATGAAGTCGCCATGAAAGAACCAAGAGAACAGTGTACTGAGGGCTTCTGGACAGTTGAACTCATCTGAGTGCTGGGAAAGTGGTGTACCCCAGCTCCATGGGAACCGAAGCTCCTGTGCTCGGGACCCTTTCATACCTTGCCCCATGTATCTCTTCATGTGGCTATTTATTAGCATCCTTTAAAATATCCTTTCTAATAAACCAGTAAACATAAGTGTTTCCCTGAGTTCTGGCAAATATGTTAATCAACTCTTTATGTTATTGGTAAGGCTTCTGGTCAATAGTAGACTATTTGTAGTTAAGTTTTGGTGGAGTCAAAAGTCATATGCTGGTTTTTGACTGTACCAGTGTTCGTGACCCCTAACTGCCATGGCATTCAAGGTCAATTACATATTAGATTCTGTTTTCTTCTTTCATTCAATCTATGTCTTCTGATTGTGGAGTTAAACCATTTACATTTAAATTACTAATGGGTGAGGCCTGCTACTGCCATTTTGTTACATACTGTCTGTATATCTTGTAGATTTTTTGAACTTCATTTCTTTCTTAGTGCCTTCTTTTGGGTCTTCTTGATTTTTTTTTTTTTATAGTAATATGCTTTGATGCCCATCTCATTTCCTTTTGTGTATTTTTATAGATAATGTTCTTTGGTTATCATTGCAAGTACATAAAACATCTTAAAGTTATAACATTTTAAACTGATAAAAACTTAACTTCGGTTACATACAGCTACTTCTTTACATCTCTGATCCCTCTTTATGTTAACAGAAATTATTTCTATATATGTTGTGTTCCCATTAACATATATTTACAATTTTTTTTAATGCTCAGCTTTTTAAATGCTGGGAAATAATTAAAAATCAAGTTACAAACAAAAGATACAATAATACGGTTTCTATATTTGTCCACTTATTTACCTTTACTGGAGAACTTTATATTTTTATATGGATTATTAGAGTTACTTTTTTTAGCATCATTTTGTTTCAACTTCAAGAACTTCCTGTAGCATCTCTTGTAGGACAGGTCTAGAGTGTTGATGAACTAGGGCTGGCCTGTGGCTCACTCGGGAGAGTGTGGTGCTGATAGAGTGTTGATGAACTGCCTCAGTTCTTTACTATCTGGGAATATCTAAATTCTCCCTTTTGTTAATTTAATTTTTTTCCAGGTTGGTTTTTTAATTTTTTTAATTCACATTTATGGACTACAACATTATGTTTTAAAATATATACACATTCCATTGTGGAATGGCTAAATTGAGCTAATTAACATAGTTAGGCATTATCTCACATATTTATGAAATTTTTTATGATGGGAAAACAAAGTCTACTTTCTTAGCGATTTTCAAGTATACAATACATTGTTATTAATTATAGTAACCAAAGAGTACAATAGGTTTCTTTAAATTTCTTCTTTATTTTTGAAGGAGTTTTGCTGAATATAATATTCTTGTTTGACAATTTTTTTTCTTACAGCACTTTGAGCCTATCATACTGCTTCTGGATGGCTAGGTTTCTGCTGAGAAATGCAGATGATCTTATACAGGTTTTCTTGTATATGACAAGTCTCTTTTCTCTTGGTGGTCTCAAGATTCTCTCTTTGTCTTTGAGTTTTGATAATTTGTTGGTAATATGTATCTGTGATGGTCTCTGGATTCATTCTACTTGGAGTTGATTGAACTTCTTGGGTTTGTATATCCATTTCTTTCTCCAAATTTGGAAAGTTTTCTGTTTCTTCTTTAAATTAGCAAGCTGAACCTCTCTGTTCTCTTTGTGGGACCACCATAAATGCATATATTGTTCTTGTTGCATTTACAGTGTAAATGCCATATTTAAGCATGGGTCAGTATTAGCTTCTTGCTAAATCAGTTTCTTTTTTCTTCTAAGGTCAGAATTTTAACTGCCATAGTATAATTATATTCCCACAGATTTACATGCACAAAGTCTGCTCCCACATGCCCATTACTCCCTGCCCTCCACTCTTGCCCTTCCTCTGTTCTGGCCTTTGCTCACTATACTGTTACATCCTAGCATATTAATTTTGTGCTTCTGAACACGCCAGTTTCCACAGGACCCCCTCACTCCTTACAGTGCTCTTCCTATGTACAGCAAGACCTTTCTCATCTACTAGACAATTTTCAGGATGCTATATAAATCAATATGTGCAGAGGGCGATAACTCAGCTACCATTATTAATGGGGGGTGGCTGAGTAACACTATTAGCAACATGGCTCAGCTTTTATATTTCCCTTGAGTTATTTCTTTCTATGCTCCTTGCATTTATTGCTTTCTGTACTACCTGGGTGAACAATTGTGAATATGTTGTCTGAGCCTGCTTGCCCATGATCAAATCCTGTTTCTCTCTCTTGCTTTCTGTGCAAATTGGGGTTAGATGCATTAATACCACAGACTTACTGTCCTTATTTGAAATATAATAATAATTTACCTCAAGGTTTTTAAAATAAGTTATTGCTATTTGATGACTTATAATGTTGCAAGTTTTATAATAAAGACTCAAAAGTTCCTTTTTAAATAAGATTTATCAACCTTCTGTCATGTTTATAATGAGATGGTTCTTTTCCTGTCTTATTTAACTCATTGTGCCATAAGAAATATCATGGCTTAAACCACAGAAACTTATTTCTTGTAGATCTGGAGTCTGGAAAGTCTAAGATCAAGATGCCAGCCAAATTGGTTCCTGGTGAGAGCCCTCTTCCTAGTTTAGTGCACCCATCTTCTTGGTGTGCCCTGGCATGGCAGAAAGAGGGAGAGGAATCAACTTCTCTTGTGTCTCTTCTTATAAGGGCACTAATCCTGTTTATGAGTCATTTACCCTCATGACCTAATTATCTCCCAAAGGCTCCACCTGCAATAATATCCTGTTGGAGAATAGGAACTCAACATATGAATTTTAGTCGACACAAGCATTCAGACCATAGACCCTGCATTATATTTTGTATGGGTTATTTATTTATTTATTTATTTAAAGATGACCGGTAAGGGCATCTTAACCCTTGGCTTGGTGTTGTCAGCACCACGCTTAACCAGTGAGCTAACTGGCCATCCCTATATAGGATCCGAACCTGTGGCCTTGGTGCTATCAGCACTACACTCTCCCGAGTGAGCCACGGGCCGGCCCTTATATTTTGTATCTTTTTATATTTCAATTTTTTTCAAGTAATGTTTTCTCTGATAATTAGCGATGAACTAGATTATTAAAGAGTGGAGCATAAGTAGGGAATTGCTCTATTTACCAGCTGTGTATAACTGCGGGCCTCAAATCATAATTGCAGTTTCTGACTTTGTTACCTGTCCAAGTATGAGCTAATAGTATAAATGCCCACCAAACTGAAAAGATATCCTGAGACCGAAGAAGCAAGCAGGCAACTCCATACAGTTTACAGGAGTTTATTGTTATTATTATTATTGATGGATGCATCACTTACAAGGAATAGATCAGGCAAAGTATTGATTTGTTGTGCTGCATAGCTGCTTTCTCTGCAACAATGGTGGGAAGGAGTTGAAGCTTATAAGGGACTCAGAAACAAAAGTGGAGAGAAAGGCTGTGCAAATGGAAGATTAGCAGGTGCCTGGCAGCCACCTGTTGCTTATCCTTGGGGTTGCTGGAGTCATTCCCCTTATGTTACACAAGCATAGCATTCTGTTCCTTTCCCTTCCTCAGTTGCTAAGCAACCTGTGCAAGGGAAAGATTATAACTATTAAATCCAGAGTTCTGAGAGTCACAAGGATAGAGGGAATTCTGACCAGCATTCCTACAGTTACCCCATTCTAATTCTTTATAATGCTATATATTTACCTAACCTCATACATCTGAAGTCAGTGATCTTAACCTACAAGGGTACTTCACAAGTTTGTGAAAAATAGAATTGAAAGATAATATGAATTTTTCATGAACTTTTTGAAGTACCCTCAAGTATCTCATATTGCGCGATGGTCCTGAAATAGAAGATCCAGCTTTATTGTTAAGAGAGAATTGTTTAGAATTTCATAGGCTATAGGTTTGTATAAATGAGATTATTAATTATTTGCTACTAGTTTTATCATGGGTTCCTCCAGTGTTTTATTAATTAATTTTCATTATGGTTTTTCACTGTATAGTATGTAATATAACTGACATGTACCACTTGTGAATGTCACAAAATGCCTGGTCTGTGTGTGTAGATAGTTTCATAAGAGGTAATCAGAAAAAATACTATATTTTTTAAACATTGTTTTATTATTTTTTTCTTATTTTCTCAGTGTTATTGTTTTGCAATTCAGAATTACGATTTATGTAGATTATTCATTAAAAAGCTTGTTGTGGACTATTTGCCATTACAGCATATCATGCAGTGCTTTAGCATTTATTTATGTGCAGTAAATATGCTGTAACTATGTAATATAGTTTTTTTAAAATTACAGGACGATTATGTTTTCTGCCAATTGGCGCATTCTTTGGAGTCACAATGGGAAAATATTTTTACATTCAGGCTGACATAGATTTGTGCAATGTGAATTTTTTTTTTTAAAGATGATCAGTAAGTGGATCTTAACCCTTACTTGGTGTTGTCAGCACCACGCTCTACCAAGTGAGCTAACTGACCATCCCTATACAGGGATCCGAACCTGTGGCTTTGGTGTTATAAGTACCACACTCTCCCAAATGAGCCATGGGCCGGCCCCAATGTGAATGTTTTGATTTAGGTTGTTTGAAACTAAGCTTCCCTAGATTTAATTTCAATTATATGTAATCACCCTTTCTCAATAAAGAATTCTATTTCTTTTGTGTTCCTAAAAATTAAGAATCATGATTGGGAACTTTTATAACTCTGTTCAATATAAGTATTACTTTTTGTGTAATAGTATGTATTATGAAATATTTATTTACCATCTATAATTAATCAGATACTTATGATTCTGTTTATCTTGTAGATATCTCTCCTAAATGTGTGATCAAGGAATTACCACCACAAGGGAAAAGTAATAGAGGAGAAGTATTTCACCTGGTGATGTTGGAAGGACATGAAAGCCATGACTTCAAAAATTTTTGCTTCAGGGAAATCCAGAAAAATATACATGACTTTGAGTGTCAGTGGAGAGATGATGAAAGAAATTACAACAGAGTCCCTATGACCCAAAAAGAAAATCTTGCTGTTAGAAGAAACCAACATGATAGAAGGGATGCAAGAAACAAGCCTGTTAAAAATCAGCTTGGATTAGTCTTTCAGTCACATCTACCTAGAATGCAGCTATTTCAATCGGAAGGGAAAATTTATAAAGGTAATCAAGTTGAGAAGTCTATCACCAATGGTTTCTCAGTTTCGCCAACCCAAAGAATTTCTCCTAGTGTCAAAATCCATATTTCTAAAAAATATGGGACTGATGTTTTCTATTCTTCATCATTCACACAAGAACAGAAAGCACATATTAGGGAAGAACCTGACAAACATAATGAGTATGGCAAAGCCTTTAATCATGATTCACTCATCACTTTACGTTACATAATGCATTCCAGAGAGAAACAGTATAAATGTGATATATGTGGCAAGGTCTTTTGTCAAAAATCAAACCTTTCATGTCATTGGAGAGTTCATACTGGAGGTTTTCAGTTGCAATTCATGCCTTGCACTACACCAGAGAATTCATACTGGAGAAAAACCTTACAAATACAATGAATGTGACAAGGTCTTTAGTCGCAATTCATGCCTTGCTGTACATCAGAAAATTCATACTAGAGAGAAACCTTACAAGTGTAAGGAGTGTGGCAAAGCCTTTATTGTGAGATCAACGCTTAATAACCATCAGTTAATCCATACTGGAGAAAAATCTTACAAATGTAATGAATGTAGCAAGGTTTTCAGTCAAGCTTCAAGTCTTGCAATTCATCAGAGAATTCATACTGGAGAGAAACCTTACAAGTGTAATGAGTGTGGCAAAGTCTTCAGTCAATCTTCAAGCCTTGCACGTCATCAGAAAATTCATACTGGAGAGAAGCCTTACAAATGTAATGAATGTGGCAAGGTCTTCAGTTACAGTTCACATCTTGCAAGTCATCAGACAGTTCATACTGGAGAAAAACCTTACAAGTGTAATGAGTGCGCAAAGTCTTCAGTGTGCATTCAAACCTAGCCACTCATCAGGTAATTCATACTGGAGAGAAACCTTACAAATGTAATGAGTGCAGCAAAGCCTTTAGTGTACATTCAAGCCTAGCTACTCATCAGGTAATCCATACTGGAGAAAAACCTTACAAATGTAATGAGTGTGGCAAATCCTTTAATGTGCGCCTAAACCTCACTAGACATCAGTTAATTCACACTAGAGAGAAACTTTATAAAAGTAATCAATATGGCAAGGTCTTCAGTCAGAGTTCAAACCTTGCCAGTTACAACAGAACCCATACTACAGAGAAAACTTACAGATGTAATGAGTGTGGTAAGGTCTTCAGTCATAATTCATTCCTCATAAAACATCAGAGAGTTCATTCTAGAGAATTCTTACAAATACAATGAGTATGAGAAACCCTTCATCATGAGCTCAAGCATTAATCAACATCAGAGATGAATTACTATAGAGAAATATAAATGTAATATATATGGCAGAGGCTTTATCCAGTCTTCACAACTCATTAGACATCAAAATATATATGACTGATGAAACCACACAAATGAAATGTGCATGTTCAGGCCATTACCCAAGCATCAAAACTGTAGAGCATCAGAAGATTCATACAAGGAATAAGTGTTTCCAGTTCTACAAGATTAACCATTGGTGTTACATACTACAGAATAATTACAAGTCAAAACTTGTCATAACTCATGACATTATATATATCAAAGGAGCAATAATGCAGAAACGTCCATTTATATTCAGGTTATAAAATATTTAGTTATTGGATGTTTTTTGGAAAGGTTACTATATGGCTTTCAACCTGAAGTTTGAAATCTGTTCATATTATGCCTTCCTTACAGGCCTTTCATGATGGTCTCTGGAAAAGAGTCAGCAGGATGAAAGGGCCTGCTTCATTAGGTGAGGATCATTCCTATCCAAATTCCTGGGAGAAGGAGCAGCACACTGCCCTTTGAAGTTTAATAGACAGCATGGGGGGTGGGGGGGCAGCAGAGAATAATGTAAAATTATGATGTAAGTCATCATGTTTACTGAGTTCAGGGCACCCTTTTTCTACTAGAAGAGCACTGTGGGTTAGAGGAAATAACTGCTCTACCAGTTGTCAGCGAGATATAGCAGGCCACGATCTTAGGACATGGATGTTTATGGGAGAAGAGTAATATGTTATTAGAGATGGATCATGTGGTAGAAATAATGTAGGGAAGGTGGTGGCCACCTTCTCCATTGAATGGCAATAGCCATTTTGTATAATAAAGATTGATGAAAAATTAGGCTCATTTTGAAATTGAGAGAACCATTATTAGGGTTGATAGTATAATCAAAAAAACCAGAGTAGCATGTTCCTTAGTAGGATTCATACTTAACTGCTGGCATTACAATGTTGCTACTGTTTTGTTTAGAATGTATCAGTTCTCACATGTTAATTAATAAAATTGAAATTCCTTTTTCATAACTATGAATGAACTGCAGTCTTTCTACCACCATAGTTTTTTCCCACCTCAGTGGGATTTTTCATAACAGACAATAACAATGCATCATTAGGCCTATAAAGTGGAAGGATCTAGAACAATTTTTTTCTTGGTGGCATCAAACAGCTTACAGTTTGGGGAATATATACTCATGCTTTGTGCTCAAGTTTTTCTCTTTGCACTCTGCCCTAGGATACATCTGGATATAATGAAAATTCCATAGCAGTGCAACTTCAGACCCTTAAACCCTAAAACTTCCATCACAGTTGACGAAAATACACTTTATTATTGTATTTTTACATCCCTCATTCTTGTGTCAAATAAGACTCATGTCATGCACCTTGAATTACACAGAGTGAAAATAGACATATAAAAAGAATATGAAAATATTATGAAATAAAATGTGGGGAATAAGGATAAAAATAACTTTTTTTTTTTTTTTTTGTCCTCGGAGTGCTCAGTTTACATAATAGGAAAAGAATAATGTTCCTGGATTTTAAGTGAACATACACAATGGGAATTTTGTTTTGGTAGATAACTACAAACTTTGTATATTCATGCTCATAATATTTTTGGTAATTTGACCTTGTGACCACTTCACTGGAACTGGATTGAACTCCACCTAAAGTTTGGTTTGGATATTGATGATGATGGCATACACTGAAGTATAATGAGAATATTTATTACATAGTGAGGCTTTTTGGAGATAGCAGGGTAGACTTTTCAAACTGGTTCAAAAATGCCTTGAGGGAGCAGGGATAGGTGACAGACTTAGGGTGTAAAGAGTGAGGTTGGGGTGTTGATACCTACATGTGGTTTGAACTTTCAGCTGGTGCCAAAGGGGGGAGCATTCAGACATTATTATCAGCTTGCTCAGATGGGCAGAATAGGAAGAGGGAGTGCAGAGGTATAAAAAGTGTTAGTTATTCAAACACCACAAAATGGTTCCTGGCCCCTTCGTACAACACTGAATGTTAACTCTTGAAACTTCTGACTTCTTAATTAGGAAAGAACCCAGTTTTTAAAAATGGTAATAGCATATATACCATACCCATGGTAATAGCATTCCTTTACTGCTGCACGTGTAAGTCCCATTAGACAATATGACTGTTGAAAATTTGTGAAATAATCTTCAGTTAAATTGCCTAAGATATTTTTACACCAGTTCAATGAAAATTAATATGTGGAAAAATTTTATTACATAATAAGTATGATTAGGCAATTTTACTAGAAGGGGATGGGAGGTACATACACAGCTTGCAACTACCTTGATCTGGGGAGAGACACACATGGAAACTCCTGAGAGTGCAGTAACCCAGGATAGCTAATAGAGTAAGGAAGAAAATTCCCAACCAACACCAACCCATCTCTCAATCAGGAGAAGCAAAGACTTGGAGGAACCTCTGCCTGTAGGAAAGAGAAACCCCACACAGGGTCACCCAGTCAAACTGAGGAGCTCCAGTATACCCCAGTGCATCCATCAGGGTGACAGGATGCTGGCTGGGGTGCCAACAAGCCTACCTGGGGTCACACACCCTAGCCAAAGAGTGGCAGGGCATCCAAGCACTTCTCTCAACTATTTGAGAGCTTGCCCATATCCTCGATTATACAACACAGTGTCACTAATTTCAGCAAGGAGTCACTAAGTGCCCCAGTGCCTAGGCCATGGAGGCACTCACATGCTACTTTGACATCGAATATGGCCAAAATACCCACACAAAGACTATACTACTTCATCTACCCGGAACCAATATTAAAATACCCTCCTCGATGGTCAATATGAAACATACCTACAGGAGGAAGACTGTCTTCTCAAAGCTCACTCGAGTAATAGAAAAAGCAACTGCTCTGTCAGATGACCAGACATCAAAATAGAGATAATAGAAATACAGAAAAAAAAGAAAGAACGAAAGAAAGAAAATATGGCACCACCAAAATAATACAGTAATTCTTAAGTACCAGACCCCATAGAGAAGGAAACCCTTGAAATGACTGAAAAGAGATTCCAAGCAAAAATTCTAAGGAAACTCAATGAGATACAAGACTGAATTATACAACACAACAAAAAGAAAAACTATCAAGGATATGAAAGAGGAAATTTACAAATAGATTAACACCTTAAAAAAGAATGTAGCAGAACTCAAGGACTGAAAGATTAATTCAATGAAATAAAAAACAACTGAGAGCTTAAGCAGCAGGTTAGAGTAAGCAGAAGAAAGAATTTCTGACTTTGATGACAGTCTTTTTATAATAATCCAAGCAGAAAAATGAAAAGAAAAAAGAATTTTTTTAAAAATGAAGAAAATCTAAGAGAGCTAGCAGACAATTTGTAGCACCCAAATATCTGAATCATGGGTGTTCCAGAAATGGGAGGAGAAAGAAAAACACATTGAAAATGTATCAGCGAAATAAGAGCTGAAAACTTCCAAGGTATAGGAAGAAATACAGACCCTCAGAGATACACGAGGCTCAAACACACCCAAACAGATTCACCTCAGAAAGGTATTCTCCAAGACACATCATAGGCAAACTGGCAAAACTCAAAAACAAAGAGAAAATCCTAAAAACAGCAGGAGAAAAACATCAAGCCACCTATAAAGGAGCCCCTATCAGACGAACAGCAGATGTCTCAACAGAAACTCTACAGGTCAGAAGAAAATGGGATGATATATTCAAAATACTGAAAGAAAAAAACTGCCAGTCAAGAATACTATTCCCGGTAAGGCTATCCTTAAGAAATGAAGGACAAATAGTTTATTTCCCAGACCAACAAAAGCTGTGGGATTTCAACACCACATGACCAGCCCTGCAAGAACACCTCAAGGGAGTACTGCATCAGGAATTGAAAAAATGATAATCACTACCATGAATATAAAAGAAAGAACAAAACCCACTGGTAGAATAACAATGCAAATGAAAAAGAGAAAGAAACAATATCTTACCACCACAGAAAAACAGCAAACACCGAAGACAATAAAAGGGAAAGAAAGGAACAAAACATTTATTTATTTTATTTTTTATTTTTATTTTTTAAGTTTATTTATTATTATTACATTTGTTTGCATTCTAAGATGTTGTTTTGGAGCAGTTGGGGGGAGGGGGAGAGGACTGTAAACTAGCACAGCCATTATGGAAAACAATATGGAGGTTTCTCAAACAACTACCAATAGAGCTACCATGTGATCCAGCAATCTCACTTCTGGGTATATATCCAGGGGAATGGAAATCATGTCGAAGGGATACCAGCACTCCCATGTTCATTGCAGCTCTATTTACAATAGCCAAGAGTTGGACCCAACTTAAATGTCCATCAGTGGATGACTGGATAAGGAAAATGTGATATACATTCACAATGCAGTACTACACTGATATAAAAAAGAATGAAATTCTGTCATTTGTAGCAACATGGATGAACTTAGGAAAAATTATGTTAAGTGAATAAACCAGGCACAGAAAGAAATACTGCATGTCATCACTCATAAGTGGGAGCTAAAAAAATAAAAGAAGAGAGGCAAGAAGGAGAAAAACAAAAAGAAAAGAAAGATCACAATAATTTGTTGAACTTTCTGAAGGAGAGGGCAGAACTGAGGCCACCAGAAAAGGGAGGGGGAGAGGCTTTAGCAAGGGCCAAAAAAATGACTGCATTGTGTAATGTGGAATATACTAATTGTCCTGATTTGAGCATCACATATTGCACTCAGGTAAAGGATTTGAATCCATATTGTCTGGAAAAACCAATTCTCTTAACCAGGGTGATACAGTAACAATTCTAGTTATCTCTCTTTTAATTATTCAACATCTATACTATTTTATTAGTATCTCTTGTCATTTCTAAAGGGTTTATCTTCATATGTCATTGTGATTAAAATAACTTTCTTTTAGATCTATACTTTTATTTCATAGATCATTATTACCTATGTATTAATAATTAAATTAACTGGAGATACACTCATTACCACATAATCCTGTGAGAAAGATCATCTAATCTCTTAGGGGAGGCACAGGGTCCCTGAGGTTTGAGTTTGTGATTTTTAAATATCACCTCAGTGAACTGTAAATAATTCACCAATAGTGACAATGACAGTGCACCCTTGGTGAGATGAGCATATTTTGAAATCGTGTTCCCATTGCCAATTCCCAGAAACAATTACACATTCCTCATGTATATCACTAAAGATATATTAGAGTGTTTGGTAGAAGCTCTTCATTTTCCATGATCTCTGGAGGCAGACGGGTTTACACGCAGTAAGCAGAAAATACTAAGTTCTGACACTTGATGGATAGTGATGTTGGAAATCTTTTCATTTGCTTATTTGCTCTATAGTTTTTCAGTGAAATGTCTCTTTGTGTTTTTGTATATTTTCTAATTTGATTATTTTGGTTTTTGGCATTTCATTTTCTAAGTCATCCTAGACTTCTCTATATATTCTACACACAAGTCAGATATATGGTAGGCAAATATTTTCTTTTACATGTTATATTTAATATAGAGTTACAAATATATCTAATATTCCTATTGAATATTATAGTATTTTTAAAATTCCAGACTCTATTTGGAAAATGTGGGTTTTTTTTAATTTTTAAAAAATTTTTGGCCACAAAACAAGTCAATACATTTAAAGAGACTGAGATCATAGAAAACATGTTCTCTGACCACAATAACTGAAGCAAATTTAGAAAATTCACAAATGTGTGGAAATTAAACAACACTCTCCTAAATAAACAATGGATAAAAAGGAAAATCACAGGGAAATTAGGGAGTACTTTGAGAGAAATATCAAAGCACAACATATCAAAACTTGTAGGATGCAGGGCTCATTCAGTGCTTAGAAGAAAATTTATGCTTGTAAATTCCTATATTAAAAATAAGAGAAATCTCAAATCAGTAAACTTCTACCTTAAGAAAATAGAAAAAGAAGAGCAAAGTAAACCAAAAATAAATATAAGTAGGAAATAACAAAGATTATAACAGAAATATATGAAATATGGAATTAAAAAACAGTAACAAAACTAAAAGCTGATTCTTTAAAAAGTTCAACAAAATTTGCAAACTTTATCTAGACTGACCAAGAAAAAAGGAGAAAAAACAAATTACTAAAATCAGAAATAAAGCAGGGGCATTATTACATTGCCATTATGGTTTTTTGTGGTGGTAAGATTTACTTTCTTTCTCTTTCTTATTTACATTGTTTTTCTACCAGTAGGTTTTATTCTTTTTTGTGTGTTTGTGGTAGTGATTACTGTTTTTTGGATTCCAGATGCAGTACTTCCTTGAGGATTTCTTGCAGGGCTGCGAGTGGGGTGAACACAGTTTTTGTTCATCTTGAAAATACACTATTTATCCCTCATTTCTAAAGGATATCCTTGCTGGGTATAGTACTCTTGGCTGGCAGGGTTTTTTTCTTTTAGTATTTTGAATATATCATCCCATTTTCTTCTGGCTTGTAGAGTTTCTGTTGAGGCATCTGTTGTTACTTTGTGAGGGGCTACTTAATAGGTGACTTGATGCTTTTCTCTTGCTTCTTTTAAGATTCTTTGTCTTTGAGCTTTGCACATTTGACTATAATGTATCTTTTTGGGTTGAATCTGTTTGGGGATCTTTGAGCCTCCTGGATCTGAAAGTCCATGTCTGTCCCTATACCTGGGAAGTTTTCCATTATTATTTTGTTGATAGGTTTTCCATGCCTTTTCCTTTCTACTCCCCTTCTGGAACACCCATGATTCGAATGTGTGTGCACTTAAGGTTGTCTGCTAGCTCTCTCAAATTTTCTTCATTTTTTAAAATTAGTTTTTCCTGTTTTTGTCTGCCTGGGTTATTTTGAAAAGACTATCTTCAAGATCAGAAATTCTTCCGCTTGTTCTAGCCTGATGCTTAAGCTATCAGTTTTGTTTTTTACTTCATTGAATTGACCTGGAATCAGCCTCCAGAGTCTGCACACTTCAGTAGGGCTTTGTGTGCCCTACTGATTAGGGCTCACCACTGCTTGTTAATGACTTCAATAATGCCTTAACTGCTCTGCTCCCCTGCTTGAAACAAAGGCCCTCCGGTTAATCGGCTACATGGCCACTGGAGAAGTTGTTCCAGAACTCAAATCTGACCAGGACTTTTTCCTGTTTTAAACTCCCCAGTGGCTCCCCCACGTGTAAGAACTATAATGTGTTCTTACACATTATAACATGAATCAGTTCCATGAGTTCTGCTACATTCTTTTTTAAGGTATTAATCTCTATGTAAATTTCCTCTTTCATATCCTGGATTTTTTCTCATTTCATTGTGTTGTCTGAGTCTTCTCATATCTCAGTGAGTTTCTTTAAGATCATTGCTTGGAATTCCTTTTCAGTCATTTCTGGATTCCCTGCTCCACAGGGTCTGGTGTTGGAGAGTTACTGTATTCTTTCGGTGGTGTCATATTTTCTTGGGTTTTCATATTTCTAGTATCTCTATGTTAATGTCTGGTTATCTGGTAGAGCAGTTGCTTCTTCTATTACTCTTAAATGGGTTTTGAGTAGAGAGATGTCCTCTACTTTTTCTGGACTCTTTTGGTGACATTCCTTGTGTCAATGTAATTGAGTGTCTAGTGGGATACCTGTGCAGTGGCTGTGGCTACTGCTGTGGTATCAAGCCACTTTTGCAGCAGGCATGGCTGCTGTGGGCCACCTGTGCAGAAGTGGTGCTTTCAGCAGGCTCTCTTCCCTGCTTTTGGGCAGGGGGTACTGCCCTTGGCTCCTGCCTAGGACCCTGGGCATGCTCTCTTGCTTGCTTCAGTGTGAAGGAGGCTGCCCTCTCTATTGAATATTTTAAATATTTTCTATTTTCAACCTTCAGGGAGAAGGGAGGGGCTGAAGGTTAAGTTGACCACCAATGGGCAATGATTTAATCAGTCATGCCTACATAATAAAGCTTCGCTAAAAACCCTAAAGGATTGGTTCAGGGAGCTTCTGGATAACTGAACACATAGAGAATTCCAGAGGGTGGGAAGCTGATAGAGAGCACTGAAGCATCACACCCCTTCCCACATAACCTCATCCTATGCATCTCTTCTTGCCTTTTTCTTGTGTTCCTAGTAAGACCCATGGCACACACATTGATTTACATACAGGGAAAATACAAATACAGTGATGCCCTTACCTAAGGATGGGGATAAATTCTAAAAATGTGTTATTAGACAATTTCATCATCGTGTGAGTATTATAGGGTGTACTTACACAAACCTAAGTGTTATAGCCTACTCCACACCTAGGATATATGGTATAGCCATTATAATCTTATGGTTCCATTGTCATTATATGCTGTACATTGTGGACATAATGGTTGTTATCTGGTGCATGACTGTCTAATAACCAAGTAAACATGTTTCCCTCAGTTCTGTGAGCCACTCTAGCAAATCAATCAAACCTGAGGAGGGGGTTGTGAGAATGCAGATTTATAGCTGGTCAGTCAGAAGCACAGGTAAAACAACCTGGGCCTTGTGACTGGCATTGGAAGTTAGAGGCAGTCATGTCAGATTGATCCTTCAATCTGGGATCTGATGACCTGTCCAAGTAAAAATTGTCAGAATTGAATTGAATTAGAAGACACCCAGCTGGTGTATGCTACAGAATTGATCACTTGGTTGTTTGTGAGGAGAAATTGCCACACGTTTGATCACAGAAGTCTTCTGTGTTGATTATTATGGTGTGAGAACAGAAGAAAAACTTTTTTCTTCTCTGCATAACCTATGGAATATGGAAGCATTGGCATTTGTTGTTTGAGTCATATTGATGGCATAGTTACATAAGGTCATTATACCCATACAATATTGTTCATGAAGACCCTACACAGAAGGGTCAGGCCTAGGCTCTGAGTACACAGGGGTGACGTGCAGCAGCAACAGGGATGGAAGAGATGGAATGCCTCCTAGGTATCTTGTTCCCAGGCAATAGGAAGTTACAGTAGCTCAGCTGGGGAATGATGCACTACGATGTGTATAAGTGTGGTGCAATGAAGGTAGAGCCTCATGGATAAAGGGTTGCATTGGCTACTGACTCCTGGATCAGGAACACACTCTAGCAGTGGCATTGGTTTCAAGAGGGTGCAGCACAGTAGCACCTTGATGCAGGCCACAATGTGGGCTTCTCAGGAGTAGTGCAGCTGTGTGAACTCCAGGCTTCTTACTAAGGTGAATTCAGGGCCTGTGAGGACTGCCTGATTCTCCAGTAGTGAAAACTGCAGGTGTCTGCAGTGACGTTGGGGACCACAGAGAGCATCCTGCTTGCCTTTTCCTCTCAGGTAGAAGGTCCCCCTGGTTTTGAGCTGATCCCAACCAGGAGAATGAAGTGGTGGAGGCACGGTGTTTCCTTCCCTTCTCTATGTGGCTGTTCTGAGTTGCTGGGCTCCACAGGATTTCTGCCACTCTTGTGCTATACCCCAGGGCTCTCTTTTAATCACTGCAGTGAAAATGTATTTGTTTATTTGTTCTTTTGATATTTTGTGTTTAGGGGGACTAGAGGTGATGAACATTAGGCCCCTCTAGCCAGCCATCTTGCTAATGTCACTCCAGCCAGTGTTACTTTTTCATCTTGTTCATTTTATGTGCTATAAATCAACTTTGGTTTTATTAATTTATTCAGCAGTTTTATATTTTTAATGATTCTCTTAGTGTTCTTTGTTTTATATTTGCATTGTGTAGAACTGTTGTATTGGGGAGTGACTTAATTTATGTATTTTAGAAATTTCCTTTTTTAGTGCAGAGCGCAGGCTCAGCAGGTGTGTCTCTAAAACCTAAACAAACTTCAGAACTTTTTGAATACAGTCTTAATTATTCCTTTTACTTATGTTTCACCTGACTTAGTACTCACCAATAAACTATACTTTAATCAATTAAATTAATTACAGATTTTAAATTGGGAATTTTTTTATATCTTGAGAAAATTCTTTTTTTTGTTTTATTAAGCTACTATCTTAATCCCAGAGATACCGTTAAGTTGACTTGCCCTTATTTGTTATTTAAGACATTGCTCCTTTTTTCTAAAAATGATTTATTATAGAATATTTTAAATATACAAAAAAGAGAATGATGTTACAAACAACCACATACTTACTACCCAGCTTTGTCAAATCTAATTATTTCTTTTTTTAAAATATAATATTTTATGAGTATTTACTGTCATAGAAACATATAACCTTACATTTAAAAAATAAGTTTACAAGAGGATATATATTCTGGTTGTATTTTTGTTTAATATATTGTTCATAAGAAGGGTAAAAAATTTTTTTCAGTATTTAAAAATTTATTATTTTTAATTGTTATTTTAATTGACACATAATAATTATACATATTTACGGAGTACAGTGTGGTGTTTTGATAATGTATACAATGTGCAATGATCAAACTAATGTAATTAGCATATTTATCACCTTAAACATCATTTTTTGTGCTGAGAACATTCAAAATCTTCTCTTTTAGCTATTTTTAAATTTACAATGTATCATTATTAACTATAGTCACCCTATTGTGCAGGGGAACAATAGAACTTATTTCTTCTATCTAACTAACTAATTTTGTACCAATTGAACAACCTCTCCCTATCTCCCTTATCTCCTCTCATTCACAGCCACTGGTAGCCACTCTCCTACTCTATTTCTCTAAGATCTTTTAGATTCCACATATTAGTGAGATCGTGCAATATTTGTCTTTTTATGTCTGGCTTATTTCATGCAACACAATATTTTCCAGGCTCATGCATTTTCTGCAAATGACAAAATTTCATTATTTTTTATGATTAAATAGTATTCCATTGTGTAAATATATCACATTTGTTTCCATTCATTCATTAAGAGACACTTGGGTTGACTCCATCATCTGAGTATTTTTAATAATGCTACAATAAGCATGGGAATGCAGCTATCTCTTTAAAATACTATCAAAAATTATCTGATGATATAGACGACAATTTGTTTCTGGACTATCTATTCTATTCCATTGATCTACACTTCTGTCTTTATGCCAGTACAGTACTGTCTTGATTGCAGTAGATTTGTAATGAATTATGAAACCATGCAGTGTAAAACCTCCAGCTTTGTTCTCTTTCATGTTATTTTGCCAGTCAGGTTGCTGTGTAATTCTGTATAAATTTTAGGATAGACATCTATTTCTGTATAGTGCCATTGGTATTTTGCTAGGGATTTCACTGAATCAGTAGATAAGTTTGGGTATTAATTGACATATTAATCCAATTCATTAACACAGGATGTCTTCGTATTTATTTGTTTTTTCTAATTTCTATCAGCAATGTTTTGTAGTTTTCAGTGTACAAATGTTTCCACTTTTGTTAAGGGTATTCTTAAATATTTAATTCTTTTTTGATGCTTTTGTAAATGAAATTGTTTTCTTAATTTCCTTTTCAGGTTATTTACTCTCAGTGTATATAAACATAACTGATTTTTGCTTGTAGATTTTGTATCCTGAATCTTGTGGAATCTTTATGGTTTTCTACAAGTAAGATTATGTCATCTGAGCAGAGATAACTTTACTTCTCCATTTCCAATTGCATTCTTTTTTATTTCTTTTTCTTATTTAATTGATCTGGCTAGAATTCCAGTGCAATATGTTCAATAGAAATTGCAAAGTGGGCTTTCTTTTTTTGTGTGTGGTTTTTCTCTGATCTTAGAGAAAAAGCTTTTAGTCACTCAACATTGAGCATGATGTTAATCGCGGGCTTTTCATATATGGCTTTTATCATGTTGAAGTAGACTCCTTGTATTCTTAGCATGTTGAGTGTTTTTATCAGAAATAAATGTTGAATATTGTCAAAAGTTTTTTTGTTTTGCAGCAACTGATATGATCATGAATTTTTTCTTCATTGTGTCAATGTGGAGTATTACATGAATTAATGCTCCAAAGTTGCACCACTCTTGCATTTCAGAAGTAAATCCCAGTTGGTCATGGTGTATGATCCTTTTAACTGTGTTGTTGAGTTAGGGCTCACCGGTTAGCTCAGTTGGTTAGAGCGCAGCCTTATAACACCAAGGTCACGGGTTCAGATCCCCCTATCAGTAAGCTGACAAAAATAAATGTGTTGTTGAATTTGTTTTGCTAGGATTTTGTTGAGAATTTTTGCATCAAATTCATCATGGATATTGCTCTATAGTTTTCTCTTTTTTGTAGTATCTTTGCCTGGCTTTGGTGTAAAGGTAACACTTGCTTCATAGAATGAGTTGGTATGTGGTCCCTCCTCTTCGTCTTTTTGAAAGAGTTGGGGAGAATTGATTTTAATTTTTCTTGAAATTTTTGGTAGAATTCTCCACTGAAGTCATTTGGTCCAATACTTTTGTTTGTTGGGAGTTATTTGATTATTGATTCAGTCTCCTTATTTTTTACTGATCTGTTTGGATTTTTTATTTCTTCATGATTAAGTCATATATCTTTAAATTTTTAACCATTTCTTCTTGGTTGTATTTGTTGTCACAATTGTTCAATTCCATTCTCTTAAAACCCTTCTTATTTGTTTGGAATTAGTTGTGATGTCCTCTTTCCCATTTCTATTTTTAGTTATTTGAGTCTTCCATCTTTTTTATTAACCTAGCTAAGGGCATGTCATTTTCTTAATCTTTCAAAGTGTGAATTCTTAATTTTGTGATCTTCTCTAGTGTTTTTCTATTCTCTGTTTTGTCTGTCTCTCCACTTAACTTTATTATTTTCTTCTGTCTGCTATCTTTGTGTTTAGTATATCTTTCATTTTCTATTTCATTGAGGTATAAAGTTAGATTATTCATTTGTGAAGTTAGTTCTATTTAATGTAACATAGATAGCAACAAATATCCCTATCAGGACTGTTTTTTCTACATCTCATAAGTTCTTGTATGTTATGTTTTCATTTTTCTTTGTCTCAACATATATTCTAATTTGTCTTATGATTTCTCCTTTGATACATTGGCTGTATGAGAGTGTGTTGTTTTATTTGCACATATTTGTAGATTTTCCAGTTTTCCTTCTGTTTTTGTTCTCTAGTTTTATTCTACTATGATGAGAAAAGATATTTTATATTATTTCAATCTTTTAGATATATTGTAAGTACTTTAAAACTTGTTTTGTGTCCTAATAGTAAGGTCTAGTTTGAATATTGTTCAATGGGCACTTCAAAAAAATTGTATTCTGCTATTTTTAGGGTGTGTGTTCTTTATAATTCTTTCATGTCCACTTGGCCAATAGTGCTATTTAAGTCATGTGTTTCCTTATCAATCTTCTGTCTGCTTGTTCTATCCATTATTGGAAGTGAGGTATTGAAGTGTCTTGGTATTATTGAAAATCTGTCTATTTCTTTCTTAAATTATGTCTACATTTGCATTATATATTTCGGAGCTCTGATGTTTGGTGAATATATATTTGTAATTGTATTTTTTATTGAAACATAATTGATAACATGTATTTGTGGGGTACAGAGTTGACTATCAATACTTGTGTACAATATGTTATAATCAAATCAGGACAATTAGCATATTCATCAGTACAATATGTAGTCATTCTTTGTGTCCATTAACAAAACTCTCACTGATTCCCTCCCCCTTTCCCATCTCTAGCAACCACAGTTAGGTTTTCTCCTTCTGAAAGTTAAAAGTTTTATTGTAATTGTTCTTTCTTTTTTAGCTTCCACTTATGAGTGAGGACATGCAGAATTTTTCTTCTTGTGCCTGACTTATTTCACTTAACATAATGTTCTTTAGATTCATCCATGTTGCTGTGAATGGCAGAATTTTGTTCTTTTTTTTTTGGCTGACCAGTATTCCATTGTGTATATATGTCACATTTTCATTATCCAGTTGTCTGTCAATAGAATTTAGATCATCCAATTTAAAAATGAGCAAAGGAGCTGAGTAGACATTTTTCAAAAGAAGACATAGAAATGGCCAACAGGTGCATGAAAAAACGCTCAGCATCACTAATCATCAGGGAAATGCAATTCAAAAACCACGTTGAGCTATCATGTCATCCTAGTTGGACTTGCTATTATCAAAAAGACAGACAATAACAAATGCTGGTGAGGATGTGGAGAAAGGTGAACTCTTCTACACTTTTGCTGGAACTGTTAATATAGCCACTGTGGAAACAGTATGGAGGTTTCTCAAACACTCAAACTACAGATAGAATTACTATATGATCCAGCGATCCCACTGCTGGGTATATACACAAAGGAATGGAAATCATCATGTCAAAGGGAGACCTGTACTCCTATGTTTATCACAGCTCTATTTACAATAGCCAAGTTATGGAATTGTATTTTTGTTGCTGTTGAATTGATCCCGTATCATTTTATTATAATCTTTATTTCTTATAACAGTTTTTGACTTAAAATTTTATTTTGTGTGATGATAATTAGTTCCATTTGCTCTCTGTTAGTTATAATTTGCATGGAATATCTTTTTCCATCCTTTCAATTTCATCCTATGTGTGTACTTATAACTAAAGTGAGTCTCTTGTGGACAGCCACATAGTTGAATCCTGTTTTATTCTGTTTGCAGAGTTAAAGCATTTAGATTTAAAGTAATTACTGATATGGAAGGCCTAACTGTTGATATTTTGTTATATATCATCTGCAGATCTCTTAGATTTTTTGCTTTTCATTTCTCTCTTACTGTCTTCTTTTGTGTTTTACTGACTTTTTTAAGGACATACTTTGATTTCCATCTAATTTTCTTTTGGTTCTGTTCTATGGGTACTTTCTTTGTGGCTATCATTGCAGTTACATAAAACATCTTAAAGTTGTAATATTTTAAACTGGTAACAACTGAACTTCAATCATTTACAAAATCATCCTTTACAATTCCAGTTTTACTTTATGTTATTGATGTCAAAATTACTTCTATATATGTTGTATTCCCATTAACATATATTTACAATGTTTTTTATACTATTGTCTTTCAAATGCTAGGAGGAGGCCTTCACTAATCAGCCTGATGAAAGGTTCTGGGAACACTCACTTCTTTTCTGGAAATGTGTCTTCCCTGGCTTTGTGCATGTGCTTTTACTAAGTACATACGGCTGTTTTTAAATCTTATTTTCACTAAGAGGCTCATCTCTGCTTCTCAGAAGCCTTCGCTCCTGTTGCATTTCTCTGCTCATATTCTCTCTCCCCCTTGCCTACAACCCTCCTGGCACCTGCAGAACCCCCGCTGCTTTTACATGCTGCCTTACTCCCTTATGTTTTCAGCAGGCTCCAACCTAATATACAAAGTGTGATGCTGTTTCTTTCAACATCCAAGTCAGATGCGACAGAGTCTAGTCCCTCTCTCAGACTCAGACACACGAGAATGATGGATGCAAGTTCCACCATTTTCTTGCATCGCCAAGGAGAAGGCATGAATTGGGAGGCTTCTTTCTAATTGCACTCCACTGTGTGGAGGAAGTGGTGGGACAGAGAGAGCAAATTGCCACAAACTTTCCTACCCATTTTGTTCAACTTTTAAGGGTTATTCATTTATATGGGTGCTGCAGCCTCTTTACTAGTTTCTACAGTTTTCCCAAAGGTATTTTGGCCGTATGATATTGTTAACTCAGTGTCTCCACGTGGGCATGAGCATCTGGAGATTCCTAGTGTGCCATCTTGCTGACTTCACTTCTCCTGTCTCTTTTAGTCTAAAGACTGTGCTAAAAGGTCCATTGTGTGATGTGATTTCAAATGATTACAGGTGCCAGTAAAAGAGACACTTTTATTTTTATGTAGGAAGCTAGGAGATAAAATGTTAAAATTTTTAAATGCCAAAATTATTAAATTTCTTTCTTTAAAACACACCAAATAATTAATATTCTAGTGATTTTTTAAAAAATTTCACTAAAGTGATCAACCTCAGACTTTAGCAACAGCATCCTGCTAGATTTTTTTTCAGAGATCATCATTCTGCACCTATAGTCTCCTTACATTGCAGGACTATTGCTAAGTCATCATTGTATCTGTATGTGTGTGTACAAAATGAACTCATCCATCTCCTCTTTAAGGCCATATCCAGGTTTTTGCTTTCAGGTCTTCCTAAGAACATTTTTGCATATATCACCAGAATCTATATGTAGTATTTTCTCAAATCTATATCTGGAAATAGAACGCGTGTCATTCGTTTTATAGCAAATATCGCAATCGACGTAAACCTCTTTTCCTCTCACGTCTCACACTGCCTCCCATTTAAATCTTTTCTGATTTTGCCCTACACCCATAATTTAATTCCCACTGAAAAGAATGGCTCATTATTATGCTGTTTGCTAAATAAGATCCTCTTTTCTTCCAAGGTCAATTATATGAATTATACTATGTGTATAGTATAATTATATCCCCATAGATTTGCAAACACAAACTTTGCTTCCACATGGCCATTACTCCCTGATCTCTACTCTTGCCCTTCCTCTTTCCTGGTCTTTCTTCACATGATCCTTTGATCTGGGTTTACTATACTGTTACTTCCTAGTTTATTAATTTTGTACTCCTGAATACCACAATTTCCACAGGACCTCCCACCCTACTGTCACTGTGTAAAGTAAGACCCCTATTTATGCAGTGGACAACTTTCTCAGTACACTGCCTAAATCAATTTGTGCCGGGGGTGATGACTCAGAGACCATCATCCATGAGAGATGGCTGAGTAACACTATTGGCCACACAGCTCAGCTCTTATATTTCTCTTCAAGTATTTTTTTCTATTCTCCTTATACTTGCTGTGACCTATTATTTTCTATGCTATCTGTGTGAGCAGCTGTGTTTAAGAACATGCTGTCTGGGACTGCAGGCCCAGGATCAAATCCTGTTTCTCTTTTTTGTGAATTGAGGTTAAATAGACAAACATTGTGGGCCTGATGTCTTTATTTTTAAAAATAATGATAATTTACCTCAAGGTTGCTTTTTTTTTTAAAGTTTGTGCTGTTAGATGGTTTAGAATATTGCAGTGTTTATAGTAAAGAGACAAGAGTTCCTCTGTTTAATAAGAATTACCAATCATCTCTCATGTTTATCATGAGATGATTTGTTGCCTGTGTTAGTCAACTTGTCACACCATAAAAAAATACAATAGACTAGGAGGCTTAAACCTCATAAATTTATCACAGATCTGGAGCCTGGAAAGTCCAACAACAGGGTAACTGAATTAGATCCTGGTAAGCGTCCTCTTCTTTGTCTACCCCAGCCATCTTCTCACTGTGTACTGTCATATCAGAAAGAGTGAGAGGAAACAAGCTCTCTCATGTCTTCTTACAAAGACACTAATTCTATTCATGAGTGTTCTGCACTCATGGCCTAATTATCTCTCAAAGCCTCCACCTCCAATAACGTCCCACTGGGGTGTAGGACCTCAGCATATCAATTTTGGCTGACACAACCATTCATATCATAGCAGCCTGCATTACATTTTGCGTGTTTTTATTATCAGTTTGTTCCAAAAAGTTTTTTCTGACATTAGTTAATACATTTTTCATGTACAAACTCTATTACATATATTTTGTGGCCAATGAAGTAGGTAATTAAAGGGTGTTGCACATGCAGTTAATTGATGTATTGACTGGCTGTTATATAACTGCAGGTTTGAAATTATAATTATGAATCTGGCTTTGTTTTCTTATTCTTTATGGTGATATGTGCGTACCTGAACTGATACATTGATAGTCAGTGCTCAACATGTATTCCACTTAACTCAATAAAAGCCCTATATGACAAGCCCACTGCTAACATTATACTTAACAGTGAAAAGTAGAATATTTTCCCACTAAGATCAGGAACAAGATAAGCATGTTGTGTTAGTCTGTTTAGTGTTGCTATAACAATACCTGAGGCTGGGTAATTTATAAAGAAAAAAAGGTTTATTTAGCTCATGATTCTGGTGACTGGAAAGTTCAAGACTTAGAAGTTGCATCTGGTGAGGGCCCCATGCTGCTTCGAGTCATGGTGGAAGTGGAAAGGAAAGGGGCACATGCAAAGAGATCACATGGCAAGAGATGAAACGAGAGAGAAACCAAGGAAGCCAGACTTTTAACAACCCTCTCAGGAATTAATCCATTTCTGCAAGAGTGAGAACTCAATCACTTCTGTGGGAGGACATTAATCTATTCATGAGGGATCCACCCTCATGACCCAAACACCTCCCATTAGGTCTCACCTCCCAAGTCACATTCAGATTTGAACATGAGTTGTGGCGGGAACAAATCACATCAAAACCATACCACTCCACACCTGGTCTCCAAAAATGCATGTCCTTCTCAAATGCAAAATACAATTATTCCATTTTAATAGTCCCAAAAGTCTTAACTTTTTCCAACATCAACTCAAAAGTTTAAAGTCCAAAGTCTCATCTGAGACTCAAGGCAAGCTTCTTCCAGCTGTGAACCTGAAAATATAAAAGCAAATTATTTATTCCCAAGGTATAATGATGGGACAAACATAAGGATAACATGTCTCTTTCCAAAGGGAGTAATATGCCAAAAGAAAGGAGTGACAGGTCCCAAGCAAGTCTGAAGCTCAGCAGGGCAAAGTAATATTTCACTCCATGTGCCATCTCCTTGGGCACCCTGGCACAAGGGGTGGGCTCCCAAGGCCTGGGGAAGCCTGCTCCCATGGCTTTGTTGAGTGCAGGCCATGTGACTGCTTATACTGGTTGGAGTCTGGTGCCTGTAACTTTCCCCTGTGGGTGTTGCATTCTGCTGGTGGATCTACAATTCTGGGTTCTTGATGGCAGACTCACTACCATGGCTCCACCAGGCATTATCCTGATGGGGAGTCTCTGTGGTGGCTCTGCCCCTGTTGCAACTTTCGGTCTGGACTCCCAGTCTTTCCAATACATCCTCTGAAAGCTATGTGGAAGCCCCCCTGTCTCCACTTCTGCTGAATTCTGCATTCCTGCAGAATTAGTAGCACATGGACATGGATACCACCAAGACCTACAGCTTGCATTCTTTAGGGTAGTCTACTCAAGCTGTACCTGGGACAACTTGAGCCACAGCTGAAATATCTAGAGAGGCTGGATGTGGGGAGCAGCATCCTGAGTCAGTACAGGACAGTGGCTACTTGGTCCTATCCCCTGAAACCATTCTGTCCTCCTATGCCTCTGAGTCTGCGATGAGAGGGGTAGCCTTGAAGATCTTTGAAATGCCTTCAGGGCTTTCCCCCCATATTTTTATTATTAGCACCTGGCTCCCCTTTATCTGTAGTAATCTCTTTAGCAAGTGGTTGCTTGGCCACACCCTTGGAATCATCTGAAAATACTCTTTTAGTCTCCACCACATGGCTAGGCTGCAAATTTCCCAAATCCTTATGCTCTGCTTTTCTTTTAATTATAAATTTTGCCTTTAGGTTATCCTTTTGCTACCATAACTCAGCATAAGCTGTTAAAAGTAACCGCACATCTTTTTGAGTGCTTTGCTGCTTAGAAATTTCTTTTACCAGATATGCTAGTTCATCACTCTTAAGTTCTACCTTCCATAAAGCCCTAGCGCATGGACAGAATGTAGCCAAGTTCTTTGCTACAGTGTAACAAGGGTGACTTGCACTCCAGTTTCCATGAAGATTCTCATCATTTCCATCTGAGATCTCATCAGAATGGCTTTTACTGCCCATATTTCTATCAACATTTTGGTCATGACCAAATAACCAGTATCTAAGACATTCCAGACTTTCCCTTGTCTTTTTGTCTTACTCTAAGCTCTCACCAGCATCACACTTAATGCTCCATTCACTGTAATACAGGCTTTTTCTACCATGCTCCTCTGAATTCATCCAGCCACTATCCATTACCCAGTTCCAAAGCCACTTCCACATTTTTAGGTATCTTTGTAGCAACACTCCATTCTTGGTACCAATCTTCTTGGTCTGTTTAGTGTTGCTGTAACAGAATTGAGGCTAGTAATTTATTAAGTAAAGAGGTTTGACTCATGATTCTAGGGAGCTGGAAAGTTCAAGGTTGGGCATCTTCATCTGGTGAGAGTTTCATGCTGCTTCAACTCATGGCAGAAAGCAGAAGGGGAGCAGGAAATTGCAAAGAGATTACATGGAAAGAGAAGAAACAAGGAGAAAAAATAGAGGAAGCCAGATTCTTTAACAACTCACTCTCTTGTTAACTAATTCATACCCTCAAGAGCAAGAACTCACTTCCTCACTCCTGCAGAAGGGCATTTATTTATGAGGGATTCACCCCATGATTCAAACACCTCCCACTAGGCCTCACCTCCCAACACTACCATACTGGGAATCAAATTTCAAGAGTTTTGGTGGGGACAAAACACATCCAAACCACAGCGCATGCCCATTCTCACATTGTTTATTCAATAAAGTACTATACATTTTTGCCTGAGCAATTAGGCAAGAGAAAGAAGGAAAAGGTATCCACATAGGAAAGAAAATAGTGAAATTGTCACTGTTTTCTGATATTGTCTTATATAGAGAAAATTTTAAAGACTCCACCAAAAAATTATTAAAACGAATAAATGCAGTAAAGTTGTAGGATACAAAATCAACACACAAAAGTCAGGAGAATTTCTATACATTAACAATGAACTATCCAAAAAAAGAAAAACCAAGACGGAGATTAATTCTGAAAGCAACTGCCTGCTATGCTGAAAATGTCTGGAAACTGGCTAAAAAGCTGTGATTGCTGCCTAGAGAGGTCTGGTGCTAGTCCTCCCCACAAAAAGAAACCAAAACAGCAGACAAAAATATCTTGACTGGAATGACTGAAGAAATACACTGCAGAACACCAGGAGAGTGACAAGATCATTGTGAAGTATGGGAGATGGGAACAGCAGCATAGAAAGCAGAGCAGGGCATCTAACTTCTGCCCCACCACAGGGACTGGCTCAGAATCAAGTGGAGAAAAGGTAAGCTGGAAAAGACCCCAGCTGTTTGCACTGCCACCACCAATGCCAACAATCCCTGATACGAGAGAGTCCTTCCAGTCTTTTCAGGACCCAGGCCCAGTTCCAGAGTAGCTGGGAGTTACTGTAGCTGCACATTCTCCGTAGAGGAAGCCCAAAGAGATCAAAACCCCCCCTGCTCTGAGTGGCTACAATGCAGTGCCATCTTGGAGCCAAATTCGTGGCTGGAGTCCACCCTGCCCTGGACCCAGTGAGATTGACTCCCTTTGTCTGGAGGCCCACCTGCCTTCTACCACATTCACATGGGCACCAGCAGGACCATGCTCCAGGCTGCCCAGAGCCTAGGACAGACAGAAAGACTGAGACCCCAGTGTCTGAACCCACACAGCATCCCCTCCGCCCAAGGCAAGCAAGCAGACCAGCTGAGCAGAAAATCTTCCAGGGTGTGGTGCTTCTTCACATTCACATGTGTCTGCCCTCCACAGTTTATGGACTGCCTGAGCCCACAGGCACCTGCACTGGCCCACAACCCCCAACAACCCTCCATACATTCACACAGGTGCCAGTAGGATCACAGCCGTAGCTGCCTGGAGCCTAGGCCACAAAGAGGGACTAAGACCCCAGAATCTTAGCCCACATGACACTCCCTTCCCACCACCCAGGGGGGCAGGCAAACCAGCTGAGCAAGGAAGCTGCCAATAAGTGGTTATTCCCTATATCTGCATACACCTGCCCTGGTATATGGACCCAGTAAGCTCACAGGTGCCCATGCTGACAGCCAGCCCAGTGGTGGCCCCTCCTCCCACTGCAGCCCTCCACAGAGCCACCAGAACATGCTGCTTCCTTGCAGGTTTGCTGCAGGCTCAACAGCTGATCCAGCAGCCCTCTACACAGCTGCTAGGACCTGCTGCACCAGTGTACACCTGCTCACTGACCAACAGTGGATCAGGCAGGGACTTTGACCCTCCAAAGCAGGCCTCTACAGAACTACTTGGCCTACAGCCAAAACTACTAGAGACACACATCCCAACAAGGAACTGCTGAGGGCCCCCTTGCCTATGCCAGGAAGGCACCCACAGACAACATCAAGGTTAAGTACAGTTGAAGAAGTCACATGAAGCCTGTACTACCACACTCACCCAGATCAAAACTTAAAATGCCCAACACAACTGTCAATATAGAACACTTCTACAGGAAAGAGTATCCCTTCAAAAACCACTCCTAAAATTAAAAGAAGCAACTGCACCACCAAATGCCCAGACATCAATGCAGAGATACGAGAAGCATGAAAAAAATGGAAATATGATGCCCCCAGAAGAAGACTAAAATTCTCTGATACCAGACGCCAAACAACAGGAAATCAATGAACTGCCTGAAGAAAAATCCCAAATGGCAAAACTAAGGAAACTCAACATGATGGATGAAAAAACAGAAATCACAACAAAGTTAAAAAATAAATAAATAGCAATCTAGAACACGTATGAGAAATTCAACAAGGAGACAGAAACAATAAAAAAAAAGTACCAAGCAGAAATAATGGAACTGCAGAAGCAGTAGGCTAGAACAAGTGGAAGAAAGAGTTTCTGACCTAGAAGGCAGGCTTTTTGAATTAACACAGTTGAATCCAAAAAAAGGGGATGGGGGAGGAATTGTTTTAAATGAAGTAAACCTGTGAGATCTTTCTGATAACCTTAACCATACAAACATCTGTATTACAGGTGTGCTGCAGGGGGAAGGGAAAGGAAAAGGCATTAAAAGCCTATTCAGTGAAATAATAGCTGAAAAATTTTCAAGTATTGGGAGAGATATGAGCTCACAGATCCATGAAGCCCAAACATCCCCAAACAGATTCAATCCAAAAAGGACCCCCTCAAGACACGTTATAGTCAAATTGTCAAAAGTCAAAGACAATTCTAAAAACAGTGAGAGAATGCATCAAATCACCTATAAGGGAATCCCCATGAGGCTAACAGCAGCTTTCTCAACAGAAATCCTACAGGTCAGGAGAGGGTGGGGTGATATATTCAAAGTGCTGAAAGAAAAAACTGTCAACCAAGAATATTATAGTCAACAAAACTTTCCTTAAGAAATAAATGAAATATATCTTTTCCATAAAAAACCGTGGTAATTAATCACCATAAGACCAGCCCTTCAACAAATCTTCAAGGGAATCCTACATCTGGAATAAAAGGAGTGATATATATCACCATAAATTCATGAGAAAGAATAAAAACCACTAGTATAGCATATATTCAAATGAGAAAGAGAAGGAAAATGTATGTTATCACTACATTTAAAAAAACAAACAAACAAACAAGAAACTCAAACAGAAAAGATAAACAATAAAATGGAAATAAAGGAAAAAAAATATATAAAACAACCATAAAAAATTTAATAAAATGCTGCCACGGGCCTCAACCCCACCCCCACTGCTGCACATTCAGGCCAGCAATGCAGCCAGCCCAGTGCTCAACCAGGAGTCCTGAGAGGTAGTAGCCATGGGCCTCAGCCTCATCCCCACCACTGGCCAGAAATGGAGCCAGCCCAACACCTGCCCTGGGGTCCTGAGCGAATGGAATCATGGGCCTCAGCCCTGCCCCTACCACCAAACATCAAGACCAGCAAAGCAGCCAGCCTGACACCTGCCTGGGGGGGCTGAGAGATGGGGGCAGTGGGCCTCAGCCTCACCCCTGCCACTGCAGATCCAGGTCAGAAAGGCAGCCAGCCTAGTTCCCACCCCTGGGTCCTGAGAGACAGGAGCTGGAGGCTTCAGCTCTGCCTCCACCACTACACATCCAGGTCAGCAATGGAGCCAGCCTGATGCCCAAGGGATCCTGAGACAGAGGCCAGGCCAGCCCTGCCCTCACACACAACCTGATCCTAGAATGTACCTATTAACCATGTGTGTTTCTTTGGGGTGTGTGACTTATCTGCTCATGTCATTCACCAAATTTCATTTAGATTTGTCCTTCACTTAGATTTTTCTAATTTTGTTTTTAAGAGTTCTTTTTGCAATAAGCATGTAAATCTTAGTTGTTGTTGTTGTTGTTGTTGTTGTTTTTTAAAGTAGGAAGTAGAATAATGGGTTACCAGAGGCTGGGAGGGGTGAGGGTGGGTAGAAAAATTAGGGATGGACTAATGGGGACAAAACTATGCTATCTACCCTATGTGAATCATTATGCAGGATATGCATGTACTGAAACAACATACTGTACCCCACAAACATAAATATAAATAAAATTGAATTTAATAAAATAAAAATAAATTTTTTTAAAAATTAATAAAATGGAAAGAATAAGGCAATACCTTTTGATAAAAACTCTGAATATAAATGGATTAAATATCCCACTTAAAAGATAAAGACTGGCTTAATGGATTGAATAAACTAGACCCAACTCTATGCAGCCCACAAGAAACTCACTTCAACAATAAAGACACACATAGACTAATAGTGAAGGCATAGAACATTTTATGCAAATGGAAACCAAAAACAAGCAGGAGCTGCCATACTTATATCAGATAAAATAGACTTCAAACCAAGAACTATAAAAAGAGACAAAGGACACTGTATAATGATAAAAGAATGAATGCATCAAGAAGAAATAACAACCATAAATATATGCGCACCTAATATTGGAGCACCCAGGAATAAAAAGCGACTCTTATTGGATCTAAGAGGGGAGATAGACCCCAACATAATAATAGTTGGGGACATTAACATGTTGCTCTTAGCATCAAACAGATCATCTAGACAAAGAATTACATCTTTCTCTTAGTCCTGGGGGTCTCAAGAGGCAGGACTACATGTAGTCTCTGCCAGGAGTCCCTTAGGGAGCAGGGCCACATGCAGCCCTGCTGAGAGAGTGCAGTAAGGTGAGTTGCTCAAAGCACGCCTTAAGCTAGGGGCTGCCGCCTGGGGAGATTGTCAACCACAGACCAGACACAAAGTTCTGGAGCTTAGTGCATGCACTAAGCAACTTTATTGGGTAAAAGCATGTCTTGTGTATGTTTTAGCCAGCTGTAAACACTTCCCCTACCTCCCCGTCTCCTAGGTAACTCTATAGGAAGTCTGTGGTTTGTGGTTAAGCCTTGTGAATTTTTGCTTGCCCAGTCTTTTTGCATTTCTGCCGACAGTATAAATCCTGGAGAGCAAGAGTGCCTCCATCTTTTAACAGTGTTCTCCTTCATTTTCCTCCAAGGAATTAGCAGAGAAATATTAGATTGAAACAGCACTTTAAACCAAATGGACTTGACAGACATATACAGAACATTTCATCCAACAACTGCAGAATACACATTCTCATCAGCACATGGATCATTCTCCAGGATAGATCACATGTTAGGTCACAAATTGTCTCAACAAATTTAAAAAGATTGAAAACATTTCAGACCACAATGGAATAAAATTAAAATTTAACAAGAAACAAAACTTTGGTAACTACAAATATATGGAATATAAACAATGTGCACCTGAACAACCAATGGGTCAAAGAAGAAATAAAGCAGGAAATCAAAAAATTCCTTGAAACAAATGAAAATACAAGCACAACTTAACAAAAGTACTAAGAAGGAAGTTTATTGCAATAAATGCTGATCTCAAAAGATAGAAAGGCTTCAAGTAAACAAAATATATGGAACTGGGTAGTTTAGAAAGAAAATGAAATTTATTACTTACAGTTTCAGAGACTAGAAAGTCCAGAGTCCAAGGAACACATCTGGTGAAGGCTTTCTTTGGTGGTGACTTCAGTGATGGGAGGGTATCACATTGCAAAACGGCAGAGCAGAGAGAGAGAAAGAGAGACTAACCTCCTCATTCACTCTCTTTTTAAAGTCCCCTGAACCATGCCCATTTTAATCCATTCACTAAGGCATGGTCATAGAATCTAATTACCTCTTCAAGGCCCCAACTTCAATTTCATAATAGGATTTCCCACCCTTTTACAATCACAGTGGGGATTAAGTTTTGGGGGGACATTCAACCCAAGACAAATCTCAAAATTAGTTGATGGAAAGAAATAATTAAGATCAGAGCAGAACTAAATTAAATAGAGACACCCCCCCAAAAAATAATACAAAAGATCAACAAAACAAAAAGTAGGTTCTTTGAGAAGGTAAACAAAGTAGACAAATCATTGGGCAGACTAACTAAAATAAGAAAAGAGAAGACCCAAATAACAAAAATCAGAAATGAAAAAGGAGGAGACAGAAATACAAAGAATCATTAGCGACTGACTATTATGAACAACTTTATGCCAACAAATTTGAAAATCTGGAGGAAATGGATAAATTTCTGGACACATACAAACTACCAAGACTGAACCAAGAAGAAACAGAAAACCTTAATAGACCAATAACAGCAACAAGGTTGAAGCAGTAATCAGCAATTTCCCAACAAAGAAAAGCTCAGGACCAGATGGCTTAACTGCTGAATTCTACAAAACCATTAAAGAAGAATGAATACAAATCCTTTTCAAACTATTCCAAAAAATTGAAACAGAGACCATTCTTCCAAACTCATTCTATGAGGCCAGCATCACCCTGTTACTAAAACCAAAGATACAACAACAACAAAAAGAAAACTACAGGCCAATAACCCTTACGAACATAGATGCAAAAATTCTCAACGAAATATTAACAAACAGAATTCAGCAGCACATCAAAAAGATTATATACCAAGATCAAGTGGGATTTATCCTACAGATGGAAGGACAGCTCAAAAAACGTAAATCAATAAATATGATATACAACATCAAAAAAAAAAAAAAATCAAGGGCATGTCTCCCCACTGAGGAGGAGGAAGGGGCAGATATCAGGGCCTGCCTGGGGCCCAGCAACTCTCCCGCTCGGAAGGTCCTTCCATCCTGCTGTCAGTTTCACGGAGTTCAGAGCTGGCGGATCCTAAGATGGCGGTGGCTGCGGCGGTTGGCGCAGTGTAGCTGAGGTGGAAAAGGTGGCCACTGGGCCTTAGGCAGCCAGGAAACTTGTGGACCTTCCTCTTGCCATCTCTTAAGGGAGGACCGCTGCTGGTGGCCGGTCGTGGGGGCTGACCGTCACTTTGGCCTTGGCAGGAGAGGCTGCTTCTTTTACAGGCAACAGCTTTGAAGTATGGAGCAGGAAAAGAACTGTTTCTTAGCTGCAAAAGTGAGTCTCTAAACAGAGAACACGGTGCCAGGCCACTGTTGACGCTGCCAGGACCCCAGAGGCTGGGACCACACTGAAGACGGCCAGCTGCCCTATTCAGGATTCAAGGTTTCAGACCGGCATAAAAGAAGATTCCCGGGAGTGCCCGAGCCGTGCCGCGGGACTGAGTGAGCAGCCCAAGGCAGTGAAGGCCAAGGATGGGGACGGTGATGATGCAGAGACAGAGAGGGAGCCACCCGGACTAGCACAGCCCCGAGAGTGACCGCCGGCCCAGCCCTGCTCGGGGGGCGGACGCCTGCCCGGCTTCCGCCTGCCACACCCAGCCACTCACTGGCCCTGGGGCTGCCTCCATTTTCTCAGGTGGTGGCGGCTCCGGCCTGGCTTGACCAAGCCTGTCCTCCTCGCCTGGCTTGGCTCCTCACTGAGCCTTCCCACTTGCTTGCCCTGGCATGAGGGCTTCCTGGGGCCTGCGGGCCAGCCTGCCCTCCAACTCCCTCTGCAGTCTCTGGCGGGGCTGGTGGCATGGGGCATCCCCAGCCAGCATCGGGAGGGCAAGGAAGTACGGGCTGGGCCGACTGTCACTCCACCGCACCCTGAGCTCTGGCCCCTGGTAAACGTCCTGTTACCAGGAGGCAGATACCATCTGAACGGCCACCAGTTCGGAAAAACGCCTAACCAATTTCTGGTTAGGAATAGTGTGGTTGGAGAGTTCCTGAGTTCGCTTGAACCTGCCGGAGAGCTGAGTGCGGGCGGGCACCGGAGTCGGTCCGTGCCAGGGGGATTCAAAGGTGAACCGTGTGCTGCGGGCTCCTCACCCAAGGAGCTCATGCTCTGGTGTGGGAAATAAGATAAGTACACAAATAACCACGATACCAGGAGGAAGGTGATAAGTCCCAAGAAAGATCTACACAGTGCTACAAAGGCACCCAGAGCGACGGGTCATCTGCGCCTAGCAGAAAACTGGTAGACCTCCTGGGTGAGGCAGTGCCGAGCAGGGTCTTGAAGGCCCAGCTGATTGATGAGGGTTGCAGAAGACACGTCCCAGCCCAGCCCAGTGCACGCAGAGTGGGGAGAAGTCTGGCTAGGGAGGCGGAGACTTGACAGAAACCACACACCCTGTGGGGCTGCCACTGTGTGATCCAGCAGTCCGAGCCAGAAGGCATGGAACAGCGAGAAGTCCTGCACGATAAGTGGAAGCTCAGCAGAGACCACACACCCTGCGGTACCACCCTGTGATCCAGAAGCCCAGCAGACTCCAAGCTGACCAGAGAGGTGGCTCCCCTGAGATGCCCAACCCAAGGCAACCACACACACAAGACACTAGAGGCCAACTGAGCAGTTACTAAGGTAGCCATACCAAATTGGCAACCACAGCAACATCTTAGTTAATAGTCTCAAACTGGTGGACTGTGAAACCCCCTGCCACAATGAATAAACATCAAAAAAAGATACCAGAAATACAAAAACTCAAGAAAGTACACCACCAAAAGTTAATAAATCTCAAACTCTATATCCTATAGAACAAGAAGCCCTTGAAATGACTGACAAGGAATTTCGAGTGATAATTCTAAGGAAACTGAATGAGATATAAGAAAACTCAGCTAGACATCATGATGAAATGAGGAAAAGTATACAGGACCTGAAAGAGGAAATGTACAAGGAAATCAATGTCCTGAAAAAAAATGTAGCAGAACTTGCTGAACTGAAGAAGTTATTCAGCGAAATAAAAAACACAATGGAGAGTTTAACCAGCAGGCTTGTCGAAGTTGAAGAGAGAACCTCCGGACTTGAAGATGGGCTGTTTGAAATAACACAAACAGACAAAAAAAAAAAAAAGAATCAAAGACACTGAAGAAAATCTGAGAGAGATATCAGACAACCTTAAGCGCTCAAATATCCGAGTCATGGGTATTCCAGAAGGGGAAGAAAACGGATATTGCATTGAAAACATATTCAACAAAATAGTGGCAGAAAACTTCCCAGGTATAGGAAAAATCACAGATCTGCAGATCCAGGAGGGTCAATGATCTCCAAACGTATTCAACTGAAAAAGGTCTTCTCGAGACATGTTATAGTCAAATTGCCAAAACTCAGAGACAAAGAGAGAATCTTAAAAGCTGCAAGAGAGAAGCGTCAAATCACCTATAAGGGAGCCCCAATCAGGCTAACATCAGACTTTTCGTCACAAACCCTAAAAGCTAGAAAGTAATGGGATGATATATTCAAAATACTAAAAGACAAAGACTGCCAGCCAAGAATACTCTACCCTGCAAGGCTATCCTTCCGAAATGAAGGGCAAATAGTATATTTCTCAGACAAACAAAAACTGCGGGAGTTCACTACCACACGACGACCCTTACAAGAAATCCTCAAGGGAGTACTGGGTTTGGTTCCTGAAAAATAGCTACCCACTGCCATAAAAACCCAAGAAAAATCAAAATCCACTAGTATAATAACAATGGCATTCATGAAGAGAAAACAAACAAACAAAAACGCTATCTACAACCTAAGGAACCAACAAACACAGAAAACGAACACTAAATCACAAAGCAAGGAACAAAAGACACCTAAGACAACCAAACAACGAATAAAATGCTAGGAATAAATCAACACCTTTCAATAACAACTCTTAATGTAAAGGGCTTAAATTCACCAATCCAAAGACACAGACTGGATGACTGGATTAAAAAGGAGGACCCAACTATATGCTGCCTTCAAGAGACCCAACTCACCCGTAAAGATTCACATAGACTAAGAGTGAAAGGATGGAAAAAGATTTACCATGCAAACAGAAAAGAAAAATGAGCTGGAGAAGCTATTCTTATATCTGATAAAATAGACTTTAAATTAAAAACCATAAAAAGAGACAATGAGGGAAAGTACGTAATGGTAAAAGTATTTATCCATCAAAAAGACATAACAATAATAAATATCTATGCACCCAATGTTGGAGGAGCCAGATTTATAAAACAAACTCTACCAGACTTAAAGAAGGAAATAGACACTAATACCACAATAGCAGGGGACCTGAACACCCCACTGTCAATATTAGACAGATCATCTAGGCAAAGAATCAGTAGAGAAACACAAAAACAATACTCTATACCAATTGGAATTGGCAGATATCTACAGAACATTCCATCCAACAACCTCAGAATATTCATTCTTCTCATCAGCACATGGATCATTCTCCAAGACAGATGACATATTAGGTCACAAATCAAGTCTCAATAAATTCAAAAAAATTGGAATTGTCCCATGTATCTTCTCAGACCACAATGGATTAAAAGTAGAAATTAATAACAAACGAAACTCTGGAAACTACACAAACACATGGAAATTAAACAGCATTCTACTTAATGACATATGGGTCCAAGAAGAAATCAAGCAGGAAATCAAAAAATTTATTGAAACTAATGAAAATAATGATACATCATACCAAAACCTGTGGGATACTGCAAAAGCAATATTAAGGGGGAAATTTATTGCATTAAACGCTCACCTCAGAAGAATGGAAAGATGGCAAGTAAACAACCTAACACTTCACCTTAAAGAACTAGAAAAACAAGAACAATCCAAACCTAAAGTTAACAGACAGAAAGAAATCATTAAGATCAGAGCAGAACTGAATGAAATTGAAACCCAAAAAACAATACAAAAGATCAATGAATCAAAAAGTTGGTTTTTTGAAAAGATAAATAAAATTCACAAACCACTAGCATGGCTAACAGAAAAAAGGAGAGAGAAGATTCAAATAACAAAAATTAGAAATTGTAAAGGTGATATGACAACTGATTCATCTGAAATACAAGGAATCATTCGAGACTACTATAAACAACTATACGCCAACAAATTTGAAAATCTGGAGCAAATGGATAAATTTCTGGACACACACAAGCTCCCAAAACTGAACCATGAAGATGTAGAAAATCTGAACAGACCAATAACAATAAAGGAGATTGAAGCCATTATCAGAAGGCTCCCAACAAAGAGAAGCCCAGGACCAGATAGATTCACAGCAGAATTTTACCAAACATTCAAAGAGGAATTGACACTGATTCTTTACAAACTATTCTAAAAGACTGAAACGGATGCAAATCACCCAAACTCATTCTATGAAGCAAACATCATCCTGATACCAAAACCAGGTAAAGATATAACCAAAAAAGAAAACTACAGGCCAATATCATTGATGAATATAGATGCAAAAATCCTCACTAAAATACTAGCAAACAGAATACAGCAACACATACGTAAAATTATTCACCACGATCAAGTGGGATTCATCCCAGGGATGCAAGGTTGGTTCAACATACACAAATCAATAAATGTGATACACCATATTAATAAAGTCAAACACAAGGACCATATGATCATCTCTATAGATGCTGAAAAAGCATTTGATAAAATTCAACACTCATTCATGACAAAGACCCTCTATAAGTTAGGTATAGAGGGAAAGTATCTCAACATAATTAAAGCCATATATGACAAACCCACTGCCAATATCATCCTGAATGGGGAAAAGCTGAAAGCTTTTCCTTTAAGAACAGGAACTAGACAAGGATGCCCACTCTCACCACTCCTATTCAACATAGTGTTGGAAGTACTAGCCAGAGCAATCAGAGAAGAGAAGGAAATAAAGGGCATCCAGATTGGAAAAGATGAAGTCAAACTGTCCCTGTTTGCAGATGACATGATCCTATATATCGAACAGCCTAAAACCTCTACAAAAAAACTACTGGAATTGATAAATGATTTCAGCACAGTAGCAGGATGCAAAATCAACACAGAAAAATCAGTAGCATTTCTTTTCTCCAGTAGTGAACATGCAGAACGAGAAATCAAGAAAGCCTGCCCATTTACAATAGCCACCAAAAAAAAAAACACTTAGGAATTGAGTTAAGCAAGGAGGTGAAAAATCTCTATAATGCGAACTACAAACCACTGCTGAGAGAAATTAGAGAGGATACAAGAAGATGGAAAGATATCCCATGCTCTTGGATTGGAAGAATCAACATAGTGAAAATGTCCATACTACCCAAAGTGATATACAAATTCAATGCAATCCCCATCAAAATTCCAATGACATTTTTCTCAGAAATGGAAAGAACTATCCAGACATTTATATGGAACAATAAAAGACCACGCATAGCCAAAGCAATGCTGAGCAAAAAAAAAATACAGCTGGAGGCATAACACTACCTGACTTTAAGCTATACTACAAAGCTATAATAACCAAAACAGTATGGTACTGGCATAAAAACAGACACACTGATCAATGGAATAGAATAGAGAATCCAGAAATCAACCCACACACTTACTGCCATCTGATCTTCGAGAAAGGCACCAAGCCTATTCACTGGGGAAGGGACTGTCTCTTCAGCAAATGGTGCTTGGATAACTGGATATCCATATGCAGGAGAATGAAACTAGACCCATACCTCTCACCATATACTAAAATCAACTCAAAATGGATTAAGGATTTAAATATACACCCTGAAACAATAAATCTTCTTAAAGAAAACATAGGAGAAACACTTCAGGAAATAGGACTGGACACAGACTTCATGAATATGACCCCAAAATCACAGGCAACCAAAGGAAAAATAAGCAAATTGGATTATATCAAACTAAAAAGCTTCTGCACAGCAAAAGAAACAATTAACAGAGTTAAAAGACAACCAACAGAGTGGGAGAAAATATTTGCAAAATATACATCTGACAAAGGATTAATATCCAGAATATAAAAGGAACTCAAACAACATTACAAGAAAAAAACAAGCAACCCAATTAAAACATGGGCAAAAGAGCTAAGTAGGCATTTCTCTAAGGAAGATACACAAATGGCCAACAGACATATGAAAAAATGCTCAACATCACTCAGCATCCAGGAAATGCAAATTAAAACCACACTGAGATACCATCTAACTCCAGTTAGGATGGCTAAAATCCAAAATACTCTGAACAATAAATGCTGGTGAGGTTGCGGAGAAATAGGAACTCTCATACATTGTTGGTGGGACTGCAAAATGGTGCAGCCTCTATGGAAAATGGTATGGAGGTTCCTCAAACAATTGCAGATAGATCTACCATATGACCTAGCTGTCCCACTGCTGGGAATATACCCAGAGGAATGGAAATCATCAAGTCGAATGTGTACCTGTTCCCCAATGTTCATCGCAGCAGTCTTTACAATAGCCAAGATTTGGAACCAGCCCAAATGTCCATCATCAGATGAGTGGATATGGAAAATGTGGTATATCTATGGAATACTACTCATCTCTAAAAATGAATGAAATACTACCATTTGGAACAACATGGATGGCCCTTGAGAGAATTATATTAAGTGAAACGAGTCTGGCACAGAAAGAGAAATACCACATGTTCTCACTTATTGGTCAGAGCTAAAAATTAATATATAAATTCACACACACACACAGAAAAAAAACCAAACCGGGTGGGGGAAAGAAGATATAACAACCACAATCACTTGAAGTTGATACGACAAGCAAACAGAAAGGACATTGTTGTGGGGGAGGGAGGAGAGGGAGGAGGGAGGGAGGTTTTGGTAAGGGGCAACAATAATCAACCACAATGTATATCGACATAATAAAATTTTTTTTAAAAAGCTGAGAAAAAATCAAGGACAAAAACTGTATGATTATCACAATAGACACAGAAAAAGCATTTGACAAAATTCAACATCCCTTCATGATAAAGACTCTCATGAAATTAAATATAGAGGGAAACTATCTCAACACAATAAAAGCTATACATGACAAACCCACCACCAACATCATCTTGAATGGGGAAAAGGTTTCATGTTACAGACAAGAATGCCCAACCTCATCATTCCTGTTCAACATAGTATTGGGAATATTAGCTAGAGCAATCAGGCAAGAGAAAGAAATAAAAGGCATCCAAATTGGAAAAGAGGAAGGCAAATTGTCCCTGTTCACAGATGACACAATCTTATATTTAGAAAAACCTAAAAACTCTACCCCAAAGCTCCTAGAGCTGATAAACGAATTCAATAAAGTTGCAGGATACAAAACTAAAACACAAAAATCAGTTGCATTTTTATACATCAACAATGAAGAAGCAGAAAAAGAGATCAAGAAAGCAGTCTCATTTACCATAGCTACCAAAAGAACAAAATGCCTAGAAATAAATTTAATCAAGGAGGTGAAAGATCTCTACAATGAGAATGACAAAACACTTCTGAAAGAAATTAAAGAGGACACCAAAAGAAGGAAAGAACATGTCCAGACATGTTCATGGGTTGAAAAAATTACCATTGTGAAAATGTCCATACTACCCAAAGTGATCTACAGGTTCAATGCAATCCCCATCAAAATACCAAGACATTCTTTACAGAAATAGAGAAAAATAATCCTAAAATTTATATGGAACAATAAAAGACCCCAAATAGCAATCCTGAACAAAAATGAATAAATACATAAAAATTAAAGCTGGAGGCATTATACTACCTGACTTAAAACTATATTACAAATCTATGGTAACCAAAACAGCATGGTACTGGCATAAAAACAGACACATGGGCCAAGGGAACAGGATAGAGAATCCAGAAACCAACCCATATATGTATAGCCAGCTTATCTTCAACAAAGGCACCAATAACATACATTGGGTAAAGGACAAATTTTTCAGCAAATAGTGCTGGGAAAACCAGATACCCATGTGTAGAAGGATGAAACTAGACCCATACCTCTCACCATATACCAAAATCAACTCAAAGCAGATTAAAGGCTTAAATATAAGACCTGAAACTATAAAACTCTTTTTAAAAAACGCATGGTGGAAATACTTCAGGAAGTAGCACTGGGTAAAGACTTTATGAATAAGATCTCAAAAGCACAGAAAACAAAAGTAAAAAGTAAACAAATGGGATTATATCAAACTAAAAAGCTGCATAGCAAAGAAACAATCAACAGAGTGAAAAGACAACTTACAGAATGCAAGAAAATATTTGCAAAGTATACATCCAATGAGAGATTAATATCCAGAATATACAAGGAACACAAACAACTTAACAGTAAAAAACCAAATAATTCAATTTAATAATAGGCAAAGAAAACATACAAATGGCCAACAAACATATGAAAAAAAAAAACGCTGAACATTACTTATCATCAGGGAAATGTAAATCAAAACTACATTGAGATATCATCTCACCCCAGCTGGGCTGGCTATTATAAAAAAGACCGAGAATAAGAAATGCTGATGAGGATGCAAAGAAAGAAACCCTTTTACACAAGCGTGGGACTGTAAATTAGTGCAGCCATTATGGAAAATAGTACGGAAGTTTCTCAAACAACTACAGGTATAACTACCATATGGTCCAGCAATCCCACTCTAGGTATATACCCAAAGGATGGAAATCATCATGTCAAAAGGATACATGCATTCCCGTGTTATTGTATCTCTATTTACAATAGCCAAGATATGGAATCAAGCTAAATGTTCATTGATGGATGACTGGATAAGGAAATGTGGTATACATACACAATGGAGTACTATTCAGCCATAAAAAAGAATGAAATTCTGCCACTTGTAGCTACATGGATTGTGAGGTATTGAATAGCAAGCTGACGAAATCCTTGTTATTCCAGAGGATAAGCCAGCAAGGCTGGCTTCTCATTTTGCCCTTATCCCTTTTCTCCCTCCCCTTGAAGTCTGTCCTTTGATTGAACCCAGGACCCAGGAAGCTTTGTAAATGAGAGACTTATGTTCTTATTTTGTTGATAAGTAGTTAGGTATGAATCTTCAAGCACTGTGGCAGCTGAAAATGATCTATAAATAGCTTGGTACCAGACATAATTGATTTAATCAGTACAATTTGTTATTTTCACTGGCTTCTAAAAAGAAACCTAAAATAAACTAAGATGCCTTACAGGTCAGCAGCCTAAAAGATCCTCCTGATCCCATAAAGCATGTCTCTTCATTTCCCACCATCTCCCCTCAGGGTACTGGTCAGTGACAATGGATGAGCCTGGAGAATGTTTTTTAAGTGAAACCATGCACAGAAAGAGAAAAACCACTAGTCCACACTCATAAGTGAGATCAAAAGAAACAAACAGTCACAATAATGTGTTGAACTTTCAGAAGGTGAGAACAGAACTGTGGTTACTAGAGGTGGGAAAGAGGGAAGGAGAGGATGTTAGCAAAAAAGTGGTTAATGGATACAAGGAATGATTACATTTTGTAATGATAAACATGCTAATTATCCTGATTTTATTATCACACATTGTACACAGGTATTCATATTCAACTCTGCACCCCACAAATATGTATAATTAATTATTTTTCCATAAAAAACAAAAAATAGAAATCAAGAAAACAATCCCATTTACAAATTTACAAAAATAATAAAATACTTAAGAACAAACTTCGGTAATAGAGGAAACTTCTGTATACTGAAAACTACAAAACATTGATGAAAGAAATTGAAGACATAAATAAGTGAAAAAATATTTTTTGCTCACAGTTTGGAAGAATTAATATTGAAATATCTATACTAATGAAAGCTATATATACATTCAGGATAATATCTTTCAAAATTTCAATTTTTTTTGGTACTAAAATAGGAAAAAACATTCTAAAATTCATATGGAACCACATAAAAACTCAATAGCCAACACAATCTTGAGCAAAAAGAACATAGCTGGAGGCATTACAATACCTGACTTCAAACTATATTACAAAGCTATACTTATTAAAAAATTAGCATAATACTGGATTAAAAGTAGACACATTGACCAGTGGAATAAAATAGAGACCAGAAATGAACTCCTGACTGCATGGTCAATTAAGTTTTGAGAAAGGTGCCAAGAACACACAATGGAAAAAAAAAAAAAACCTGTTCAATAAATTATGCTGGGAAAACTGGATATGCACATTTGGAAGAATAAAATTGAACCCTTATCTCACATCACATACAAAAATGAACTGAGAATGGATTTAAAAACTCATCATAAAACCTGAAATTGTAAAACTACTAGAAGGAAACACAGGAAAAACTAAATGACATTAACATGGGCAATAATTTTTTGGAATTGACACTAAAAGCTCAAGCAACAAAAGCAAAAATAGACAAATAGCATTACATCAAATAAAAAGCTTTATCTCAGCAAGGGAAACAGAGTGAATATATACAACCTACAGTTTGGTGGGAAATTTTTGCAAGCCACATATCTGATGGGGGTTAATATCCAACAGGTAGAACAAACTAGAGCAACTTAATAGCAAGAAAACAAATAACCCAATAAAAATATAGGCAATGGACCTCAATAGATGTTTCTTGAAAAAAGACGTACAAATGGCCAAAGAACATATTCTAAAAGGCTTAAAATCACTAATTATTATGGAAATGCCACGACCTATGTTTGGAACTGGTACCTGAAGTATTGACACTCTTGTGGGACTGAGCTCTCAATTTGTGGAATCAGTATCTCCAGGAAGACAGTATCCAAATGAAATTGAATTAGAAGACACCCAGCTGGTGTCTACTGCAGAATTGCTTTCTTGTTGGGAGTGGGAAAATCCAACACATCTGGGATCACAGAAGCATTCTTTGTTGTGAGAGTATAGAAGGAGCAACTGAGTCTGTGTTTTCTATATTCACACACAGCTTAAAGCATTTTTATAAGCTAGTTATATCTCCCTGATTCTGTTTAATTATACGAGGTTATGACATCCTCTAAATCAGTGTAGATTTCTCATTTTGTGTACAATACAAGAAATACACAAATAAACAATCAACACAGGAATATCTCTGTAAAAGTGTTAGATATTACGTTTGACACACCAAGTGATATTTATTATCCAGATGAGGTGACCATGAGTAGTGTCTTCAGAGAAGACAAAGTTCACAGATGCTTGAAAGAAAGATCAGAATCTAAAAACTGTGATGATAGCAATATCAATGACTGACATTTTTGAATACTTCCCATGAGCAAGTCATTATTCTAAATGCTTTACATGTACTAAGTCATATAACAATATAATAGCCCACAAGAAAAAGATCTGTTCCCACCTTACCAATAAGACAACTGTGGCACACACTCTAAGAAATTCACCTCAGGTCAAAGAACTAAAAGTTGCACAGCAAGAACGTAAATCAAAGCATCTGAGAATTAGAACTGAGCCTAAAGAATTGAACAGTTAAGTAATAGATTCAGCATAAAAATTAAATTGACAATAAGTTATCTAATTGAGGAAAGTTGAAATAAGTTTAAGGGTAACAACATGGAACTTTATAAAAAGTCATTATATGTGCACACACATGTATGTACATAAGACATCACTATTCTTACACTAGCTGTTCATTAATGTGATAATGTAGAACAAATTTAAGGCCATGAAAAATATTCAAGATACAACTTAAACTGTTAAAAAAGATGAAACTTAATTAAAACAATGGTGTGTCTTTGATAAAAACTATGGGCTTACACACACATCAGAAATACACACGCTTGGGCCGAGCCCGTGGCGCACTCGGGAGAGTGTGGCGCTGGGAGCACAGCGACGCTCCCGCCCCGGGTTCGGATCCTATATAGGAATGGCCGGTGCACTCACTGGCTGAGTGCTGGTCACGAAAAAGACAAAAAAAAAAAAAAAGAAATACACACACTTAAATGAACTGAAATAATAGTTGTCTCTCAATGACATATTTTTTGATGTGTTTTCCATTATCGATTTTGGAAAAAATGTTCAACTGCATTTCAGCATGTTAGGGACAAAACATGTATAAATTGTACTTAATTTAGTTCATAAACATTATTATATATCTAGGTATTAAAAATAGTACACCAAAAAAAGTACCTTGAACTCTAATCTTTATTAAATACCTATATTCAAAAACGGATACAATTTTATCCATTTAAATTTAGATATTTTGGCATTAACAAAAGCCAATGGAGTTTACTAGTTTAATCCACTAATAAAACATGATATAAGATTAAGAAAAAATTTAGTATTATACATTTTAACAGAATAAAATTTTAAAATGTATCTCAACAGTTCATATTTGAAGAAATTATTGGATAACTAAAACTCAGGCCAAGAAGTAAATGTAAGAAAAGAAAAAACATACTTGATATTAAGCAAGAACATTTTACCAAACGTAATGATCAACAGTAAACACTGGTTGCATTTTCTCTAATTAAGATGGAGAAAAGGGGTTGGTCAGTGCTCCAGCCAAACACCACTGTACAAAATGCCTTAGCATGAACCAGTAAAGAGGGAAAAGGTGGGGCAAAAGGGGATGGGAAAGAGTAAAGAGCTAAATTTGTTAACACTAACAGTTGACATTATTGCAACCTAGGAAAAAATGACATTTAAGTATAGGGACTAATAAAAATATACTATATAAAAATATACTATATTAAAAAAACAATCTTTTTTCTTTAGTGGCTCTCATTAAACACACACACCACTATACTATATTCCCATTAATAAATATACCATTGTACCTAGTTAAGACATTTTTAAATGTGAATGAAAAATTTATGCAACTGGATATGAAGATGGCTGACTAGAGAGGCCTGGTGTATGTCCCTCCCACAGGAAAAAAACAGAACTACTAGGCAGCTAAATATTGACAGGCGTGTCTGTGGGAGAGCACAGGAGTGCAGCAGGAGACTGGTGAGATCCCTGTGGAGCACAAAAGCTCAGCATAGAGAGAGAGACACATGGACACAGATGCCATAACTCTGTCACCAGGATCTGTGCAGGAGAGACTTTCCCTTGCAGGGAATAGGTAGGGGAAAATCCCATGCCAACCCCCAGCCTCACCACAGAGGCCCACAGTTTGTACTGCAAGAAGATTCCACAGGCCCTGCAAACCCACTGCCAAGTGTGGGGAGCTGCCTAAAAAATGCAGGCAATGTGTTGCTCCAGAACAGGAGCACACATTGTGCACTCCCCACCCTCCACCCTCCTGACCCAAGCTGATGCATTACAGTGCCATCTTGAAACCAGAGTTACTGTGGGAACATGCCCTGCCATGAGGGCTAGAAGCCACTGTGTTTCCCCAGCTTTAAGGCTCTGCCATCATCCCAACTATATTAGTCTATTTGTGTTGCTATAACAGAATTACCCAAGACTGGGTAATTTATAAAGAACAGAGGTTTATTTGGCTTATGATTCTGGGACAGCTGCATCTGGCACGGGCCTCAGGGTGCTTCTACTCATGGAGGAAAGTAACAGGCAGCCAGTGGGTACAAGCAGATCACATAGTGAGAGGAAGCAAGAGAGAGAGAGTAGGAGGAGGTCTTTTAAACAACCAGCTCTCATGGGAACTAATAGAGTGAGAACTCACTCATTAATTCCCCCTCACCCAGGGAGAGCATTAATCCATTCATGAGTGATTAATGAGCCCCCATGACTCAATCAATATCCAACACTGCCACATTGGGGGTCAAATTTCCACATGAGTTTTGGAGGGGACAATACATCTAAACCCCATCATTCTGCCCCTGGCCCCCCAAAACTCATATCCCTCTCACATACAATATACAATAATTTCATGCCAACAGTCCCAAAAGTCTTAGATTATTCCAGCACCAACTTAAAAGTCCAAAGTCCAAAGCCTCACCTGAGACCAAAAGCAAAAGTCCCTGCAGCTGTGAACCTGTAAAAACAAAACTAAATTTATCTATTTCCAAGATACAATGGTGGAACAGACACTGGGTACACATTCCCATTCCAAAAGGGAGGAATAGGCCAGAAGAAAGAGACAGGCCCCAAACAAGTCCAAAACCCAGCAGGGCAGACATTAAGTCTTAAAACTCCAAAGTAATCTTCTTTGAGTCCAAGTCCTGCATCCTGAGCACAATTGGGCATCTGGGGCCCCAAAGCATCAGGCAGCCTCATTCCCACAGCTCTACCAGGCGCAGCCCACTGGACTGTGACAGTGCATGTGGCTTTTCCAGGCATGCATTGCATGTTGCCAGTAGCACTGCAGCTTGTCTGTACTAGACAATTCCCTGGTGCGTGCTCTCTGTGGGGCCTCTGACGCCACTTTCCTGTTCCACATTGCTCTAGTAGGTGGCCTCTGTGGTGGCTCCACCCCTGTGGCAGGTCTCTGCCTGGGCCCCCTGGCTTTTCCATACATCCTCTGAAATCTGGGTGGAGGCTGCCACGCCTCCACTGCTCTCATGTCCTGCCAGCCTGCAGACTTAACACCAGGTGGATGCCACCTAGGTTTCAGGCTTCTACTCTCCAGACCTGCTGGATGAACCACACTAGTGGCCATTTGAGGCAGGTCTGCTCCAGCTGGAGTGGCTGGGATGCAGGAAGCAGGTTCCCAAGGACAGCTGCACCCCAAGTCTGTCCTTCAGGACAACTCAGTTCTTCTAGGCCTTAGGGCCTGTGATGGGTGGGGCAACCTTCCAGACTTCTCAAATGCCTTTAGGACTTTTCCCCATTGCCCTGGATATTAGAATCTGGCTGCCTCCTGGCCAAGATAATGTCTTTGGTAACCATTTTATCTGCTTCACCCTTGCATTTTTCTCCTGCTTTCAGCCTCTCTACCACCTGGCCAGGCTGCAAAATTTCCAAATCTTTATGCTGTGCTTCCCTTTTAAATTCTGGCTTTACATCATGCCTTTGATGCTATAAGTCAGAGTGGGCTGGTAAAAGTAACCATGCAACTTCCTTGATGCTTTGATGTTTGGAAATTTCTTGTGCCAAGCATTCTGGTTCACAACTCTTAAGTCCCACCTTCTACAAAGTCCAAGGGCATGGACACAATGCAGCCAAGTTCCTTGCTATGGTGTAGCAAGGGTTATCTTTTGTCCAATTCCTGATAAGTTCCTCATTTCTATCTGAGACCTCATCATCTGCATGGTCTTTACTGTCTACATTTCTATCAGCATTCTGGTCACAACCATTTAACCAATCTCTAAAATCTTCCAAACTTTCCCTCATCTTTTTCTCTTCTTCTATGTCCTCCAAACTCCTCCAACCTTTGCCCATTACCCAGTTCCAAAGCTGCATCCACATTTTCAGGTATCTATATAGCAACACCCCACTCCTCAGTACCAATTCTCTGTATTAGTCCATTTGTGTTGATATAATGGAATTACCTGAGACTGGGTAATTTATAAAGAACAGAGGTTTATTTGGCTTATGATTCTGGGACAGCTGCATCTGGCATGGGCCTCAGGCTCCTTCTGCTCATGGTGGAAAGTGGCAGGTACAAGCAGATCACATGGTGAGAGGAAGCAAGAGAGAGAGAGAGGAGCTACCAGGGTCTTTTAAACAACCAGCTCTCATGGGAACTAATAGAGCAAGAACTCACTCATTAATCCCCCATCCCCAAGGGAGAGCATTAATCCATTCATGAGGGATTTGCCCCCATGACTCAATCAGTATCCACCACTGCCATATTGGGGATCAAATTTCCACATGAGTTTTGGAGGGGGCAACACATCCAAACTCCATTACCAACACACTCACATGAGAGGCTACAATGCCATAATCCCAGCAGCTTAGATCCTGGATCCAGGAGTAGCTGTAATTCAAATCCTGCACATATCAGAGGACAATCCCAAGTCAGAGAATCTGCCACACCCCTATGTCCCCAGCCAGAGATCAGACAAGCAGACCCTCTCCCAGCCAGTTGGCTGAGTTTTCTGCACCCAACCCCCCAACCTCCCAACACAGCTCAGGGATCTATATCCGAACAAACACACCCCTGAGCCAGAAGAGCTAAAGTACATTCATGTCCTCCAAGAGAAGTGGCAAGGTGGTTTTGCATTTCACAATCCCAACTCACAACCTCACCCACCCACTGGCCAAGAAGCAGCTGGTTGAGCCCCCTCTCTGTGGTCCCACTTAGTGGCCTCATGTACCACTCAAGAAGTGTGTGGCTGAACCCCCTCATGGCAGGCCAGCTTCCCAATCTTGCCCACCATGAAGTGACTGGCCAGGCCCTCTCCCAGAAGACCCACATTGCAACATTGCCCACTGCCCAGAAAGTAGCTCAGCAGTACTGTCTTTTGCAGACTTGCTCTTGAACCACCAAGGTAAGCACAACCTTACACCTGGCCCCAAGAAATGGTGCAGTAGACCAGACACTGGCAAAACCACACCCAGCTAGCCAAGCCAAAGCATGCCCATATCCCCAGCTCAGCTGTTATGCTTCTGGAAGACCCACCCCTGAGTATTTGAGCCATTTCATGCCCATGCATTTGAGTGAGAAACAGCCCAGCTCATGTGCCCCTGGTGAGCCCACCCCCACTCAGAGAATCAGCAGTTACCCTCCCACTGGTGAACAGTCACAGAGACTCTGACATGCCACATACCCATACCACCAGCCTGAGAATCAACCCAGCAATGCCATCCCCAGTGAGCCAGACGATTGATCCACAGTGTGCACATGCGCATTCCATGGCCTGAGAAGCAACCCAGTGAGACTACTCCTGGCAAAGCTTTGCCATTACCACCACAGACCTCCCAAGCCTAGGCCACTGAGACACTCACAGACATAGTGGAGGTGGATTACATCTGAAGAAACTTTACAGAGCCTGAACTATTGCATATATCCAAAGCAAAACCAATGTACCCTACCCAATTGACACCATAGGATGCATTTGTGAGTGTCTTTCCCCATGCAAGCCAATCAGCAAAACTCAGAGATGACTGTCCCACCAGATGCACAGATATCAACTCAAGGAAACAAGAAACATGAAAAAACAAGGAAATGGGACATCACCAAAGAAATACAATAATGCTCCAATAACTGATCCCAAAGAATGGAAAATGGCCAGCTTCCTAGGAAAAAAAAAACTTAACTAATAATCTTAAGGAAACTCAGTGAGATACAAGAGAATACAGACCAACAATTGAACAGACTCATAAAAACAATTCATGATCTGAATGAGAAATTTAACAGAGATATAAATCATTTAAAAAATCAAACAAATCTTGGAATTAAATAATTTATCAAATGAAATAAAAAAATACATCTGAGAATCTCAACAACAGACTACATCAAGCAGAAGAAAGGATTTCTGATCTTGAAATACAGATGTTTTGAAATAACCCAGGAAGACCAAAAAAGATAAAAGAAAAAAAGAGAGAAAAGTAAAAAGAATGAACAAGCCTACAAGATTTATGGGATACTATTAAGTAACCAAATATTGAAATTATGGGCATTCTGAAAGAAGAAAACAAAAGAAAAAAGGTATTGAAAACCTATTAAATGAAACTTTCCCAGTCTTGGGAAAGATATAAGATCCAAATCCAGGGAGCTCAAAGGTCCCCAAATGGATTCAACCCCAAAAGGATACTTCTAAGTCACAGTGTAGTCAAACTGTCAAATGTTAGAATTCTAAAAGCAGCAAGAAAAAAGTGTAAAGTCAGATATAAGGGAATCCCCATTAGAATAATAGCAGACTTCTTAGCAGAAATCCTACAAGCCAGAGAATGGGATGATATTTTCAAAGTACTGAAAGAAAAAATGGCCAGCCAAGAATATTATACCTAGCAAAGCTATCTTTCAGAAATGAAGAGAAAATAAAGACTTTCTCAGACAAGCAAAAATCAAAGGAATTTATCACCACCAGACTAGCCTTATGAGAAATTCTAAGGGGAGTCCTACATCTAGAAGAGAAAGAATAACTATCATCATGAAAACGGCTGAAAATATAAAACTTACTAGTAGAGTAGATGCACAAATTAGAAAGAGAAAGGAATCAAACCTTATCAATACAGAAAAACACCAACCTGCAAGGATAAACAGTAAGAGAGGAAGAAAGGAAAAAGTGATACACAAAATAAAAAGAAAAGAACAAAATGAAAGGAGTCAAATTAATAATAACTTTGAATGAAAATGTTAAAAGACAATTAAAAAGACATAGACTAGCTGAATGGATTTTTTAAAAATGACCCATCCATATGTAGTCTATGGGAAACACACCTTACCTACAAAGACACACATAGACTGAAAGTGAAGGAATGGAAAAAGATATGCTACACAAATGGAAAACAGAAGCAAGCAGAGTAGCTATACTGATATCAGATAAAACAGACTTCAAATCAAAATCTGTACTAACAGATGAGGGGCATTATATAATGATAAAGAGATCAATACAGCAAAAGGATATAACAGTTATAAATCTGTGTGCACCCACAATGGAGCAATGAGATATATAAAACAAATAATATCAGATCTAAAGAGAGAGAGAAAGAGGAAGAGATACCAACACAATAATAGTTGGAAATTTTAACACCCTTTAATCAGCATTAGACAGATTATCAGAACAGAAAATCAGCAAAGAACATCAGATTTAAATAGCAACATACATCAGGTGGACATAACAGACATTTACAGAACATTTCATCCAACAGCTGCAGAATACACATTCTTTTCACTAGAACGTGGAACATTATCCAGAACTGACCTTATGTTAGACCACAAAACAAGTCTCAACAAGTTCAAAAAAATTGAAATCATATATATTTTTTCTGAGCATAATACAGTAAAACTAGAAATCAAGAAAAATAGGAACTTTCAAAATGACACAAAAAACCACACAAATACATGCCAATTAAGAAAAATGCTCCTAAATGGCTAACAGGTCAAAAAAGAAATTAAGAAGGAAATTATAAAATTTTCTCAAAACAAATGAAGACAGAAATACAACATACCAAAACCTATGGGA